>NW_004955415.1:21573429-21681992 GCF_000276665.1 Chinchilla lanigera | reverse complement strand
ATTTTTACACCAAATGTTTTTCTTTTTATTATTTCCCAAATACCTTGTGTAGTATATAATTTCAGTTTAATTTCTTTATTGATCTAGTAATTATTTAGAAGAATACTTTCAACTTCCATGTAATGTTCTTCACGGCCTTTTTATTGGTTATGTCTTATTTAATTGGGTCATGTCAGAGAATATAGTCTATAAAATCTCTATTTAGGATGATTTTATTAAGATTTTCTTTTTGACTAAATACATGGTCAATATTTATAAATACTCCAACAAAACAAGGGAAATGTACATTTCTTGTTAGTAGTTTTCAAAGAGAAAGGACTATACTCACTGTAATAGTCATATCCTAACATGCTTCTACTAAATAGCTTTTGACTGTACTCTTTAATAATGTATTTTTCTTGGTTTTGTTTAATATTTGGAATTCAGAATGATATTTATCAGTATAAGTACTGCATTTTGTCAAATTTTTCTTATATCTGCTTTGTCAGGTGCTACTTTTCTTGTTTTTCAGCACTGGGGACTGAACGCAGGGACTTTGCACTGAGCTACATCCCCAGCTCTGCTCTAACCCCATTCTGTGAAATAGAATTTCACTAAGCCACGAAACTGCCCAGACTGGGCTCATACTTAAAATCCTCCTGCCTCAGCCTCCAGAAGTGCTGGGGTTACAGGTTTGTACCACCATAACAAACTGGCGGATATGATTTTAGTTTCTTAAATATTCTCAACTATTGTATCCTCCTTATGGAAAACTACTTTTACCATTATATTCTTCTTTTACCTGTTTGATATTTTGTCCTAAAATTTCATTTTATTTAAAATTAATATTCTCACCTTATTTTGTTTTTTTCCTGGTTCATTTTTGACTCACCCTCAATTTTCCATATTTTATTTTTACTTTGTTTTACATATAATAATTCTAAATAATATGGGGTAAAATATTTTGATTTGTACAATCAGATAATCTTTTTATTTTGATAGGAGAATGAGGCTGATTGATATTTATTTTGAAAGCTGATATAGTTATCCAAATCATTTACTTCTCTGTCATTTCTGTTTTCCTTGTAGTCGTAAAGATATAAAAGCATACCTGCATTTTGTACATTCCTCTATTTTGAAACCTACGGCATGAATCAATCATTAGTTACCCCGTGTCCCTGAATAGGGTTCTTAGGTTTTATTTTGTAGTTATAGTCTATGGTACTTGCTAAGACATTATAACTTGGAAAATAGATGCTTAATAGAAAAACCAAACTTAAATTCACTTTCTCCTTCTATATGTGTACAACACAGATTATTTTTTTGTTTGTTTTGCTTTGTTTTTGTTTTTCTCCGGTACCGGGAATCGAACTCACAACCTTGCGCTTGCCAGGCAAGCGCTGTGCCGCTGAGCTAAATCCCCAGCCCCACAGATTATTTTTGTGAATCCAAAAGGTATGGATTACCACTGGCAAGGAATCAGTTGGTTATCATAGGACACCAGCTGAACATCCTCTGATCCAACTCAGTTCTGATAGTATCTACCCAGACCACAAGATCCCAAAGTCCCCAAGATTGAATGCCCCTTCCACTGCAGATGACAGTTGTTAGTCCCAGGCTGTCTGTAATCTACTTGGACCCATAGATTATAAAATTAAAGTCCCATAACTCTCTTTGGGGTTCAATTAATTTCTCAAGTGGCTCAGAGAGCTCTGGAAAACACACTTCCTAGTCTATGCTAAAGGATATTGCAAAGGATAAAGAACAGATGCACAAAACCAGGTGTGTGAGAAGGGGGGAAACTTCTCCAAGTGCCATCCTCCAGGTATCTCTATGTGCTCAGCTGCCTGGAAACTCTCTGAACTGTCCTTTTGGGGGTTTATGAAGACTCCATTATATTAGCATAATTGAAATATGAGCAATTGTGTAGAAATGTAATTGGGCAAAAAGTGCATGATCTAATGCTAATTGACTAAGACAGGAAACCCAGGAAGACCAGTCTGTCCACATTCTTCTTGGCCTCTCTCTGTAGTATTTCTCCCTTCAGGGAGCAGGGCAGGACCCCTTCTGAAATGGGGACCTTGTGATCTACTATCAGACAAGGTATGTCACAGAATTTCTTTATGGCCAGCTCCAAAACCTGCAAGCTGGGAAGATTAGAGTTTCTAATCATCTGTCTTGAGGAGGCAGATGTAAGCTACATCATACATGCCTACTGCTGGCATTGGGAGAGGATATCTTGGCTCAGTATTATAGAGCCCTAGTCCTTTTTCCTAAATTGCATATTAATGAGAAGTCAAATGCTAGTCAGGTGCAAGTGCTAGTCCTTTGCCCACACCGGCAGGCTTCCTCTCTCAGTTTATGCAGGTCAGAAGTTCAGAAAGGCCTTACAAGGCCCCTGTGCCCCAAGAAGGCAGAAGCATCCCTCTCCAGGGCCTCTGGGGAGTAAGCCTCAGGTAACAGCAAAGCCCACAGACTTCACTCCGCATCTGGGAAACTTGCTACCTCTACCTTCAGTCCTCAGCTCTGCATCTCACTGGCTCAGTGGAAAAGCTCAGAAACCATGTAGCCTCAGGTGTTCTCTTCTGATGCTAGACTACTTTGTTTCCACTGTCTGTGGACAGAGAGAGGAGAAGTGGCGGGGCACAAGGATGAATTGTAGTACATGCTCCCAGGCTATCTTCTATTGGCAGACTTCGTATCTGTGTCATCATTACAGTGACTCTTGTACACATTTTTTCATTTGATCCTTGATAAAAAGAATGGAGATGAGAACTGCAATCTCACTTGACAGAGGAGGACATGGAGGTTCCAGAAAAGGTCACCTTATCCAACATGCTGTGGTTAGTGAGTCACACGGGCGGAACAAAGGTTCAAATATGATGATATCTGCTGGCTGGTTTCACTGCCCCAATGGTTTTTCCTAAGTGCAATTTGCTTTATTCAGTTCCAAAAGACATCAAATAGGATATAACCCTAGAAATGGAAAAATAAATAGCTTATCTCATGATCTTGGTAGCAGAAAAGTAAACGATACTGTCAGGTATCATATAGCCATTTGTTCTTTGTTTAAACTCACCATAAAGTTTTTTTCTTCATATCTTGATTTTCTACTCTGATAGGTGTTCAGCTCTACACTAATCTTATGAAGGGTTAGAGGACCCAGGCAATTCTTTGTGAATGATGAACGATGTTTTGTAGATCAAGGAGAAAGATGAGAAATTATCTAAAAAGTTACATAATTAGTACTAACAAGATGTGTCTCAAAAGTTGCTGTTTTGTAAGAATTGCAAGGAAGGAGAACTCACTAAGAGGACTGGCATCCTCACACATTATGAGTTTCCAACACAGGGCAGCATGGTGAGTAATGGAGCGTGCACATTAAAGTCTTCTTATACCAGAAAAGTCCAATATTTCATAAAATTGATGATTATTCAGAAAAGTTGAGAGAAAATGGGTCTGATTCAGTGGCTGAAAGCATTGCTTCTCAGACCTCAGCATGCACTGGGCTCACCTGAAGGCTTTTGGAAACTGGATTTCTGGACTCTGTTGGCCCAGACAGATTTGGATTCAGCAGATCTAGGGCAGCCCGAGCCTGTGTGTGTCTACTGCTGCTCCTCTACGCTTTCCATGTTGTAAGGACCACTGGCTTCCAGCATGTGCAGCTGGCCACCTCATGTGGAGTCATGAGCAAATAATCTCTCAAGACACCTCCCGTCATTTCATAGCCGGTCTCTCTCCTACCACCGAGTGCTGGGCTCTTGCTAGTTCTTACTCTAACAATCCCTAGCTGTGTGAGAGCACTCCCGAAGGTACCACTTTTTCTAGCGTGCCAAGAGTGAATAAAAATTAGGAGGTATGATAAACATTGCGAAACAAAAAGAAACTGCTCAAAAGTAAGGAGCAACTGGGATGAGGGCAAAGAGAAAAGGAAGAAGGGGAAAATTATGTGTGTGTATATATCTATAGATATATACACACACATACAAGATAGCTAATATAGTTGTACTACTGACTTATATTGCTTTATTGAAAGGAACAGTTAATGATTAATTATTTGATCATTCTTGCATGTCTGTATTTGTTTTCCTGAGTAACCACTTTGAAGTTATCAATGTGTACTACAACAACCACTTTTAATTCCCTGTCACCTTGTCTGTAATTCAGTATTGCTTGTACTATTCTTGTGCTACTTTGTAAATGATTGTCTGTTAATATGTTTTCATTGTTTACTTTTAAAATAAAAAAAAGGAAAAAAAACAGAATATATTCAGATCCCCCAAACAAATGTGAAAGACCGAGGAACTGGTAAAGTATATTCATAAATGGAGATTCTTCCTGCTCTGCGTCACTCAGACTGCCCAGGGAAGATTAGTGCCAACCTGTGTGCAGCTCAAACTGGGGTTTGTTTCCGAGGGCTCCACTTGCAGGGAGCAGGCACAGGGGTGGAGAAGTGTTAGTGTATTTCCCCTCGTGTTTTATCTTCTTGGATGTTTGCATTCATGTGCTATCAGCTACAGAAATCATGATGCATATTTCATAAAAGTAGAAAAGACGCGCTGTCCTTGGGTGGTGGTGGGATGAGGATTCGGAGAGGAGAAAAGTACAAATGCATAAAAATACTCAGTGAATTGCCCACCAAAGGCCCAAATCCAGAGACCCCACGAAGATACGTGAAAATCTCAGCCAGAAATCCCTTCTGTTCTCCATTGTGAGGAGGTTCCGGAGCAGCTGAGACTTGTGATATAACTGAGAGACACAGAGATAAGAGTAATTTAGTCTCTATCCAAAAAACGATAAAAGTTATAACAATTTAATGCAGCCAGATCTTACCTGTACTCTTCAGCTGGCAAGGTTTTAAGTCCTAATGTTCAAAGCTCTGTAATTTCCAGCTACATCATTTATTGTCAGTGAACCCACAGAAATGACACAGGCCGCCGGCTTACCTTGGGGACACACTTGGATTTGATTTTGTAAGCCAAGAACTCTCAAGAGAGGTTGTAGGACAGAGAGAAAGAGATGTTTGACTTCACTGGTTTGAAGTTATAGTTAAAACATTTCTCCTGGTCAGTATCCCTTTTGAATCCTGTTCCACTGACAAAAATCCTGGTTTATATTGTTTCATAAAAATATTGCTAAATATGTCATTCACCCCCAACCTTTGAATTCCTCCAAAGCAGTGTGATTTATTAACTTCTTTGTCCTCAGTTTCTAGCATAGAACACAGAGGTGAAATACCTTTCCTGCTCTGGTCGTACTAAACCAGGGTGCTACACACATATTATTAAGCTATCTCTGATGAAAGCAATTGGGAAGAAAGATGTTTCCATTGTATCCAACTTTGAGGAAGGAGAAGTCATCATATTTGATAACATTTGTGCTTTGGGTGCCAACCACTACATGTACACCAACTCATTTGATTTTGACAATTCCGTGAAGAAATGAATACTATTTCTGCCTCATTACCACATGGGAGGCGTTGTTTCCTTGGGTTATACAACTAAGAAAGAGAAGTAAGATTTGTTTGCAGATCTCTCAACTTCTAAGGTCTTACTGTCTTTATTCTGCCACTGTCCTTCCCATTCCACAGAGGGTAGGAACTTGAGAGGAACAGCAGAAAAACACTCAGGATCTCCTTTGGTACTGAGCAATCTATCACATTCCCAGAATTAGCAGTAACAGAAACAGACTACATGGAGCAAGTTATCCCTTCTCTCACCTGAGCCAGCTCACCCAGCAGCTCAGCCTTTATTCAGGCCACATTATCCAGCACTTTTTCCATATCAGTTACCATTCTGTGTATGGGAGAAGCCACTCCACCAAACAGACTCTTGTTCCTACCTTTAAGGAATTTCCAGTTGTCACAGGAAAAAGAAGAAAAAAAAAAAAAGAAAGTCTTAGGCAACTTCTAAGCACTCAGTGGAGTTTCTAAGTACAATAAAGTATAATGTAAAAGTGCAGCTTTTAGGACAACTCAGTATCTTAAAAAAAACATAAAATATCCTGCGCTCCAATCTCTTGAGGTTTCATGAGCAGTAGTGTTAACGGGTTAACAGTAGTTCATAGGGGTCTGGACAAGCCAGCAGCCCCTCTTATTCCACCTGTTTTCTCAAGCAGCACACATTCTGGATCATTCACATAATACTCATGCAGACCAGGCAAAGCCCCCTCAGAAAGCAAAGATGAGGCATTTTCATTCCTTAGATGTTTGTGTACATTTAATCCCTTTTGATAGAAGACCTGTCTGGTTGATTTATATAGCTCAGCAGTGGTCCCAGATAACAGATTTCTACAATCTGTTAATATTCCAGGGTGACCCAAGTGCTGCCATACCCTCAAAGGGGTGACAGACAGAGAGGGACCACTTGTTGTGCAGCCTAATTGTATTTTTTCAGCACAGAGAGGGGAGCTGGAACCTGACATATGAGTGCAAATAGCCAACTGCTAAATTTTCAGGAATTCTGTGAGCCAGTTGGTAATCATAGCCATCAGAACAAACTTAATTATATAAACTTAAAGGTAAATTCTAATTTTTAAAAGGTTACAAATACCCCCAAAGTCATCACTCTATTTTTTTCCCCACATTTTCTAACATTAGGCTCTAGAGGGTACTTACAGCTATTTTACCTGCATGGTGAGAAAAGCTCCCAGCTCCTCATTCAGTGACATCAGGGTGGTAATATGAAATCAGCCCTGCTAGGAGTATTTATGCCATGATATTCAGCCAGTGCTGCAAATCAAGGCCTCCTTCCCCTTCCCCTGGAGAACTAGTTGTTCCCAGCATAGCACTAGAGAAGAGGTTTCTCGCTCAGAAAAAAAATGCAAGCAACATAACTTTAATTACAGGCCCAAAGCAAATAAGACACAGACACAGCTGTGAAAAACCCACAGGGAGGGCAGATGTAGACATTTTAATGCTGATAATACTGTTAGTGGTGTAGGACTTGATTCAGGGCATCTCTCCACCTGTGGTTCAACTGGCCTATGGCTGACCTAGTTGTTTTATGGTTTTGCTTTTGTTTTCTGTGGGTTTTCTTTTTTGTTGCTGTTGTTGTATTGGGGCTTTTGGGTTTGTTTGGTTTTTTTGTGGGGGATATTTCAAGGCAGGGTTTCACTGTGTAGTTCAGATTGACTTTGAACTTTTGCAACTATCATCCTGCCTCAGTCTCCCAATTTGTACATGTCTACTGTACATAATGGTAGCATTTATTATGGTCAAGGTGCATCCATTTTCCTATAAATGATTCAAAATTATCTGTTTTTATGGCCAAGTAGTACTCCATTGTGTGTAAATAGCACATTTTCTTCATCTATTCAGGTATTGATGGACATATAGACCCCTTCCAAGATTCAGCTATTATGAACTGTGCTATCAACATGCATATGCATGTACAACTATAGTATGACGGTCTTTAACTCTTTCAGGAAGGTATATGAAAGGGAAATAGCCAGATCAAATAGAATTTCTATTTTCAGAGTTCTGAGGAATATCCACACTGATTTCCATAGTGGGTGTACCAGTTTACATTCTCCCCAATAATGCAGCAGAGTTCCTTTTTCCCACACAGCCTCACCAGCATCTGTTATTGTTTGATTTCTTGGTGCTGGCCATTCTTCCTGGGTTAAGATGGATTCTGAGTATTGTTCTAATTTGCATCTTTACCTATTGCCAGTGATTTTGAACATTTTTTCACGTATTTATTGGCTGTTTTTACTGTTTCCTTTGAGGAGTGTCTATTCATTTCAATAGCCTAGTTTTTGGTTGATTTTATCCAGTTGTTAAGGGGAGAAGACTCATTCCCTGGAGTTTTCCCCAACTTCCAGACTCAAACTAGAACAAGCTGACAACAGCTCATCAGCACTTACCACTCATAAAGAAATACAGATGATTGTTAAGACAGAAATAAATCAAATTGGCCATGAACTGGGAATAATCCTGACAGACCCCATGAGAGTTCAACCTCTCTCCTTTCGGAAATGACGGCATCATCCAGGGATCTCAGAAAGGTTGGCCTGCACGGTACAGTATACGAGATGAACTTCACACTTTAGGATTCAATGATTTTATCCAGTTGACAATTAAATTGACAGATTTAGAATTTAAATCTGTGAAAAAATAAGTCTCTAGAGCAATACTCTCCAATAGACCTTTGAGTAGTAATTAAAAACACCCTATCTTCTCAACAGCATCCTATCAATACACACTGCCCCAAAAAGCAGCTACCTTGTCTGGGTATTGGATACTTCAAACGTGACCAAAGCAATTCAGGAAACTCTGTATTATCTCTAATGTTCTATCTAATAATTTTTTTTTATTCTCTTTAATGGTTTGAATAATCTTCCATTCTTACATCTGGTAATCTGAGCAACGTAGTTGAAGATAATATGTAATATAACAGCCACTATTAATTCTTATCATTTTGTTTTGAAACCCTGTATCACTTTTAATGTTCTTGCTTTGCTTTGTTTATGTTTGTGATGTTGGTATGCTGTTATTGTCCTTTTTTTCATTTACTACTCTCTAAAATAAAAAAGAATTAAATTGCACTTAACTTTAATAGCCTAAATTTAAATTTACATGGCTCCATGTGACCAGTGCTATCATATTACACAGTGCAGTTCAAGTGATTTTGAAGCTTAGAAATGTATTTAATCAGGGTAAACCTAAATCATAAACGAAAACAGTAATTCATAGTTTATTACAGTCTAGCCAGTTCCTCTGGCTTAATTGTTCCTGAAGGGTCCAGTTTGAAAGCTGAATTTTTGTTTTATTTCTTTAAAAACTACTTAATGGTGCCACTTTAATCAACATCCCAGGAAGTAGTCCTCTGTAGTGGGTTCAAAAGTCTCTGATGGGGTCATCTCTCCTAGTTCTTATTTTATAAACCTTTGGATATAGTCTAGCTAAATTCTTGAAACCCTCTTGACCAAGGCAGGTAGATCCCACTCTCCAACTTGCCACATAGATAAGGACTGCCAGATGTTTACTCAGTGGCAGCCTCTCTGATCCTTGCCCTTTTCCTCTGACTGAAGATTAGCATGTCCCCTCAGCCCTGTCGTTTTCATCCCTGTCTTTACTTCTGCTGGAGCTGGAGCTCAGGGCACCAGGTAACACTTTGCAGCCTGATAATGATTCGCCTTCAGATCTTAGAAGCGCCCTCTATTAACCTGTACAGACACAAAGCCTACAGAACCCCCGCAGGACAGCTCCTCACCAGACCCAAACTCCTCAGATAAGGAAGCCCTACCTGGTATTAACAATGCCCATTGACAAAAGCTGAAATGAATTTTGGGTCACTGCGCTACAGGGAGAGGCAGCTTCTTCTGGTGCCCTTATTGACCCATCACAAACCTGACTCCAGTAAGTAATATGTTTAAATTTTATTTTAATTGACATATAATGTTTACACATATTCATGAAAAACAGTATAATTCAATGCATTTATGCAGTGTGTAATGATCAATTAGCATTTCCATCTCCTCTAATATTATCATTTTATGTGTTGGGAATCTTCAAACTCTTCTAGGTATTTTGTTTTTCTTTTTCTTCTAGTTATTTTGAAATATACAACACAATGTTGTAGACTACAGTGATGCTATTCTATTTCGAACATGACAAGAGTGAGAGAATTGTCACGCTCACCTGGAGGAGCCCTTCAAGCTACCTTCCAAAAAGACTCAGCCAATTTTTGAGGCTAAGTGGAGTTTTATTTCCAGTAAAGCATAAAACTGGACTCCTGGAATGAAGGTAGTTTTACTTAGATGGTAGTTTGCAACTTTAATTAATTTAGGACTGTTTTGTTTTGCTTTGTTTTGAGCAGCTGGTATTTTAATGTGCTTGCTTCTTTCCCTGTATTCAGGTTTGCTAAAATATATATTACATACAATAAACCTCACCCTGCTTGAGTATTGACAAAAATGTACAGCATGGTCACTACCACCATACACAAGATATAAAATAGCAATAATCACACCAAAAAAATCTTTCTTGCCCCCTTGCAATCAATATCTTCTCCTAATCCCAAGCAACTGTTGATCTGTTTTGTGTCCTTATAGTTTTGACTTTTCCAGAATGTCACATAAATGCAATCATACAGTAGATAGGTTTGTTTAGACAGACATCCTCAATGTCACGTTTTCACAGTTTAGATCACAACTGCGGAGCACCATAACAAGTACTATAATAAGGTGCATTCAGGAAGCAATACAGGCACCACCAACATTACCAACAGACCAGTGAAGTCTCAGAGGAGGAAATATTTGGTAGGAGCCAAAAAAGAAACCAAGCTCCATATTAAGGTCAGGAAAGAGACTTCAAGACAGAGAAAACCAACACCCAAAGAGACGTTAAAATAAACAGGCTTCCTACCTAAAAGCTGAAGCTACTAAATGGCAAATGTTCTCTTTTTTTAATCTATACACCAAGGCAAATGTAAACTTGCAACTCAAGTAAAACTCCAGTAAAATAAATGTGTGTGCTTCTGACTAGCAAGGATTCCAGGGTTCTTGACACATACATGCCTCTCTTTGCTTCAATAGTGCTAAGAGGTAAAGGTCTTTCAAGCTGGAAATGCATCAGTTGAATAAACAAATCTCATAGTAAACTTCACACTGCAATGCGGGTTTAAAAGGGTGAAATAACCTGCAGAAAAGTTCTCTGAGATCCAGCTCTCAAATTTCCCTTGACACATAAACAGGAGAAAATTATTTATCATTTAATGGGATTATATGTCCATTAGCTTTCCCATGGGAATGCTAAAAGGATGAAATTGAAAAACTAATGGGCAGAGTTTCAAACCAATTCAGGGACAGCAGATCAGCTCAGTAGCCAGCCAGCTGCTCTATCTTGGATAAGTCCCATGACTTTTCTGGTCTTTTTGTCTTTTCTGTTATAAAACAGCAAAAAGAGAAAGAACGAAGTGAAATCAGATCATTTCAGCAGTTCCTTCTAGCTCTTCTACTTTGTGGTTTTATGAGTTGACGTCAAAACCATTACACTTAAAGAAACTTGGGGCGCACTCAGAGACAGGCCTTGAATAAAGGGCCCATTCACATTACCAAGGTTCACGGAGCACAATGTAGCTTTTTGTTAGGGTGGTGAGTGGAGGGGTGAAGGGAGAAGCTGGAAAGTCTGATGTTCACTTTCTCCACCACAGATCCTAACTTAGTTCCTGAAATTATGGTTGCAATGGTGAACATAAAAAGAAAAGATAAAATAGAAGCCCACTGACTCTAACCAACTTCCTCTACCCCTTCTGGGGCCATGAGAAACCATTACACAGGCTGCTGTACCTGATCCATCTTTGTGAAAAGACCATTGCAGTCATATTGGCTTTTGCCAGCTCAAATGTTGTTCTAGTCTGTTTACTCTAGGACTACTGGAAAAGCCATTAAAAGTGAAGCTGGATCCATGTGTTACAGCTTCCAGAGGACACAGACGCATTTTCAAAATGCAGACCACGCTCCAATTCTCCACCTATGCCAATGCCTGTCTGCTCCCTCGGCTTGTCTTTGCCTTGTGAATGTTCCCAATCTACAGATCTGCCACCACCACCAGCAGTTTTCCGAGAAGCATCCCTTCTCTAGAGGGTGATGAACAGCCTTTCTCAGGCTCCTTTGCACACAGGTGATGCACTGATGTATGAGGAATCTCCAGAAATCCTTAAGTCTTGGACTATCAGGGCTGGAGAGGACCCCAAAGAAACAAAATTTACTGATGTCCAAACCTTGCTTTAATAGTGGGGCAAAATTCCTCAAATAGATCTCTCAAGGAAAACCAAAATGAAGAAAGGATTATTAAACGTTATGGTACTGGAAGAGAAAGTTGGAGTAGAGGGGACTGGGTGGGACTCCTTTTATTATTCTTTCCTTATATGTGTATTTTAAATTGACACATAATATTTGTACCCATTTTCAGGGCACAGTATAATTGGACATATGTGTACAGTATGTAATGATCATATCAGGTTAATTAGCACTTCTGTCTCTCAAACATTTATCAGTTCTGTGTTGAGAATCTTTGAACTCTAGTTATTCTGAAATATATAAATTGTTGTACAGTATAGTTACCTTACTACACTACAGAATACTGGAACAAAGCACTTCCATCTTACTATTTTGATAGATATTATGTAATCTTTCCCTATCTTCCCTGGCCCCTAACCTCCCAAGCAGCTAGTGAACACCATTTTTCTCTAATTCCACATGATCAACATTTGTAGCTTCTACACATAAATGACAATACACAGCACTGTCTGTCTGTGCCTGGCTTGTTTCACTAAGCATAAAGTCCTTCAGTTCCATCCACATTGATGAAAATGACAGGGTTTTACCTTTTTTTTTTTATGAATCTTAAGCTCAGTCTCTTATTCTCCATGCACATACCCAGGTTCTTAAATATAGGTAAGTCCGCGACCTACAAACATTCGAGTTGTGAACTTTCACAGGTGTTGTGTGTAAGACTCCCTTTGTTGGACTTAGGAATAAATCTGACTTACAAACATTCTCCCAGAACAGAAATCACTCATAAGTTGGAGACTTACTGTATGTGGATATTTTCCACTATGTGGAAAGTATAATTTTGCAAGAAACAAAGTTTTCTCCCAACCCAGTAATCATCTTCACAAAGACAGTAGGAAAAGAAAACACTTCTATTGCTGGATAAGCATTATATGTTCATTAGCTTTTCATGGGAATGCAAACAGGATGAAATTGAAAACAGTAATAGATAAAGACTGCATCCAAGAGTTTTCAGACTCAGAGGCAACATATGAACTAGATAGTGCTATGCATCATAGATAGCCTGCTGAGAGATTGCCTCAAGCAAAAGAAATCACACCCTTTTCTAGAACAGGCAGATTCAACCTGTTACATACATGTTTTCAAGATAAATAACTAGTTCCCAGTCAAAGGATTTGACACTACCATTGAGCATGCATGGTTAGTTCATGCTAACTTTACTTGACTACTGGGGAAATCATCTGTTAGCTAATTGCCTTTTGGAGGAAGGGGTGAAATACAAATATCTATTTTTTGGACAACCAATGGTTTTACAGCTTAGTGTGAGATTCTGAAATTATATTCTTTTCCTTTAGAAGAAGCTAGGGTTAGGGGCGTTAGCTCCCATGATGTTTAAATTTCAAAGAGATGGCTCCCAGGTTCTTATGAAATACATTCCGAAGCTGACAGAAGCTTATTTAGTTTCTAGAAGATTGGTTTCAAAGAGACTGAGAAAGTACTTACAAGTCTTCTAAGTAAATGATCTGATAGAAAGAGAAAAGAGGTCTCTTCCCTTATTTCCAGCAAGAGAAATTAATCCTCTTCTTTTTAATTCATATTTGTTCTCACAACACATATATAGGCGTGCTCTACCCATACACAGCACTTAATTCATTTGAGTAGTCTGAAAATTGCTGTTCTGAAGTCACCGGTCTCTTTCTCATCAGGGATAATAATGTGAGTGCCAACCGTGTGACAAACTCAGCTTCCCTCCCGTTCAACTCTCAGCTGTTAGTGTCAGAGTGGTGATGCCCACATTGGTTAGACAGCAGAACTATGTGATGCATGGGCCACTCCAGATCAATTAATTCTAAGTCTCAGGAGATGAAGCCTGCTGTAGATTGGATCTGAAATGTCTTCCAAAGGTTCATATGTTGAAATCTTGGTTCTGTTTGGACCAAGGTGTTGGAACTTTAAGAGGTGGGGCCCAGTGGGAGGAAGTTAGGCCACTGGTGGCATGCCCTCTGGGGGGATTGTGGGACCCCACCCCTTTCTCTTCTGCTTTCACTTCCTGGTTGCTTCAAGAGGAACAACTTTGCTCCACCCTATACTCCCACCATGTTGTGATTCCTCACCACATGCACAAAAGCAGTGGGTCCCACCAAGCATTAAATGAAACCTCCAAAACCTCCAACCTCCAAAATAAACCTATCCTCTTTTAAAGTTTCTAGGTAGTGTATTTTGTAACTAACAAATAACTGACTAGCCTCAGTTCTGAACACTGGTATGGTTTAAAAGAGAAAACAGGTGTTCTCAGTTTGTATCCAGAGGTGGAGATTTTCTTAGCTAAAGGTACAAGGAAGTGAGTGACAGACTGGATGAGGGAGTGGCACTCACATCTGGCTTCAGAGTAGAATCCCCAGGAGAACTTATAAAAATCCCAGTATGCAGGCTCTACTACAAGGTTAATATACCAGGATGCTAGTATGCAAGTACTGAAGTTCTTAAACCTCCCTGGGTGAACCTAGAATGCAGCTAAATTCCAGAAACAGTGGGTTAACAATTGGCCTCTTAAGAGGTATGAATTCATGGGCAAGATTTGTAGCCTCATCAGTTCCATGGGGCTATCCCTAGTACTGACTTCATAGTGTTATACCCACCAAGTGACACGACAATCATATCTAGTGTGGTGTATGTCCTGTGTTAATTAATATTCCATAAATTATTGTCATTATTCTGGATACATGTAATATTTAAATAAAATTTTAATAGTCTTTAATGTTTGGGGTGGATATAAAGTTTACCATCTGCTGAGAAATTTTCCTTCTGTGTGACGGGGGACTTTGTAAAACTGGGAGAAAGATTAAGTCTCACTTCTGATAGTGCCATTCCTTTTGTCCTTTCCTAACTTAGCCTAATTTTTATCACTCAATTTAAAACCTGCTAGGCAAAAAAGATCCCTGTCCCCACTCCTTCCACCTGGAAGCCACAGCTCAGCCCTACAAATGTGGGTAATCCACGTCCTCCAGAGATACAAGTGCTAGGAAGAAGAGATGAGGTTTCTTCTTTGAAGGTAAAGTGGTAAATCTGTCCTAGTGATTCATAGATATTGGAATTATCTGGCTGGCTTGTTCAAACACAGCTTGTTCAAACAGGAGCCCCTCTCGGATTTGCTGATTAGTAGGTCTGGGTTTGGAACTGAGATTCTGCATTTCTCAAGGGTTCCTAGGGGTTGGATGCTCATCCAAAGACCACTTTGAGAAGGACTAGGTTACCCCCATCCCTCTATCTTTCCTCTTTGTCATGCAAGCAAGAAAACAATACTGTAGGCACCCTTTGTTCTCTCTTCACCTCCATTACTGAAGGATTGGGACAGCACTCACACTTGAGAAAGGCTTCACAAACATCCAAAGCAGGCAGTTTTCAAAGGAAAATACATATGAAAATAGACTTACAGGGTTTGCAGAGAGGTCCCTGCCTGTTCACCCTGTCATCTGAAAAGGCTCTTTGTGGCAGGCAAAGGAGAGAGGGTTGTTGGTGGGGGTTGGTTTCAGGCAAAATTCTTGTTTTCATCTTGCTGATTTTTTCATCTCCACCTCCATATTTCTCACCACACCCTGGGTGCGCTCCATTTTTCACCCAAGGAAACTGTCTATTACATAATAGAGAAGAATAAGAGCATTTCAAAAATGTAAATTTATGGTTGAATCTCTAATGCTGTGGCATGTTATAAAATGGTAAATAAATAAATGCCTTTCCCTAAATACCAACAGATTTGAATTTACTTT
Source organism: Chinchilla lanigera (assembly GCF_000276665.1). Taxonomy (NCBI): domain Eukaryota; kingdom Metazoa; phylum Chordata; class Mammalia; order Rodentia; family Chinchillidae; genus Chinchilla; species Chinchilla lanigera. The sequence goes on along the minus strand of NW_004955415.1, from coordinate 21,666,507 downwards.
AAGAGCTTTGCTTTGCTATAACTGGCGGACACTGAGAAAGCAATGGAAGAAGTCAAGTTCCCTAAGAAACAAAGGGAAGGCAAAAGCTGGTGGGGGAAGAAAATCTGGAAAGAGCCAAGAAAACTAGAAAATGAAGAATAAGAAATAAAGAGTAGTTCTGATTCAGACCAAATGCAAATAAGATGCCTGGCTCAGTGTAAGCACATTGTCTTCGCCAAGATTTCTGCCAACTCAAAACTAACATTCTTAAGAGGGCCCACAGACCTCAGCTTCTGATTCTCATAAACCAGCTTAGAGTTCATCCTAAGGTTGCCAGATTTTGCAAATAAAAATGCAGGGCACCCAGGTAAATTTAAACTTCAGACTTTTCAAATATTTTATAGTGCATACTGATACTAAAGGGCTTTCACTCTTTATCTAGAATATGAATTTAATAATATGTCCTGAATTTTATCATCATCTCATTCTTATTGTACAGTTTTTACATGAACTCATGCTTGGTCCTCAGCCCTTGTTTCTTATTTTCAAGAACACAAACCAACTACTTGAAGTCTACTACAGGTTTAGGTAGAGAGAAGTTGTATTGCTTGTTTGTTTGCTTGTTTTATCACAGAAGCACAAGTACATTAACATTCAGTGCTGGATCTAGCTCCTTCCAAAGCCCATTGGCTCTGTTCACAATGGAGATTACACTTGGCTCAAATTTCTTTTCCTCTATCAACCTTTTTTCTTACTCCTGTCACACCCAAAAGACAACTCATTTCCAATAGTAAATATTGAGAAGACTGTTGCCATTTGTCTTTTCTCAGCCCTTGTTCTGGCCTCATTCTGTACCCCCAAATAGTACATCAGAGTGTCATCTAGCAGCTTTAAGAGCACACAGATTTCTGTGCCCATTCCTAAAGATTTTATTTAATTAGCCTAAGAGACTTAGGCATGGATATATTTAAAAGCTCCCAAGGTCATTTCATTTTGCAGCCAGGTTTGAGAAGTATTCTCTTAGGTCAAAGCTTTGTTCATTCACCCAGGGATCACTGGAAGATCTTGTCAAAATTCAGTTTCCAGGTTGGCAGCTGGTAGCTAAGGCTGGAGGTTTTTCATTTCCAACAAGCTCCAAACAAAGCCAGCCCTACTGCAAGGCAAAGCCTACATTTTGTAGCAAAAACATTCTTAAAGGCAATCAAATACCAATTGTTAATACCTGTATTTGAAATTATAAGTCTTAGTTACTTTCTAATTGTGGAGACATAATACCTGACACCCTCAACTTAAAGGAGAAGAGGTGTGTTTTGCCTCCCATTTTAGTCCACAGTTTGTGGTTTGAAGGCAGGACAGCTTGGCACAGGAGTGTGGAAGAGGAAAAGTGCATAACAGCATGGTAGTAGAGAAAGAGTCTATGGAGGATCCTGGTGAGAAGATATACCTGCCCTGGTCACACTCCCTGTGATCCACCTCTTCCAATCAGGACTCATCTCCTAAAAGCAAATCAGCTATAATACCTAGTAATCCATTTACCACCAAAGCCCTTGCCTATGATCGTTTGCAGCTTTAGGGAGACATCTAGATATAAACCATAACTTTCTGCTCATGGGCATATGTTTATGCAAAATGCATGTAGTTCATGTCGAAGAGTTGCCAAAATTCTAACAGTTTCAGTATTGCTGAAAAGTCATTCTAATGTCTCCTTTGAGATTTAAAGAAACCTCTTAGCTGTGAGCCCCTGTAAAATCAAAAAGAAACTTAAACTCTGAACTCTGCTGGTATATAATGACACAGGGTAAACACTCACACTCCAAAAAGGAGGAACAGGAGGACAGAAGCCAATGGGGCCAAAGCAAGACAAAAACTCAGCAGCACAAATATTAAATCCTGTTGTTCCATGTCTGTACCTGGGCCAAGATTTGGTGAGATGTAAGCTCTAAGCAACTTGAGTAGCCCACACGTACAATTTTGTTGGTGGTTGTAGCTCTCCTGGCTTCTCTCTTGGGCTGGTTTTGTTCACTCCTTGCTTCCAGGCATTCCATATTCCTGGCACCTACAAATTTCTAGGGTCCCCACTGCATTTTTGGCTTCTCTCTCACAGTTTTATGCACTGCCCTCTCAGTGGTACACCATCTGGCCTCTGGTGCCTACTTCTAGAATATGGGTGGAAGCATTTCTGACCCTACCAATCTTGCATTCTGCGTGCCTGTAAAGCCAGCACCACATGGATGACACCAGGGTCTCCTGTCAGTTTGAACAGTAGCCATTCTCCCTTTTATAATGGCTCTAGATGTCTCCAAGTGCCTGGATGGTTGAGCACTATCAACCAACAGGGGAACAAATTGCCTAGGTAGCTTTTATTGAACATGTTTTCCTATAGTGCTCCTCTCAAAGCAAAATCTTTCACTTTTGTAAGTTTGAACTTTCAAAAAGTGGGGCTTTGCTGGCTCCTCATATGCGCTCAAGGTATTTTTCTCATTGTCCTGATTCAAAATACTTGGCTTCTTTTTCTATGCTAATCTTTCCAGCAATAAAGTTCTCCTCTACTTCAACTTTATGGGACCAAAATTTACAGGAGTTTCCTTTATAATGAAACTAAAAAATTTTAAAATCACTAAGCAGTACCATTTGCTATTGATTCTCAATGCAAAGCTTGCCAACAGCCCCCAACAATGTTCATGCCACAACTTCAGTGTTGAGCTGCCTTGAGATTCCCTCCACCAGATGGATTAGTTAGCCACCCTTTATCTTAGTCTCCCACAAAGTCCGAAGACATGAGCAAAATATGGATATGTTTTCTGCCAGAACATAATGCACATGACCAGGAGACCAATTGTCAGTGGAATGCTTGTTCTCAGCAAAAACTTGTTCTCCTAAACCTGGTCTTTACCATCTGCATTTCTGTCAGCATATTCGTCTTCTGATCTCTGACCAGAATCCCACATCAAGCTCAGCTTACAGCATTCTAGGGCTTCTCCAGGTGATTTCTTCAAACTGTCCTAAACTCTTCCCCTGAATCAGTTCCAAAGGCTTCTAAATCACATGGTCAACAAACACCAAAACAATGACTGCTCTTCTCTGGTAGCAAAATCTGTCATAGTCATTTTGCCATTGCTAAGAAATGAAGCTAATTGTAGATAGCACATTGAATAATACAGGAAGATATATGAGGAAGCAATGTACTAGGATGTCAATTAGGCAGGGTAGATAGTTAGACACTGTATTAGTCAGATGTTTGTTGTTGGGATAAAACACCTGACAATGTTTAAATGAGGAAGGATTTATTTTGCTTCATCATTTCAGAAGTTTCAGTCCATGGTCTATTGGCTCCTAGGCAGAAATATGATGGTGGAAGAACAACTCAGAAGAAAGGTACTCACCTCATGATGGCCAGAAACAGAGAGAGAAGGGAAGAACCAGAAAGACAGAAAGGGGATAGAGACAGGATTTACTGTTCCAGGTACACTCCCAGTAGCCCACTTCCTCCACCCACCTTAGGAGGTGCCACCTCCTAACAGAAAACACAGCTATGAACCCTTTTATACATGAACCCATCAATGAGGTTAGTGTTCCATGATCTAATCACCTTCCCAAACCTCTACCTATGAACACATGAGCTTTCTGAGGACATTTTCAGTCCAAATCATAATAGAAACTCATAACAGCATGAAAGCAGAAAAGCATTCCTTGAGCTCGTAGCTTACTCTTGTTTAGAACTTGTATTAGTGAAGATATTGATAGAAACACTGCCCTAATAAAATGACTAATGTTTATATACATCTTCAGTTGTTTCAGAGAACTTTATTACGGCTATGCCTTGGATCCATTCAACTTCTTTTGACAGGCATACATGAAAGTTGTGAATCCCCTTTTGATAGATATAAACAGTGAGGTCTAAGGTGATCTATGAATAAAAATTGTGCAACATCAGTGCTTCTATAAAATCTAGATATGACCTCTAATTCATAGCTTAATTATAAACCAGTGCTTCTCAAGTACTAATGTGTGCATCAGTGTCTGAGGCTTTATGACTATGTAGGCTCTGATCTAGTAGGTGTGGGTAGAACCAAGAATGTCCCATGAGACAACGCTGCTGTTGCCTGTTCTGGGATCCCTCTGCAGCCAATAAGGAATTAACCTTGCCCCAATAATTTCAGCTGTTCCTGACTTTGACATTTGATAGATTCAGACTTCTCAGTTATGGCATTCTTCTCATTATTCTCTTGCATTACTAAGCACCTAACAAAGTGGCTAAATGAATGGACTGAGAGGTCTATGTTTTAGTATTATCTCCATTAAACATTGGGAAGCAGTGCTTGGAAAAATGTTGTTCACCACTGGTACTTTAAAATAGCCTCTTAAAATAAATGTAAGTTATATGTAGCCTCACCATTTTAATTTGCATTGTTTTAATGAAGATGCTTACCTACAGTACTTTATTGGCAACATTTATATGCAAAAGAAAGATATACAAAAGCAGTATTGGATCATGTCAATTACTGTTTTCACTTGAACATGGTTCTATGAAAAGCTCACAACTTTTACTTTGCAATAATAACCAGTTGAGGTGGTGGTTTTTTCCTTCCTTTCTTCCTTCCTTCCTTCTTTCCTTCCTTCTTCTTTATTTTTTCTTCTTTCTTCCTGTTTTTCTTATGTTTTTTTTTTTCTGATACCTCTAAAACAAATACTTTTCCTTGGCTGTGTCAGGAAAAAAAAATGTCCAATTTTTCAAAGATGAATTCCACATTTAGAATGCAGGCATCTCGATATCAAAATTGAAACATCAAAACTGAGAGCACTGTTTGTTTATAAAAAGATCTCTCAGTCAACAGTGTCCTTAAAATCATCCTCTTACAGTTCCCAAGATGACTGAAAGAAGAGTTTTCAAAGGTCCCCAAAACTCTCTTTGCTCTCGGTTTGGGAGAAAAAAAGAAAAGAATAAGAAAAATCACCATTCCTCTTCTCCCAACAAACATATATTCAATCAGTGTGTACTCACCATTGTCAGAGTGCTTTCTTATTCTTTGTTATTTTAGAAAGCTGTCACAGTTTTCAGCAATGACAAAGACAATAACAGTGCTTCTAGTACCCTTATTCAAACCGTCACTTACCCATTTAATATTTGTGATACATTCATCACATTAATAGTCTCAATTTTCCACTACATTCTATGGCTTTGGTAACTGAGTCTAGCTTGGGCCAGGCTTCTTGTCTAGTCCAATGGAAAAGTAGCAACTTTGATCCAAGCAGAAGCTTTAAAAAGTATACATTTGACTGCTCCCTCTTGTTTCTTAGTGCAAATGCCTTAGTTGCTCTGCAGGGAGTATGTAAGAAGCATGTGGGGAGACCAGAATCATCCCACCTGAGAGCAACCTAGAGCAACCTACTGAGCCATCAACTGATAACAAATTAATAATGTGGTGTTTATACATAATAGAGTACTATTCTGCCATAAGGAAGGATAGTCTTCAGCTATTCACAGATAAATGGATACACCTTGAGAATATAATATTAAGTGAAATAAATTAGACACACAAGTTTAAGAATTGTGTAGTTTTTATTCTGTGAGAAATTCAAAACTTAAGTAAAGAATAAAATAAAAGATAATAGGAAGTAGAGGGATCTTTTTTCAGATAGAAAGGGAGCAAAGAGATGGAGGGTGGGGAGGCAAAGGAGATGAAATGTAAATTTTAAAAATGGAAATAGAGCTTTTGCAAATAGGAAGGAGACCAAGACCTGGTCTTGATAGGATAGGAGAAGTAGGGGATGAAAAAGAATTAATATGTGTTATGTGCATGTATCAACTCCCCCAATAAATGTAATCATTAGGTACCACAGATATGTACTAATAAAAGAAGTGAGTGAGTGGTTTCAGGAAGGTCAGTAGGAAGACTAGTCACCTTGTGACTTCATCAGAATTACGAAGTGGTTGGTTGTTTTGGAAGATGACTTCCTTTTATTAGTATCCACTCATTCTCCAGGACACATGAGGTCTGCACCTGGTCCACCGATGGGACCTCTAACTCAGTTTCATCAAGCCTGCAGGAATAGGACTGGCTTAATTTCCACCATGAGCAAAGTTGGAAATATGCAGACAGGAAAAGAGCATTTGAGCTAATATAATCTTAAAGTTCTGTCATCTTGAAGTTCACAGCATGAAGAAACCCATTCTCTAACAGCAAAATAAACAGCAGCTATAGATAGCATCAATATAAACACACCTGCCTACTCCTTGGCACTTTAAGCCTTTTGTTTTGTATTTCATTCAAACGTGGGAAGAAGTCATCAGCAGGACGGCTGAAAGTTTCTGAGGCTTTAATCAAGCAAATGATAAGGAAAATCTGTCAGTCTTACCAAACAAGACTGTCTGAAGCCATTTATTATTGGAAAAGGAAATAAAATGTTGTGATTTGAGTGTATATTTTAGAGAAGGGGGAAGGTTTCTAAACAAAATGATGAACTATGAAAGCCTTGTTCTATAATAAGATACAGCTCAAAGTCACATGTACTGCTTACCTCTCAGTAGAGATATATTTTGCCCCATAGCTCTATTGTCACTATCATAGGCAAGGAAGTAGAAGACAGTTTACTAGTCCCAAACCCATCTACACCCAAACTGGCAAATTTCTATAACAGTGTGGGTTTCATTTACACATTTTGGAGTACAAGGGGTGATCAAAATACATGGTAAATGTTTAAATCATAATAATTTACCACAGTGAAAGACATTGTCATGAATCCCCCTCAAAATACTCTGCTCATTTTGAACGCTTATCTCACCCTTCTTACCACTTTTTGAAGCAGTTCTTGAAGTCCTCTTTCATGGGTGTTTTCACAAGGTATAATAAAAATACAGTAAACACAGTACCACTGTCAATGCCACCCATTGGAAAGGCAGGCTTCCAAAAACATTGTGGTTCATTGTCATCAACTTTAGATCAGAAACCACGTAACTTCTGGATCTTCCCCAAAGACAAAATGACCATGAAAAGCAAAGGTTTTGAATTGATTCAGGATGCTGGGGCAGCCACAATACTGCAACTAAAAACACAAATGAAGACTTCCAGAACTGTTTCAGAAAATAGCAGAAACTATGGGATATGTGTGTTCAAAGTGAAGCGGAGTATTCTGAGGGAGAGTAATGTTATTTTTTAATCACACTTCATGTGTACCAATCAGAGTAGAAATGAATTTACTCTAGAAAGAAGAAGTGGTCTGAGTCCCATTAGTAAGTTTTCTATTTTCTCTTCCCAACCTTCCAGTCCCTCTCAGTTCTATATTGACCAAGGCTTTGGTAAAGGTAGGTCCAACATTTTGCTGCACTTGGGATTTAGCTGGGAAGGAATTTAATAGTATATTTCCTGGTCTCTACATCATACTTGCTGAATCAAAAAACTTGCTAAGCGTGAAATTTGAGTCTTGGTATTTCTTAAACTTTCTTCAGTCAATCTAGTTCATAGACTGATTTGAAAATCACTCCTCTGAAATGATCCTTCCATGTTCATGACTGACTTTAATGGGAATCCACCCACTTTTGGCTCATTTAAATAAAAACAGGGGTTCAATAAGAGACAGGTTCTACCCTGAATAAATAAATAGAAAATATTTGAGGTTCTACCTAATGCAAATATGCAGTTGACCTCATTCATCACTCGTTAGCTGTTAGTATTTTGAAAATCATTTAATCTCTGGAATTTATCCATCAGTTGTTTAATTGGCAAGTTTAGCCTGGGCAGCTCAAAAATTCTCTGACTCTGCTTCTCCCATGTATCCATCCCAAAATAAAACTCTGAACCATTTAATTCATTTATTTCCCAATTCTGACCAAAAGCCATGTCACTTTGGAAATATTCTCTTTGAAGATGTATGAGCCATCCCTTTGGCTTGCATCCCTATGTTTCAGCAGGTACTTAATGTAGAGGGGAAAACATTGAAAAATGAAAGGTGGGCAGGCAGGAAGTAGAAATTTCGCTTCTGGTTCAAATTATTTCCTTAAAGCAGTCCTCTACCTTCACTCCTCCGTATACAACCATATGTTTATATGCACAGGAACAAGGCACACAAAAGGTACTTAGAAAAGACTTGTAGATAATGCTCCACTACAGCCAGTGAAGGTAACATTCACACTTGTTGAAGAAATGTGCAGAAGCCAAAGCACAAAAATCATCTTTGCTGGGGCTGACTTTGTGTGCTGAGTGAAGGAGGCTACACCCAAAAGGGGGAAATTGCCAACCTCACTTCCTGGCTAGTGTAAGGTGCGGGCAGAGGGCAAGAAGCAGTCCTTTCTCAATGAGGAGGAAATCGAAAGGCATTTTGGGAGGGATTGCAGAAGGGAACTGAAAAGGTCTGTTGGGATTGGTCATCTCATTGGATGGCGCCATCTGGGTGGGCACAAAGCAAGTGGCTCTAGCCTGAGCTGAAGCCTCAAGCCAGCCTTGGGCTGGGCAAGGGTCAGGTCAGTTTTTGTATGGACAAAATCCAAGCAGGAATTTCTTTTACTACAAAACCAAAATAAATAAAATACTGTGCACTTATTGCTTTATAATTTATCTCTTCCACCCAACAATAGGCTCTCTCTCCAACAAAATACAGTCACCATTAATATAATCTTAATGACTGCTGAGTATCTCTTATTTGAAATTCTTGGGACCAGAAATATTTTGCAATATAGATATTTTCAGATTTTGGAATATTTCCATTTATACAATAAGGTATCTTGGGGGTGGAACCCAAGCCTGAAAACAAGTCATTTATATTTCACAAATACTTCATACACATAGGCACAGGTATTTTATGCAATGATTTAATGTACCTGTGCTTTGACTATGATCTGTCATATGAGATAAGGTGTGAAATTTTCCATGTGTGGCATTGTGCCAAGACACGAAAACTTTTGGAGTTTGGAGTATTCAGTATTTCAGATTTCCAAATTAAGGCTGCTCAACTTGTATTCCATTATAACAGTAAGCTAACATGTTCACACATCCTATTGTTGATGTTCAGAGCTGCAATGAAAAGTCTCAGGGCCAAGTCTTGCACAGATCCTCATTAACTTTCTTTAAGTATACTACAAGAAATATAATCGCAAAGCCAATAATGATAGGCATGCTCAAAACTGTGTTTACTGCCAAAATGGCTTGCTACAAATGGATTGTTTGCTACTTCCACCATCAGATGGCATGTGCTACACCATTCATGGGTGACATTACAGGTAAGGATAAGCAGGGAACTGAGAACACACTTGACATGTGGGGCCTGGTTCTTCTCCAGTGGGAAATGGCTGACCACTGGGCAGTTGGGTTCTGTTTAAGGCACTGTTGGTAGCTGTCATGCAGTGTCCCCGGAAGTAGACCCTGAAGAAAAGATTCATCTATGAGTGGCTTGTTTTGGGGATTGATCATGGGAAATACTAACTGTTGGGTGAAGTGGAAAGAAGAGATTATGTGAGATACGGTACGAAAGCCAGTGAGTGAAGGGCATGCCATCCAGTTATCCTGGAGAGTATGGAAACAATGTAGAGGATGCTGCAGGGCTATCTCTGAAGGGTAAGGGAGATTGAGTGCTATACACAGCCCTCAACAGTTACTGGCTGAAGGCTACTCTCAGAACTCTTGATTCTCCATGATCTCCAGCTGCTTGAGCATAGCCAGGCAAAATGGTGCAGAGACAGCAAACTCTGAAATGGTGCAAATAGAAGGATTTCAGTATTCATCTGCTTGATATGGATACAACAGAGCCAAGTAGATAAAATCGTGTATTTCTCTGTCATTCGCAGTCAGTCTTCTCTGTTATCTTTCATCCCTTACCCAAGAAGCAAAAGTTTTCTAATGCTGGCATTGGTATCCAGATTATGGTGCAGCCTTGTGGATGAGAATGCATCATGGCACGATAGTCAGTTGTCTACAGCTTGTGTTCAATAAAATGCACACATTTGGAACTTCTGATTCCAGCCCCAAGAGAGAAACTAGGATGAAATTTTCACTCTCACCTTAAACAACTAAAACTCTGGATGAAATATATGAAATAATATTTTTCAAACCCTGGAAAATAGCAGCAAGGGACAGTAATTGCTGAGGGAAGGGGGGAAAAAAAGCAAGGTAAATCTTATGACTGCCCCAGCTTACTGCCTACAGAAAGCATTTGAGCTTTAGCCCAGGGAAGGGAATCCACACAGAGCAGGAAGGAAGGGAAGACAGGAAGCCAGTTTACAGGGCAGAGGGCACAAAAGAAAGAGGCTCAGATAGAGCTGCAGAGCTCTGCAGGTGGGGAGCTTCCAGTGGGGCTCTGGCTGAAGTACTGATCAGCCCACGTAAGTGAGGAAACTATCAAAGGCTAGGGGAAGAGCCATCAGAAAGGAGCAGGCAGGAAATTCCTCAGAGCTCTTTCAAACCTGCAAATAGTCCCTGTTTCAACAGCAGAATAGAGACACTTCCTGATCTACCGGGCATTGCCACAGAAATGGAACTGAATTAGCCCCTAGAATAAAGACTATAGTCCTTAATAAAGCTCAAAGACAAGGTTCAAACTTCTATGTATAAAATTCAAATATATGTAACAAAACCTCTAGCACCCAACAACATAGAAATTATAATGTCTGTCACACAATTAAAAATTACCAGGCATGCAAAAGAAGAGAAATACAACCAATAAGGAGGAAAATCAATCTATAAAAATAGAGAAAGGGCACATATGATAAAATTAATATATAAAGATATTATTGAAACAACTATCTGAAATGCAGTACTTTCTCATTTTCTGTGGTTTCATTTGTTTGTTTGTTTTTGAACTTTCAGTTATTCCAAGTCAATCACATTAAAATGAAGAAGGATAAATAGAGTACAACAACATTTTTTGTAGGAAGCACACTGTCATGGTTTTGGGCTTATTTTGCAAGGGGAACAATATAATACAGGACACATATTTTACAAGATTATTTATAATAATCACCCAAAGAATGATATACAAAAGAGTGCAGGAAATCTGTCCACACATTAAGACCAAGGAAACTAGCCACGGGCCTGGATCCCATGGAAATTTCCTGCATGAGTCCAGCTGAAGGCCTAGAGCCCATAACAATATCTCACACAGGCCTGTTTCACGGATCTTCACTGGGAAAGCCCAAAGGTCAGTGGTGGAATATAGAAAGTCTGTGCCAGTGGGAAGAAGTATCTGTGCTAGGAGGCTGAGAGATTGGCACTGGAGTCAGGAAGTGATGGTCAGAAGAAACAGAGCTCACCTGAAAGGAACCACAGCCATCCTCAGTAATAGTGAGGTCCCAAGCTCCTCTGATGATCAAGATGGCCGAGTTCCCATCAGGGAAGCAACTCAGCAAGCTTCTCTAGGAGACCGGCAGTGCACTATCTTCCCCTCCAGAGCCAGAAAGCAATGCTCAAAATGAGGACCAGAGCTCCCCCAAAGTGAACCAAAGCTATTCTCAGTGCCAGCAAGGTCCTGAGCTCCTTGGAGGATGAAAACAGCCAAGTTCATCAGGAAAGCCAGCATATGAGCTCCTCCAAAACAACCAACAGCTCATCACAGCTTCCACCAGCTCCAGCAGCCTTTCTCTGCTCCCAACAGCCTCTCTTAGCTCCCAGCAGCCTCTTTAGTTCCCAAAAGCCTCACTTCTCCTTCTCCGGGTCTGCCTCTTATGCTGCTGGAAACAGTCTTCAGGTGGGCCTCCCACACCCAGCACCACTCAGTTCATCTGGGGGTTATAAGAAGACCACCAGTTGACAATCCAGTACACACATTTACATAATTTTGTTATAGTAAGTGTTACAACTGTTTTGTTTTACTAGTATTTATTTATTATTTTCAACCTCTTACTATGTCAAATTTAGAAATTAAACTATGTCATAGGTATGCATGTACAGGGAAGAGATAGCATATACAAGAGGGTACAGGGTCCAGTACTATCTTGTTTTAAGCATCCACTGGAGATGTCGGAATATATTCACCAGGGATCAGGGGAGACTAGTGCATACTCCATATGTCAAGAAGGTAGCGAAAAGCATGAACAGAGACAGAAAGTAAAAGAAGACCCAAACCTAAGAAAAACAATGGAATCATGCCTGCAGTGAAAGCCTACACTGAATAGTATTAGTAGAAGATACCACAGAAAGAAAGATACATAACATTGAAGACATAGTAATAGAAAGTATACAAGATGAAACCCAGAAAGAAAAAGCATTTTGTGTATGTTTTTATATAGTGTAACAAATGTAAACACCTGTATAACTCTAGTACAGTGAAGATACAGACTATTATCACTCCAAAATGTTTCCCTATGTTCTAGCTGGGTGTTGTGGTGCATACTGCGGCTCTGGGTCCTTGGGAGACTAAAGAGGTGTATTGCTTGAAACCAGGATCTTGTTCAGCAGATAGAATGGGGAATATAGTAATATCAACACTAAGCAAAAACAAAAGCAAAAGCGTTCTTATATTGATTTGTAATCATCTTCCTACCCTGTATAGGCAACTCCTGACCTTCTTTCTGCTGTTATATATTAGATTTGTCTTATCTGGTGCTGTATATTAACGGAGTCACACACTAAATCCAATGAGTCTAGCTACTTTTGTTTAGAGTAAAAGTTTCACATTCACCAACTTTGTGTTTTATTTACAGTGTGTTCTCTTACTACTGAGTAGTATTCATTTCTATGGATGCACCATTGCTAGTTCATCCATTCATCAGCTGGTTTAGAGTGGGTAGAAATAAAGTTGCTCTGGACTTGTATGAATAGGTTTTCATTTATCTTAGATAAATATCTAAGAATTGAAGGGATGGGTCATATGGTAAGTGTGTATTTACCCTTAAAAGAAACTGTCAAACTGTTTTCCAAAGTGCCTGTTCATTTTTCACCCTTATCAGCTGGTGAAAGAATTCCAGTTGTTCTGTGTCAGTATGGGGCAGTATCTCACTGTAGATATACTCTGCATTTTCACAGTGACAAATGATGTTGAGTATCTTTTAAGGTGCTTACTGGCCATTCATGCATATTTCTTTGTAAAGTGTCTATTCAAATATTTTATATTCAATTGTTTATTATTGAACACTAAGTATTTTATGTTCTAGATACAAGTCCTTTATTAGATACATTGAGTAAACTTTTTTTTTCGGTTTCCATCTTGCCTTTTCATTTTCTTAATAGTGTCTTTGAATGAACAGATTTTAAAATAATCACAATTTAATTTCATTCTCAGAACAATCTTATTTACATGATGAGTTTGGTATTATTTTAGCATTCAAGAGATAAGAAGCCCCAGAGGTTCATTTCCTTATTCAAAGTCACAGTTAGTCAGAGACAATGTCGGCATGAAAACTTCAGTTTTATGGTTCTGGGTCTGTTCAGAATTTGAGTTTGTCAACGCAGTAGCAATTCGGAGGTTTATCCTATTGAATGCATTTAAGTGAGACCTGCTTTATATGGGGACCCATGCCCTTGCAGAGGAGGGTTTCCGGCTGCAGGTATCAATCTGTATTCCAGCTGCAGCTGTGCCCTCCCTCCCACGAAGGAGGATGAGGAGAAAGAACAGGAGCTACCAGCAGTTTCAAACTCCTTCGAGCTGAAAGCTATTTATTAGACCTGACAGATGATGGCAAAGCAAGATCTTGTGCCTTCTCATCTCCTCTGACCTCCCATCAACTTCTGTTCCCTTCTTGGACTTTTTTTAAAAATCGCTTTTTAATGATATCCATAATTCATGAAAAGAAACGATAAAATCAAAACATATTAGCCCTGGCTTATAAACGCCAGTGCTATTAATTATTAACAGCCCAAGAAGGAAGTCTGAAATAATCCCAAAGGTGAGAGAGATAAAAGCCCGTGTGTGCGTGCGCCCCCACACACAGCTCTTGCGCATGCACCCCTCCGCCGAGAAAAACGCAGTGTGGCTAACAGAGTGCCGAGCCCAAATCTAACGCAAAGCCCTCACGCTCCCACCCCACGGCAAGACCAGCCCTGTCTTACACACCGTGAGGGGCAGAACTGGCAGCCTAACCTGCTTCTCTGCATGGCCAGTCCTGGTCTTTGAAGAGCACTGCCTCTTCTTTCATCACTGAAGTTTTACTTTAACTGACAGATAATAGCTGTATATATCTGCAGGGTAAAATGTGATATTTACTTACATATATAGATTGTGGAAGCATCAAATCAGGCTAATTAGCATATCCATCGCCTTAAATATTTACCTTTTTTTTGCCCTGAGAACACTTACCCCTTCTCCCCCTTTATTTTCTTTTAGCTATTTTGAAATATATACAGTGAAATAGAACACGAAAACAAAATTTCATTAACCAACCTCTCCTCTTTCCTTGGACAATCTCCCTGGAGCCTCTAACAACCATGTAATTCTCAAGCTCTATGCAATCCACTTTTTGAAGGTACTCATATGAGTGCAGTACTTGTCTTTCTTTGCCTGGCTTATTTCACTTAATATAAAAATATTTAGTTTCATTCACGTTACCACAAATGATAGGATTTCATTTTTCACATCTAAGTAATATTCTATTATGTCTAAGTAGTATTCCATTTACTACATTTTAAAAATCCATTCATGTGTTAAATTTCACTGAGGTTTTTCTCATATTCTGCCTGTTGTGAATTATGCTAGAAAAAAAAGGGGAATGCAGACAAATTTTTTAAAACATGATTTCATTAAATGGTATTACGAACACTAGATATCTGCATTCAGAAGAATGACATTGACTCTTACTTTAAACTTTATACAAGAATCAAGGCAAAATGAATTACAGACTTAGACAGAAGTGCTGAAACTATAAAACTATTGGAAGAAAACCTAGAGGGAAAGCTCCATGATATTGGTCTGGGAAGTTATTTCTCAGGTATGACCCCCAAATTACAGGCAATGAAAGCAAAAAATAGAGAAAAATGAGATTGCATAAAGCTCAAAGAGCTTCTAGACAGTGAAATAGTAGAGTGAAGATATAATCCATACAATGGGAGAAAATATATGCCAATCATACATCAGATAAGGAGCTAAGGTCCAAAACATACAGGGAACTCAAACTACTTACTATCAAGGACACAAATGAACCTACTTTAGAACTGTCAAAACAACTAAATAGACGTTACTCAAAAAGAAGATTAATGTCCAACAGACACAAGAAAAACTGCTCAGTATCTTTAATCATAAGAGAAATGCAAATCAAAACCTCAATAAGATGTCACCTCACACCTGTTCGAATGGCTGCTATCAAAAAGATGGATGATAGTGCTGGCTTTGGCAGCACATATACAAAAGGATGGACTGTAACAAATGTCCGTAAATCTGAGGAAAATGGGGTTTGCTCATTGGTGGTGGTATTGTAAGTTAGTGCAGTAGTTTTGGAAAACAGTGTGGGGCTTCCTCAAAAAACTAAACACTTTTAGTTTAGAATATGAGAAGTAATATTTTCTCTTTCAATGCCAAACCAAACCCCAAGGAAGTGTAGAAAATGTATCCCAAACTAAGACAGTTTGTAAAGCCTAGGAATCAGTCCCCCTTTTTTTTTTTTTTTTTTGGTTTTTCTCCGGTACCAGGAACCGAACTCACGACCTTGTGCTTGCCAGGCAGGCGGTTTTGCTGCTGAGCTAAATCCCCAGCCCCCAGTCCCACTTTTAATGTTTTATTTTCGCCACCTAGACTGAATCACACCTTCCCGCACCAGAGATGGTAAGCAGAGAATTAACTTTCCTCTGTAGGATGTGGTACTTAAGACCAATTAATCCTAAATAATATCAGCAGCCTAGATCCCACCTAGCACCTCCAATTCCTCACATGGAGATATACTCCTTAGGGACACAGACGTTGCTTCAAGTTTCAGCAATACAGCGGACACCCGAAATTCTCAAGGGTTACACTCCTAGAACATCTGAGAATTTTGAAAAATAGTGAATTTCAGTTATGGACAGAAAACTGGCTATTTTTATAGTTTAAACCCTAAATATGCTATGTCTCCTTCAGTTATGTGATTTAATTGAACAAAACTCTGTATTAATAAAGGCTTAGAAGGTACAGGGCACCTTATGGATTTTGAGGGCAATTTACGGATCTTAGGGCTTTAGGAAGGACACAGATACAGCAGCCTGCTATGATGGGGGAATGCGGGTGTGTGGGCTGGAGGTGTTTTACAGAGGAGCAGCCAATCAGCATCAAGGAGAACTGAATAATGCTCTCGGACTGGCTACTTGCAAACGTCCCCCTACACACACTCAAAAACCAATTGTGGAGGATTTTTGAGGTTTCCATGAAAGTGTGGTGGTTTCAGCGAATAATTACTAGTTAGGTTTTAAAGACAAATCTAAATGACTGAGGCCACGTACCCACTTGGAATGTGGGTACGCAGGGAACTAAGGAACTTACACTTCTGAAGTTCCTTTCTCCATCAGCTAAGTAGGAACCTATTCACGTTATTCTGAGAATTAAATGAGGTGACACCCTAAAATTCTCAACATACCTAGCGTGTCAGGTAAGGATGGCCAGGAACTAAAAGAAAAGCCAGGAAGGAAGGGAGATACCCAGAAAGTTTGCAGAGGGCTGGGGATGAGGGTATGAACCAAAGTTCACTACAAGCTCTTAAATAATTTTGTTAAGGCCCATGATTTGGGTCAATTAAAAAGAAACAGAGAGAATAGGGTTAAAAGAGAGAAAAGAATTTCCCCTGCTGTCATTAGGACAGGCCCAAGGAAGGTCCGTGAGGCTGTCCCATTACCGGGACAGAAGTTGAACCATATGGGAAGCTCTCAGCCCGAAGAGGATGCTGGTTACGCTCCTCCCTGGAACCATGTAGTTCAGCCAAAATCATGTGGTTTACTCTCTTATTTTAACAAAAGGGCTTTTCTGTGGCATTTCTCTAATTTTTCCCTCTCAGCATTGGAATCCCACCAAAATTCTAAAGAACGTATTATTCAACCTAAAGAATTTGTTTTCATTTGAGAGAAGGGAAGAAAATAGAAATTCCAAAGAAGCTAGACACTAGAGTGACTCTGTCTTTTTGTGAGAGAATAAGGAAGGATCCTTTGGAGAAAAACGATTTGCTGTCCTCAGAAGGCTAAAGTTGTCCCCAGTAACATAGGAAACATCTGCAAGTGTCTTCTCACTCGAAATCTGCTCAGGGGCCACCCCAAGAGGTTTAGATGGGTTTTAACTACATAATTTCAAACACTGGCCTCCAGCCCAGACAGCATATAGCTTCTTTTCTTCACTTTCAAGCCAAAGACAAGATTTACACCAGGACAGCCCAGCAGGATGTTCCTTTTGCAGGTAGAAGACTGAGATGTCACAGGACTCTCGCAGCTTTTTAACCAGGCTTTCATTTTTAGCCACACTAGGACATCCTCTTCGACTTCTGCTTTAAAAACTCAAAATGCATTGGATTTCTCCCCTTTAGAACTTCTGTTTTGATTTGGAAAAGTACTGTACATAACCATGAAACTTTGCTTTCTTCTTCAAAGTATCATGCAGACTTTGTATTTGAAGATGAGTAGCTGATAATAACTAATAACCAACAAATAGAAAGTAATGTGCGCTGGGGCTGGATCTTGCCAACACGCACCCCAGTCCAGCTTTCAGGGGAGGTCCAGCATCAGAGGGGAAGATGTTTAGACTCTAGGGGATATGATGTACTGGGCTCTGGACCTCAGTGATTTCTACGGTAACTCCAAGATGGATTATGCCTTCTATTTTTGGATTCACACTGGGAAGCCAATTAAATTAAAAGGCTATTCATTTCACTATATTCCTCTCCATGCTGCACACATAGAAATGCAAATGACTCCTATTGAGTGAATTTGCTGCCTCAAAAAGAATGAGATTGCAACACCAAGCCCTGTATACTTCTCAGAGTCCAATTTTCCTTAAAGGGGAGAAACACAAACCCCAACTTTTGGGGCTAATTAACTGACTTCTTCTGCAGTGGGAGTTGAGGTTATCCTAAGTGAAGAGACAGTCAGCTAGGGAAGTTCACAGCTCCTCACTGCCAAGGTATGGGAATGAGAATGAGTTGGCAGTATTGAAATGGGCACCAATGAAAACGGTTTTTTCCCAGCATAATTCAGAAGAGTGAGGAATGGCAGAACCTAAATATAGCAAATACTGCTTCTTCAATGTTGTTTCCATGCACGAGTCATGGGATTCAGGAAAAATCATTGCTGTTGATTGCTGACCTCCATTATCAAATTTTACAAATTGGCAACAGGGTGCTATTCTTATAGGTAAGGACAAAAGACCAGAAGTGAGTTATGGCAGTGTGACGGGACTGACATACAATGTGTGGATGATGATAAGCAGATCTCAGAGGCTAAAGATGCAGTTGATGTCACCAGTAGGGGCTCTGAGAACATGGGTGGGGATCCATTTATCTGGGATACTAAAGGCTCTTGAGAAAGGCCGGTGAGGTGTGGACCCTAGGGAACTGACCTCGTATATCTACTATAGATTCCACAGGTAGAAGTGTCTTTGCACAAGTAAACTGCAGGGTGTGATGGCACACTCCTATAACTAGCCTCCTTGGAGGCTGAAGCAGGACTACTGAAAGTCCAAGTCCAGCCTGGGCAACTCAACAGCTTAGTGAGACCCTGCCTCAAAATGAAAACAAGAGAGCTGGTGAGTATAACTCAGTGCAAACGCTCTGGGTTCTACCTCCAGTACTAAAAATGAAAATAAAAGAATTAACTGGTGGCTTATCCAAGAAAAGATCTAGAAGCAAATAAAATTTTTGAGTTTCTTTCCTTAAAACATGTATGGCATGTGGGACATAGGGAAATTGTCCTCTCCTACTCCTTTTACAAAAATGATTGCAGTTTTGAAGAGGTGACCTTCCAAGATGGAATAAGACTTTCAAACTAGCCTATAGTCTATAAAATAACAGCCCATAACCTGCCATTTGTAGATCATTTCGCGTGCCTAGCCAGCCCAAATTGGAACCTGCCTATCATCAAGGGTGGACGAAATGTTAGGTTACTCTAAGGGCAGGGACACCCTCAGGGGTAGAGAGGATGTGGCTTACAAAAGCTGCCATGGCCTTCATTACGGTTTATGAAGACTCATCTGGCAGGATATAATAAGCAGAACAAAATCTGAAACAACAAAAAATGTCTCAGTGTTTACAAAAGTCCAAATCTGTTTCCCAGAGAAAGGAGTCATTTAGAGAAAATTGAAAATCATTTGACTTTATCTTCACTTCTGCAAAAAAATCCCCATCTGAGGACTGTTCAACTCAGTTTTTAAAATTCATCTCTATCTGTAAATGATTGAAGGAAAGAAGGAAAAGATAAAAGGGATGAAGAAAGACTGATACTGTACAGCTCAGGATGTGAAGAATGGTCTCACCATTTTATTAACCTACTTCTGAAATTTCAGAATATACTCCATTGTCTTTCTCTCATAAAAGAGAGTAAGTACAAACCTGAGGCCTGATCTTTAATTGGGCAAAATCTCTTCTAAAATTTATGTTGGTTTTCAGCAGCATTCAAAATAGTAAATTGGATCAAGATAAATGGACAATTTTTATTCATCCACATTTCTACTATCCCCTAAAAAAAAAAAAAAAAAATGCAAGCAAACATGTACCAGAATGTTCATAGCAGTCTATTCCTAAGAGCCCCAAACAAGAAACAGACCAGATGCTCATGATGTTAAGCTCATATGATGGAGTACAGGACATCAAGAAGCATTCAAAGCTACAAGTACATGCAGCAACAATAACAAAGCTCACAAACATATTAGTTTAAAAATAAGGCTATGGAGTGCAGTCATTTCTCCATACCTGCAAGCACTTGGCTCCCTGCAAATACTAAAATCTATAGATGCAAATCCCTTCCATAAATGCCATAGTATTTCCATGTAACCTACACCCATCCTCCCACTTCTAGGTTACTGACAATGAAGATAATATAAATGCTGTATAAATAGTTGTTACTCTGTATTGTTTTGGGAATAGGAACAAGAAAAACATCTGTACCTCTTCAGT
This sequence comes from Chinchilla lanigera, assembly GCF_000276665.1. Taxonomy (NCBI): domain Eukaryota; kingdom Metazoa; phylum Chordata; class Mammalia; order Rodentia; family Chinchillidae; genus Chinchilla; species Chinchilla lanigera. Next base: position 21,646,553 of record NW_004955415.1, on the reverse strand, counting down.
ATATATGCAATTGGTTGTAAAATGCGCAGACATAAAAAGCCATCTCTACTTCTCATTTAACTGTACGTATATTAAATTTAACAAACAGCAATGAATCTATGGTAAGGAAAGACAGATTAGTGTTACCACTGGAAAGGGGAACATAGTATGTTTGTCATGTCCTACTTCTTGATTAGAACTATGAATATACCTGCAGTGAATTCATCAAGCCACACTCTTATGAACTGTGCTTTTCTCCATACTCATTTTACTTCCATAACAAATTAACATGTTACACAAGCAAACTAGGGGGATGCAATGAATTTGAGCTGTAGTTCTACCTTGGTGGTGTTCTTTGACTATTTACGTTAGCCAAAGTTCACGAAACTGTATCCTTACCAGGAGTGAATTTTATTTTATATAAACTATACTTTGAAAACATTCTTTTAAATGTGAAAGAGTTTGGGAAAACCTATGCTACTCTGTATGCACAAAGACAATTCAAAAACATTCAAAACAAAAATAACTAAATGCATTTACTCTTGAGTTTTATTTTGCAGGAGAAACACATAAATCAATGAGTCAGATACATAAATGTGCATAAATTATTGAAATATAAGTCTGCAATGTCAGGGATTCTATTTGTACATGAATCTTAGTACTAGCCTATTGGAAAACTGAAGCTTCTTGTAATTCTAATTTGTGATCATCTAGATTTCTGCCAATGTCACTAAAGCACTTGCATGAACTCATTATCATGAAAGAATGCTGCCAAACACCCAAGCATAACCCTCACTTGCTGTTTGCACACATAGGGCAGCTGGGGTTGCTGAGAAGCTCAGCTCATCTCCCAGGGCTCACTTCCTCTTCTGGTGTGGCTAGCGATGGGCTGATGTTAGTTGGCCTGAGACAACCTGGAATAGTTATGATCCTCCAGTATGGTACCCAGTGATTCTTGGCCCCAAATGCATGCCACATAAAATAGTGCTGTCCTGTGTAACAAATAGGGTATCTTCAAAACAGAATCAGTCTAAGAATTAGCCATAAAAGAGTGGTAGCTTCTGCCTTGTGCTCTGGGATCACTTTGCCTAGGGGAAGCCATGTGGTAAAGACACATAATCAGCCTGATAGACAGATTCACAGGGCAAGGAACCAAGGCCTCAACATCCAGCACCAACTCTAAAACATGAGTGTGAGCTGTCCCAGAAGCGGGCCTTCCAGCCGCAGTCAGCTCTTCAGATGTCTGCAGCCCCTGAACCAGAACCTTAATCCAGCACCAACCTCACACTACTGCTGAAGTCCTGAAGTGAAAGAATTCTAAAAGAGATTAATTCTTCTATTTTATGCTGATGAGTTTGGAGATAATTTCATATGTGGTCATGGATAGCTAATATCCTAGACAGTACCATGTCTGTAGTCTCATCATTCAGTAGTCTAGCCTGGATATATTTTCATGGCAGTATCAGAGATTCAAGGAAACAAGTGAAAGCACAGTACTTTCCACATCTATACTTGGCATTGTGTCTTCTAGGATCCCTTTGGCAAAATCAATTTTTAGGGCAGGGCAGGTTACCACACTTACTGTGAGAAGGTATCACAAGGTTACATAGCAAAAGGCCTTGCTGGTGGTTTTATATGTGTCTGCAGATCTTTGACAGTGTCCACTTCCCTGGATGTAGGTTCTAATAAGCAGAATAGAGCAAAAGTGATGGTGAGTGGTAGCTGAAGCTAGGTCATAAAATGTAATGTGTAAGCATGTTTCTTTCTTTCTCTCCTGGATTTCTTGCTCTGGGAAAGCCAGTCATTGGTCACAAGGTCAGATCTACAGAGAGGTCAACAAGGAGAGGAACTGAGGCCAACTATCAACAAGCAGTTCCAACGTGACAGTCCTGTTGGAAGTGGATCCTCCAATTCCATCAAAGATTTAAGTGGTTCAAATGTGCTGAGATTCGTAAGCTAAGCCACTCATGAGTATTCCTAACCTAACCAAAATCATGAGAGATAATTAAGTTTTTCTACCATTTTAAATCAGTATATTATGGGATAATTTTTTATGTAGGAATGCATAGCAAATTCAAGGAAGGTAGAAGTAGAGGTTTTTCTTTTATTTTGCTTTTATGAACCACAGAGTCAAGATTTTTATTCTTGCAAATAATTTGACCCATTATAGCCAGTTTAACCAGAAAAGAAACACATTAGGGAGTATTAAATAATCTTCAACAAGACCAGAGCATTGAGTCTGGAGTTTACAAAGACAAGAGCAATGCCCAGAGGCCTGGGGATTTAGCTCAGTGGCACAGTGCCTGTCTGGCAAGCGCAAGGTTGTGAGCTCGATTCCCGGGACCGAAAAAAAAAAAGCAATGCCCAAGGCCCAAGATATCTCTGCTCCAGCTAGGACCTTATTTCTGCTGCAGAGAGATGAAACAACCTCCATTCACACCAAGAAAGTTGTAGCCAGATTCTGGAATCTCCACCATTAATTCTTCAAAAGCTAGTAGCCATCACCCAAGGATGGATTCTGTGAAAAACCTGCCACGTTATGGCGTTCTCTTTCAGTCAGAAGTCTTACATAGGTGCAAATAATTGGAAAGATTTATTCATAAAGGGCAAGGAGGAAAAAAATAGGTACGAGCTGCATTCATAGGCAAATATAATTATTAAGGTAGGAAATACCTCAATCATAGAAATAACAGCTCAAGCAGCATTGAGTGGTTAGGAAACCTGACAGATGCTCATTTCTTTTCCCAGGACAAAATCATCACTACACAACTGTTTAGTAGGTAATTGGAGAAATTATTGACATGTCTTTCTATTTCCTGGACTCTAAATTGCTAAATAAGTTTCATCACCAGAGCTGCTTCAAATCAATTGTTAGTGACAGTCTAGAGCTGCATGTTAGCACAAGGCTGTGTCTGGCCTCAGTCAGAAAGGGATCTGGGGTCTAGTTGTGCCAATGTCATGGATACTGCAAGTCTGTGTTAAATAATAGGTACCTGCAAAAACCAGCACCCCTGGTCTCAATGTTTTCTCATTTCCTATAGTGAGGAACTGAAAATATTTCATGACCTTTTATAATTATTTACGTTAAAACTGTTCACATTGGTCAAACCCCCTTTTACCTACCTCACTGGCATGGCATCCCAATCAATCCATGCTCTCTTCATCTGCTCCAATATTTGATAGAGTCCAGCCACACAAAACAGTGATTCTGGCTAAATCTGGCCTCCCACCATCTCACCCTCTCTTCCCACCCCCATTTCACTTACTGAAGGATACCTTCAGGATACCAGAATTTTGTAAGACACAGTACAAATATCACTTATGTGGATCATTAGGGTCATCAACTGTTTACCTCCCCAGGCTTGCTCATTTCATGCCCATTTTGTCTCACTTCCCCTTGACTTTGGTGAATTAGTATGAATAAATTGTGAACAAACTGTCCCTACATTTTAGCCCTTTCATTTCCTTGTATGACAGTGTAAATTTTTCCCGACTTGAGTCAATAATGTTTATAGCTCCAGAACTTGGCAAAACTTTCTGACTTTCACTTAACACACAAACACACACACACACTCTCCAACTTTAGGACAAACTATAAGTCTATATTGCTATGCTTCATGTTTCCTTTGTGGTAATAGGAAAAAAGACTTTTTTATCTGAAGACTGCATATTGCACCTCCTTGTCTTCCTTGTCCTCCTCCTCTTTCTTCTCCTTCTTCTCCTTTTTCTTCTTCTTCAGAAGTAGTCTATCTGCTTATGCTGTAGACCACTGAAATATTTGTTTAAATGCTATCTCTGGCTCAACAGTTGGGACCAAGGTCCTTCACTCCTACCTGGCCTTGAATAATGCCAACTCCCCTGCCCCATAGACTATACTTTATGTAGTTGTCTCACCCTTAGTGGGAGGGACTCACTTGCTTTTCTATTTGCACAGTTTCTTCATACATCTCTCCTCTGAATTATATTCCTTCCCTATCCAGCCTTAGTCTTGAATGTTCCTTCCTGCTGCCCTCCCAATCACTCATTTCAGCCTTCACAGGACCAGTAATCACTGAGCATGCATCCTGAGCCAGATACTGTGGGGGACACAATGGTGAAGTCCACAAATAAGACAATATTCTGGTTAGCCCTCCTCACCGGGAACTTAGTTTAGAGAGAAACATATTCTTCAAAAAAATGACTCAATAAGTAATATCGATTGTAAAGAGTGTTAGGAATGAAAATTACAGGATGCTTTGAGAGGAAGTAAGAGACAAGAAAAATCTAATCAAGTCTCCTGGGTCCTTAGAGTTTCCACCAGCATGCTTTGGTTTGTATAAGCTTGGCCTTCTCTGTATTGAGGACAAAGCTAGAGGTTTCTTTCCTGAACTTCAGCCTTCCTCCAGATACAGCCTCACTTATGTTTGCAGAAAGGTGAGCAGGGCCCAGTGCTTTAGATCAGCAGGTGAGTCTTGGGCTCCAAATTAGTACTGGATAATCTCTTGGACTCCTGCACCTTGGTTCCTCTTGCTAATGGCCCTTGCCTCCTGTAATGGCAAACCGTGCCCTCCCAGACTCTGGTCAGCATTTCCCCTCCCTTCAAAAACAATAGTAAGTATGCTCTAATTTCCTCCCTCTCAGGCTGATTCACTACCTACAACTCTAACTCCACTTTTACCAGCAGATCACTACAGGTTTTCACCAGGATCTTAATATTCACTCTCGGAGAATAAGAAGTTCCAAATCTACCTGCTGTATTAGGGATTGCAGCTTCCCCAGGCTCAGAAAGCTTTTCTAGCTGTCTCTGTTGTCTCTTCCATGGGGTATCTGCTAGGTGAGAAAGAGTGAAGAGGCAGGGAGATTGCAGAGGCATTCTGAACTGTAGAGGCCGGAGCTTCTCTGCTACAGTCCATGTCTGTACAATATTATATTCAAAAAATAATCCACCAGCCAACATGTATCTAGAATGCAAACCATATCTTTCTAAAATCTCTCAAAAAGAGAGTCTATTTGTCCATTTGAACTTTCAGGATAACTTAAAATCCTTTTTCTTAATACTCCTGTTTTCCAATACTTCCTGTGCTCAGAAACTTCTCCAATATCCTGTCTCTTTTCTCATAAAACTCTGCTATCCCTATCTACCTAGACCCAGTGCATAGGCAAACCCTGCAATGACTCTTTTCCTTCCCTGAATTAGTTCTTCCAGAGTCTTGAGAAGGCAGCTTTCTACTCTCCCTATTGTGAGTAGGAACAGCAGGGCCTGACCCCCTCGGTTCTGCCATCTGCCCAGTGGCCTGATTTTCTCCAGATCTGGAGGACAAGCTAGAATTCTCCAAACCAGGAAGAAGAGAAGCATTCTCCTATAACCTCTTTACATACTGACATGTCGTCAATGCAATCAATCCATTACTTTTATTTCAAGGAAAAGGAGCAGGGCAGTTATTGTTGAAATTCTAATGTTTACTGATTAAGAAAATACAACAGGGTAAGAGGCTACTGTGAAATCTATAAATTTGTATTCAATATCTGCCTTCATTCAATATCTGTATGTATGCTACATACAATATAATATATATAATATATTGTATATTTTATGTATTATATATAATATAATATATACTATATGTGTGCATATTTTTTTCAATTCCCTGCAGTAGATCCTTATAAGAATACTAATCTTCACATTACCCCTCTTGACACCCCACTGGTAGAGATCCAGAGATACCATCACTTAATTAACTTACCTAATACTTACCACATATCAACATTTTTAAGTTTTGCCTTAGTATATTAATTCTCACAAAATCTCCAAAGCATTTGAAGCTAGAAGCAAAAGAAGGCTCCTCCTGGTATGTCATTATTTTAGGAATATTAAAGGTATAAAACTGAATCAAATGTCTGTGACATGCATGTGACTTTCCTGCTCTGTAAAAGCCTCATAAATCCTTGTGCTGGGAGTCACCTGTGAGCTATTACCTGAGAGTGCTAATTGTACACAATATTAATGGTGAGTGTGGATGACACTGGCTTTCCAACCTGCAACTTTGTTTCATAGTCCCTGGTTCACCAGCTGGGACTTTGATGGGGCACTTTATAGCCTGGCCTTTGCGACCCGCATGAAACATTATAATCACATAAAATGTTATGCTGTAGGATTGACTCTCGGTAATGTGGAGCCTACCTCTGACATCTGTGCCTTAATCACCTCCTTTCCTCGCTTCACTGCCCATTTAGGAGGGTTTAGAAGGCTTCCCGCCTCATGAATAGGGGTGTGGAGTTTAATCAGTCACACCTGGCAAAGACACCCTCATTTCCAATTCCAGTTCAACAAGTCACCAATGCTGGGAAATTCTCTCAACTTCCCTGTCTTCTTATTTATTCCACAGGAAAAAGAACATTTCTCTGGAGTTGTTTCCCGGTTCTGGTGCAGACACTCAACCTCAATCCCCATCCATCAGTGCAAATTTGATCAAAGGCCCATAGCAATCACTTCGCCTACTCTGAGAACCTTGATGTCAGGAAAACAGCCCTTCCCCAAGTTTGGGGAGGTATTAGGGATGTGGCTAGGACAAAACATGGAATCAATAACCTAAGTCTTGTCCCTATCTCACCTTGAAGTATCTATGGGCAAAATAAACCCTCTGAGGTATCTCTCTAAGATTCCACACAGACTATGATCCCAGTGTAGATGGAGCCTAGACTCCCACTACATAGCATAAGCACAGTATAGCATGAGCACAAGCTAGCCAGTTGGTGCAGTGGAGAGCAACAGGTCTGCCTGGAGTTAACACCAATTCTACCGAAAATGTACAATGGTTCTGCCAAAGATGATGGACAGATGTGGCCAAAGTCAGGGACAAGTGCTGCTTGCCTCTGTCAATACCTCAAAAGGGTTGGCCTGAGGTAGGTGCTCTCCCAAGTCAGGACAAGGCGGCAGCACATCAGACAAGCACAATATCCATGCTCACACCAAGGCTCTAGCAATGTATCACTGATGGACATTATACCTGTGTTGTAATCAGGGAACATTTAATTATAAGCAATACATATATATTATTTACATATGCTGCTTATATATATTATAAGATATACAGAGAGATGGAGAGAGAGAAAAAGAGGAAAGAGAGATTTCTTTTGTGGCAAATGTAAAACAGGCAAAAGTCAACCAACTGAGGAAGAGGGAGAAGAATGCCTGTCTCTTACTCACCAAGCTTAGATATACCAGTGAACTTTCAGGCCCTCAGATGCTCTAACAATGCATGGTATGGCACAGTGCCCTTGGTCACCAAATCTGCTGCACAACCTTGTCACCTGGGAGCTTCAAAAGTCTCCAGTGGGCAACTCCCACCTACACAATTATATCTGCATGGCTGAGGAAGGAAGCCAAGTGTTTGTTTGTTTGTTTGAGGTTCCCCAGGGGGTTCCAATATGCAGTGGTATTTGGGAATCATTGGCCAAATGATTATGAGGACAATCCCTGGGTTTCAATCCTGGCTCCATAATTCACCAGTTATGCGGCCTTGGGAAAGCTACTTAAATGCTCTGTGCCCCAACTTCCTCATTTGCAAAATATAATACTTTATAAGTAATGGCAGCGTTTACCACAGAGTTATGCTAAGGATTCAGTAAGACACTATTTGCAAAGTGCTGAGATCAGTTTCTGGTTCAAAATATGCACTCCAAGTTTATTCCTTCTTACAGGCCCTTGCCTTTTCTGCTCTATCTGGACATCAACCTCCCTGATTGTCATGCACAATAGAGAGCTCAAAAACTCTATTTCCAGTGTGACATGCTAGCCCTTCTAGTATCACTTTGTAGATGTGCATTTATTAACCGTGTATTTTGGTGGTGTCCTCTGATGGAACTTAAGTCCCATGAGAGGAAGACCTGCCCTGTTTATAGAACAGTGTGGGAGCAAACCCAAGTGAAAGAATGTAGAGCACGGGGCAGATTTAATTCCTTAGCAACAGAAGGGTCACTCAGAGAAAGAGGCCCATGCTTTTGGGCAGGGAACCTTCCTCAGGCCACCAAAGATAACAATGAGATTAGGGCCTCAGGGTTTGCTGTGGGTGAGATAGAGGCTGGGAAGAGCTACGCCTGTTAGCATCCTCAATTAAATCTTGTGCAATCTGAGTCTTGCTCATAAACAAGAGAGGTGGCCTCTCCCTGAAAATCTAGACCTGCTGAGATTCCACACCAGATAATTGCCTTATTTGAATTCTCTCATTTCATTTTAGTCAATAGCGCATATCTATTTTACTTAATGTTGAACTCAATTATCTATTTCATTTCTATGAATTGCCACCCCCTCCCAAACCCAGGTCCCCAGTTTTCACTCACTGTGTGGATGTGAGAGTATAATCTTCAAGTTTAAAACAAACTGGATAGAATACATGAGGACTACACCAAAAGTGGTGAAGAGATTTATGCCCTGTATAGAAAGCCTGGCTGGGGATGAGTAGTATAATTCCACAGGTATCAGAACAGTCTCTGTGAATCTCATGAGGAACTGAATTTCCATCTACATTAATCATCCTTCAATTATCATGTAAGTGTATTCCATTTCATGAAAGATGATGTATCCTGACCTGGAACCCCAAGTTACCTCCACTGTGATTTGAATTACAAAGTTATCTCCCTGTGCAGAGCCTCCACTGTGGACTCCTGCAGACTAGAACTCCTGGTCATGCACATTTCAGATTACAGCTGCGAAGTGGGTGCGATCAGAGAACTTAAAGCCACTGTCAGCTGAAGATGACAAAGACCCTACACATGTATAAGTCTGTGAGGTGCCACTGAAATTACTAGCCTATTGATTAGGAATCAAGTACAGTCCATACAGAACAATCCCTTCTTAACGGTTTGTGGCTGACCTGAATGAAATAGTCAGAACAAAACTGAAAGGAGGGTTCACCAGACCTAAGTACAGGCCCTTGGGTCACCATCTCCTACACCTCCTCCCCTCTTCGTCTGCCTGCAATGCCCACCGCAATAATGGTCTGTCTTCACCTCAAGACCCAAGAACATGGTGACTTCCAGATGTTTGGGCCTTAAAGAAAGGCTGCAAGAAGCTCACAGCTTGGCTCTGTATGAGCAAAGTGCCTCATGAGCAATGTTCAGTGGGGGCTGCAAACTGAACTGTGCTTTAAGTGGGTGCCATGCTGCTGTAGGCAATCTGTAAGAGCGTTGCACTTGAAGTTGTTTGTTTACCAGCATCCAGCTGTGCACTTTGCTTAGCGGAAGCCAGCAAGTCTGTACTATTCTTACTTCTGTTATTGTCCACTGGGGATCTAGAGTTCTGTTCCCAAGAGACTAGCAAGGCATGCTGCTTTATCTGAAAGTTGACCCATAGTCAGAGAATAGGTTGATATTTCAGTTGCTTTCTGCTCTGTATGCATTTAAGGACTTTGCTTGCATCTGCAGAATGTTCATGTTTTGCTTGCCAGGTTAAATTCTCTCTCTTTGGTCCTGTTCCCTTCCCCTACATAGCTGCTTTGTGGTCTCTCTTCAGCTTCTGCTATCTAGATCAGTGCTTCTCAGACTTTGCTACACACACAAATCATCCGGAAGTATTCTAAACCTGAGACTGGTTTGGCAGGGTGGGAACAGTGCCCAAGACTACAGGAGCTGCAGTGCTGCTGATGCGAACCATGCCTTGAACAGCAAAGATCTAGAGCTTCTGCATTCTCCTTCCTCAAACCCATCACAGTCTAGTCACTGAAATGACTCTGCCACAATGGTCAAAGGAGAAGGAAGTCTTGGTGCTTCTATTTTCAAGCTTATTTGTCATTTTATGGGAATAAGAGCGCTTCACCAAAGAACACTTGGTGTCCTCGTGGAATTCTGGTGCTGGAAGTGGTTTCATGTGAATCCAGAGGTTATCTTCCTCAACTCTCTGAAGCTCTGAACTTTCTCTATTCCTTGAGGACCCACTTGCACTAAGCAATGCTTTAGTATAAGTCAGGGTGTGAGACATCTATATGTGCGATGGTATTAAATGCAGGGAGCAGGTAAAAGCCCCAGAGTGATGGAATGGACACAGCATTCTCTCCCTCCACAAGATAGACTATTTGAACCTACGCTCTTGGTTTTATTGTGTCAGGACCACAGGGCAGGAATATACACATAGTCTCCTCTTCTGGAGGCCTGGCTGACTACAAATTCTTGCTTATGACCAGTTTCCTATAAAGACATCACCTGCAGGAAAGGCTCTAAGTGGTGGGATGTGGTTAAAACCAACTCACTGCTTTATCAACCAGAGCAGCGGATGGAGGGAGTGTGCATGAGGCTCCCCTCCCCCAGCTGCTCTTTCTCCTTGTTCTTCTTAAGCATCGTTTTATTTATAGCTAGGAAAAATAATTACCTACAGCTGTGTTTCCCTATTGCAGCACACTTAAGGCTGTGTGTACCAGGTTGCTCTTTGCTGAGCTCTGCCTGGGAAGAAACCACCAGCCTCTTCTCCTCAGCCCAAGGGCCACCTAGTGACTTCTGGTCTCGAGAAGATGTAGGTTATCAGCCAACAACCCTCCATCCAAGCCTCCGTGACTTTTCTGAAACCTCTACATTAATTCCTTTAATCCATTGCACTTTCAGATGTACAGATTTAAACAGTAAATATAGCTCCCCTCTGGGCCCTTCTTGGGATTATGAGAGACCCTGTGGACAGATTAGTTTAGCAGAGTGCTCTAAGCTACAACTCCAAGCCGACTCAATTTAGAATCCTAGTCTGTAGGTTTCTTCACTTCTGTTTCCTCATCTGTACAGCACCGATGACAATGTACCCACCCCACTGGTGGAATGATTAAGTAAATATATACAAAGAACTTGCCGGTATGTTTGAGCATAGGAGGTAGTCAACAAACGAGTGTAATTATTAGGTGGGAGATGGTAAGGGCGATAAACAGAACCTTGGAATTAATGAGGGAAGAGGCCTTGTAGGTCATCTAGCCCAGTGGCTTACAAAGGTCAGGGCATGAGAATTGCTGGAGAGCCCAGATTCCTGGCCTTCAGCGCAAGATGACTGGATTCAGCAAGGCAAGACCGGAGCCATGGATTTGCCACTAATGAGTGATACTCTTCATAGCAAGTACCGAAGTTGAATCCTTTCCTCATACCAGCATCTCCCTTCTTACCTATCTTGTTCTGTAAGATCACTCAGAAGTTCTGTTGGGCAAATCCTAAGATGAGGAAGGACAGAAATGAATCCTTGCTGGTGGTGACCTATAATGAGTCATGAGCTTTAAATACATGACTTTACCCTCACAGTAATTTATGAAGTTTCATCTACTTGTTCCTTCTGTTTGTCTATTTTTAAGATTTTGAAACTGAGACTGAGATAACTTTAGTACTTAGAAACTATCACATAGCAAGAAAATGAACAGGCAGGATTTGAACATGGTCTCTGGTCTGAGCTCTTGTAGCAGTGTTGGTCAAATATATGTGGGAACCCCTACCTCACACCAACTATCATTGTTGACCAACTCTGAAAGTTAGAAGTTAGAATATATATATTTTGAGCAGCAATCTGTCTGTTTCCATGAGTTCACTGGTATTGGTAAAGGCTTCCAAACCTTCACTGAAATTAAAAAAGACTTAACATCCTTGATTAGAAGCAAAATTGTGTTCTTTATTGCAAGACAGCATGTTTAAGTCCTGACTCTCTCACTTATTAGCTGTGTAAATCTGAGCAACTTTCTAACTTCTCTGTGCTCCTATTTTTTTAACACCTAACACAGGACTAGCACCTTCATCAGAATGTTACTGAGAGGAGAAAATAGGTTAATGCTCTCATAGGGTGACACAGCAAATTTAGCTTTCTTGTATGAATCCATAAAGCCTATTAAGGTCTTCATAGAGACTTTAGCAAGTATAGATCTTAATAATTAAGCCAGTCTTTCCCTTTTTATGAGATCAGCTCATTCCACATTATCTTCTTTAAAATCTTTGCTGGTGATTAGAGGTGATAGAAGAGGAAGTCATTACTTCTGTAAACTTTCAGTACACCAGGTAGATAGTAAACATTTTTAGAAGGAAACAAAGGGTCACATATAAATGAGGGAGGAGGGAAGGAAGATAAGGGGAGAAGAAATAAAAAGAATTAAGATGTGTTAGGTACATTTACCAATTTCCCACAATAACTATAATCATTATGTACTACAAATATGTACTAATAAACAATTTTTAAATTAAAATTCAAGGATCCACAAAGTTACTTTGTTTTCTTATAAAGGTGATCATCTCTTTTATGTCAAAATAAAGGTGTGGAATTGTTCAAGGTGCTGACTTTGCCCATGCGTGTCCCATGGGGAGACTCCTTAAAGTCCAGGATAGCCAGAAGATGGGAAGATAAAAATTACTCAATCATCAGTGGCTGGGAGACGTTTCACTGCCTATCGAAACTAACTTTTTACAATTTTTTTAAAATGTCAATGGTGAGGCTGAGGAATATGAGTGGCCCCACCCCTGCCTTAGAATTGATTGAGAAAAGAAAAGCTTCAATTCTTGTCCTTTCTCTATGCCCTAGTTCTTGGCATTTTGACACTTTAATTCTTTCCACTGAAGAATAGAGTCTGTTTCTCAGCCTTTGAATCTTGGTTTGGGCATGTGACTTATTTTGGTCAAAAGATGTCACAGAAGAGATACCATGCCTCTACCAGGCCTGGGCCCAAGGGATTTGCACTCTTCTTGGAACTTGGCCATAACCTCATGAATAAGAATGTAGGATGAAAGGCATAGCCCAGCCACCCCATTGGCCCTGGACATATGAATGAGTCCACCCAATGGACAGAGCACCAAGCCTCCATCCATTTTGGCAGATGACTGTAGGCTCAGGCAAACTCAATCAAGAGCACCTGGATTTGGCCCAGAATTTCTGAACCACCCAGCTGGTCCACAGGCTCCTGAGAAAATAATAAAGGTTCATTGTTTTATCACCTTGAGTTTTGATTTGCATCACAGCAATAAGCAATAATATAACGTCCTAGAGAATTTGTATTGGTAGAAATGAAAGAAGATCAGTATCAAAAAGCATGAAAAGCACTATAACGCTGGTATAATTTAAGCTATTGAAAACTATTGATATGGAGCCATTTTTGATTCACAAAAAGGGAAATTCATATGGAACAACCTCATATTTCTAAGCTTTTTCCAATGTCAGGAACTGCATTTTATGCAATTGCTTCATTCAATTTTCACAACTCTATGAGGTAGATACAACTCTCCTCGTCTTACAAACAAGCTAATATATAACCAGTAAACAGTCACTGAAGCTATGAATCAAAAAGGGCAACATTTCTCAGAGTCACATGGTCAGTACTGGTGGGATAAGAATTTGAGTTTAGACAGTTTGATTCTCTCAGCCAATATAATTTCTATGCTAGGGAGGAAGTTATAATGGCAATGACCAGCACTGTCCAAGCATTCATGAGGCACCAGGCTGCTCTGAGAGCTTTACAGGCCTCATCTCAGTGAACCGTGTCACAGATGCCTATGAGGCATCATGCACGCAGAAGCCCAGCACGTCACAGCCCAGTCATTTAGCCCAGGTAATGTTGAAATCAAGGTCAGGCCGGAATTCAAATGCAGACAGGGGTCAGCTAGTCACAGCAGCTTTTAGGAATCTGAAGAAGGAAGCGTGAAAGGAGAAAATGGAATTTTTTTTATAAAGGAAAGGCCAGTGAACTCTTTGCATCTTTTAACCAGATTTTATATCTCTTGACCTATCACTCTTGGTATAACTTTTTATTGTACTAAAAATTCCTAGTTTCATACAGCTTCTTTATTCCCAAGAGGTCATACTTTGTCTTTTATCATGTTTTCACATTAATGCCACTTTTCAGAAAACTAGGTTAACCTCCTCAGGGAGATAGGACAGATGACCTTCCGCAGGCTCACCAAAGAATCCTCTCATTTCTCTCCAGGGCCTGGCTAGTGAAATCAGGGATTTCCCTCATTTGTGTCACACTTCTTAAAGGCACTGTCTCCAGAAAGCTTAATATTAATCCATTTAAATTATGCAAAGTTAAATTAGGACACATAAATTTAAAGGCCCACAGAGACCAGGTGGTTTAAAGAGATGATAGATGCGGTTTAGCACAGTGCAAGAAGCGGGTGGAAGAGAGCTGCGCACTGAGGAGACGGGACTGCTCTAAACGGAGATGCTGGTACTAACTGCAAGGCAACTGTTGCCATGGGCAGTGACATAAGTTTCTGTTCTACAAAAGAAGACAAATAGCTCAGATAACTGGGAAATTTCCTCTTAAAACATTGCAAGGAATGAAACCAATCAATAGAATTGGCCCGCAGGAGGTCAGCCCGCAGCCTTGCTCTTACACCAGTGGGTGCTTCCTTAGAAGGCAACTGCTTCAAATGACTGCCTTGGGAGGTCATCATTTCATGGGAGCTGCTTAGATCTGCCAGATGTGAGTCACTGAGAGTGACAGAGGAGTCCAGGTTTAGCAAGCCCTTCAGGGGATTCTTATACCAAGAAAGGACTTACAGCAAGCAACAGCAAGCAGATATCCAAGGAAATGAGGGAATTGGACAGATCTGGATCTCCAGGCCTCAGGGTCAGAAAGGAAGGGTGCAGACCTGACCTGAAATGGCTTCTGGGAACTCTGCACACAGGACTATCTCCCGAGATGCCCTAAAGGGCCTGCACAGCTTCTCCTTGCTCCTCCTCTAAATCCAAGATACCAGACTCTGGAGCCTGTCCCTCTTCCCCACCCCAGCCCCCAAGAAATTACACTGGGTCCCCATCTTTGCGGAGCACTGTCAACGCTGTATCTGTTCAGAAGCATGTCTTGTCTCCAAAGTTGTTACTATTTTCAGCTAATTAGTCAAAGGCCTCCATCTGCCTAGTGGTTCGTCACACTTTTCATATTAATTTTTATGCAAATATGGTGATTCAGGGAGGGATTTTGTCAAACAGAGTGATAGGTACTTCACTCGAGCCAGCATAGGATGTTCCCTCAACATGCAAGCTGCAGAATCTCCAGAAAGATCATGTTTAACTAAGCTTTGTACTTGGGCAACTTCGAAGCTTAAAAATAACTTCAATTAAAGTCATGGGAGATGTGAGATAGGCATACACACACACATACACACACACACACACATACAAAGGAGCTATTGAGCTAACCTCCCTACCATAATCTTAACTATAGAAGAAATTGCTCAGTAAGCCAATCATTTGAAGCACAGTTCAATTAATTTCTCCTTCTTTCTTCTCTTATTCCCCCTCATTTTTTGCTTAGCCATGCAGTCTTACTTCATTCTTTCCTTCTTTATATTATTTCCTGCCTTCTTTGTAAAGAAGCTGAGTTATCTTTCAAGAACAAATTCCATTGTAGCAGTGACCTCAAGGATGATAAGGCAGTAGATTAAATTCTAGTAGTAGCTTACAATGAGGAAGATGCTTTGAAAGAAAGGGTCAATTGTCTAATATTAATTCAGTAATAACTGGAGAGACATTATTCTTATTGCCTCCTTCCAGGCAGAACTACCTGGTATCTCATGAAGTTCACTGGCACTGCAAGAGAGAATTGAATAAAAATTGGATGGAGGCCAATTCTAATTCCAGTACTCACCCCACATTCAGATTCTACCCAGAGATGTTTATTAGGGTAGAAATAAGACTTATAGCTAGCTATCACTACCTACAAAGCATGCCAGCATTTCATAGCTCAGAACCATCTTTTTAGCCAGCAATGGGCCTACTCTATGGTTCTGGGATGTGATCATGCAACTAGCCAGAGTCTCACAAGTCTAGGATGGCACCTTTTCCATAGGTGCATGTATCAACTTTAGCTTTTGGAGAACTTCTGTAAGACAATATGGCAGATACTGTGGGTGGCCTGGCCAGACCCTCTAGGATGTCTTCTGCTGGTCCTTAGTTCTGGGCCTGGTTCTGGGATGCTCTTGGTATAAGAATCATCTGAAGGGCTAGTTAACCCAAACACCTAGGTCAAACCACCAGCAACTCACATACTGTCCACTAGTTTAGCAGTGCTTTGCTGCAACTGGGTGGTCCTGTGACAAATCCTGGAACCTCTTCACCAGCATGGCAAGCTAGATGTTGCTGGCAGTGACGTCTCCCTGGATGACCTTTAGCCAGAAGTATGAAATACTTTGATGGAGATAAAATCTGACAGATGACTAAGACTGCAGAAACCCCACAGGGTCAGGCTGAGGCTGGGAATTTGCAGGAACCTGTGCTTTTGCCCAGCCCCTTCCTCTCCCTTACTCTGCTTTCCCCACTCCCCCCGGGGAGCCAGTGCTTACAGATCAGGTGTGCACAGCCCTGCCTTGCAGGGTCAGCTTCTGGCGATCCCAGAAGACGATCTGACCCAGATGTTTGCAAGCAGGAGTGGGCCTGCGCATCTGTGACGTATGTATAGATCCTGCATAGAAGTTCTTGCAAAGAAGAGTTTCTTAGCCAAAGGTGATTGTTTAAAAATCAAAAGTAAAAAGCCCTCATGTACTTCCACCTATTTTTGTAGTTGAGCAGACAAACATGCAGAAAACTGAAGCAGGTACTTGGAATTCAGGAAGTCCAGGAGCCCAGAACAAATTCAGGGATCCTTCTCCTTCTCCTCCTTTCCTTCCCTGTCCTAACGTCCCTGCTTTCTCCTTACCTTCTACAACTCTTTCTCTTCCTCCTCCCTTCTCCCTTCCTCTTCCATCTCAACTCCCTGCCCTCCTCTCCCTCTCTCTCCCCAGCTGATGATCTCCATCATCATTTTCTCCACAATCTCTCTCCTCTGAATCTTTTCCCCTTACTCCTTTCAGTTTATTTTCACAAGTGAAGACTTGTGAGCCAGCGATTTGGCTAAACACACAAATCTGTCCTGACAGTTGTGCTGGAGCAGCTCCGAGGCGTCTCTGTCAGCATGAATGCCATGGTGGAGATTCACAGCCCACAGGATGGGCAAGGCAGGACCCACAGCCTTTCTCCCACACAAGAATTTTATTGGGTTGCAGTTCACACATCTGCAAGGCTTGATTTATTGAACAGGAGATCAATGTGAAAATACTGTCAAGCTTCTAGAACTCGGAAGATACTGAGATCACTCTATTCATCTACATCATATTTATGAGAGGAAAAGAAAGTGGGTAGATCATACATTAGAAAAACCTAGAAAAAAACCTTTATTGTTTCCAATTTAATCTTTTATGAACCTCCTTTCAAAAGCACAACTGTAAATACTTACATTTGTCGTATAATTTCTAGCCTCCAAACAGCCCTTTGCAGAAGCAGCAGCTTTCAGATGTTCTCTGTGGGCTCCTCCAGGCCTGCCCAGCTCCGTGCTTCTGTGCTCTCCTTGGCCTACCACATGAGGGAAGCCATGAAGACCAAGGTCACTCACACCAACCTAGAGCTAAGGAAGCCAGAGAAGTCAGTGTGTCTCTCTGTCTCTTTCTTTAGCTAAAGCAGCTGAGACCCACAGAAGCAAGTCTTTTATAGAGAACTGCAAGCATTCACTCAGGGTCAGCACTGGCCTGAGAGACAAGAATCCCAAGTAAGAGTCCCAGTTGTGGTGAAAGTTTGTTTTGTGAGCTTGACCAGTCACTCCACCTTTGCCTCAGTGTTGCTAATGACAAAAGTGGCCACGGTTGTCCATGCCTCCCTAGTCCCCCACTCTCTGCATGTGAGTCTACTGTGTCTCCCATCCAGAAGTACAGTCCATTTCCTGGCCACAGCCTCTGGGCTGGCTTTGTGACTTGCTCTGGTCAACAGATGCAGAAGTGACATTGTGCCAGCCCTGAGACTTGGCCTGAGAGGGCTTGTACAAGCAGGCTCCTTAACCTGGAGCCCTGCCCAGCAGTCTTTGAGAGGAGGGGACCACATGCAGCGGAAATGAGACAGGCAGCGGACACCACCCTACACTGGTCAGCTCTCAGGGGGCAAGAGCTGCCCACCAATGCACAGATTTAGCCAGGGAAGACACAGCACCAGCTAGCTACACCCATCCTAAATTCATCACCCACAGTACCATGATCTAAATCAGTGACTATATTTCTAGCCCATGTCTTGGGGTGATTTGTTCTGCAGCTCTACCTGGTTTCTTCATCTACACAACAAAGGGACAGAACATAAAGCTCTCATTTTCTGAGAACCACATGAAATACCAGAGAAAGCGAAACCAGGAGCTGAGCTGCCCTCTGGGGTTGCCCCTAGACACGTGTGACTGAAGAAATATGAGTTTAATTATTGAAATTAAATAAAGTCTAAGACTTTGTTCCTCAATCACACTAGCCAATTGTCACTCGTGGCTACTGGTCCCTGCAGAGGACAGCATGGGAGCAGAATACCACCATCACCACAGAAAGGTACAGCAGAGCCACTGGGAGAGCCAGTGCCAGCACTGTGATGAGTCCAGACTCACTCACTCACTGCTGCCTTCAAAACGTCAAATCTATATGTTGAGGCTTCTGCTTTACCTAAAATGTCTAAATCACCCGTGAGTCTCTGGGTTGACTGCAAACAGGCTCGATATTTCAGTGAGAGAGGGGAAGCGAGGCACCTAACAAAGGTAGGGAAAGTCTTCAGGCTGATGCCAAGCCCTCCCTCCTTCAGGGGATTGTCCTACTTTTTATTTTAAGCAATATTTTTCCATGTTGATAAGGTTGATAGCTAACTTTATCTGCATTCAACCCTTAAAGAGAATTGACAGATTGATTTTTTTTTTTAATGTGCGTGTACGTAGGGGATTTCCTCTCAGTGCTCTTTCTACCTTTTCCCCCTCTCCCTCTCCAATGCCCAGGGCTTCCTCTGACTTCAAAGAGCAAGAAGAGACTCCAAGGAAAATGGATATCTGACCTAATTAAGCGCATAGATTGAGATTTTCTCTCTTAGCTGATGAAAAATTCCCTTTTCTTCCGGAGTCTTATTTTGATTTCCCAGAGACAGGAATCTAGAGGATTGCATCTGATTTATGAAAAAGCCCTGTCCCTGCCCAGAGCCTGGGGCGGGTGGGGAGGTATAGCCCCAGGGACTATGAGGCAGGAGGGGCCTCCAACAGTGGTGGCTGAGGAACTGCTTTCCTACCTCCCGCCTTGAGGGGACCCTAGTCTTCCTGCACTTCAAGTTTCACTTTTATAAAATAGGATAGCAAGAACTCTTCTTTCCTGGGAAGTGTCTGATGAATGGATAGAAGGGAAGCCCTGTAAACAGGGTCTGTTATAGAACAAGAGCTCAGGGCAGTTCATAGCGGGCATGCTAATGCTAATGCTAATGCCCATGTCCATCGTCAGCGCCTGTGTGCTTTGTTGCTAAGAGTGTGCACCTAAAACCCCCTTCAGAGGCCTGACTTGGGCAAGAGGAGCCACTTCACCTGCACCAGCAGGGTGCCTGGGTGTGGTCCTGTCTCTCTGATGCGATAGGAGACAGAAAGCCAAGCCCTGACACTCACAGACAAAGTATGGAGGGCATCTTGAATTCCAGACTCCCCTCAGGGTCTGGTGGGCCTGGGCTTGTCTCAGTGGTTTGCTTGTTTGGCCTCCTTCCTTGGTCAATTCCCATCCTCCCCCCAGGTTCTCCAAGAACACTTTCTGAAACATGAATCCTTCTGTCGGTCTTTGCTTGGAGAACAAGGCCAAAGGCAGTAAGTTATCATACTTATAATTATAAATTGCTGTTATTGTTATCAGAGTCCTGTTGTGTAAAGTGGTTTGGATTACTAAATGAGGTGACAAATCATAATTTGTCCACGTATAGAAAACTCAGCACTTTTGAAAGCACATTTCCTTTTCCCATAGTTCAGTTCACCATTATGACTCCCTGGGGGAACAAGAGATTAGAGGAAATATTAGATCCATTTCCTCCTCTCTTCCCACACTCAGCTCTTCCCAAACTGGCCTGGACCTCCTCTGCTTGGGTGCAGAGGCTGCAGCCCAAAGAAGCAAGCATAGTGCTCCCTCAGACCTCTTCCAGACAGCCATCTGCTGGGCCTTGGGCTGCCACACTGCCTTCACAGGCCACCCTCAACAGGACCACCACTGGGAAAACAAATAAACCTGGTTCTCAATCTAGGCCTACCTTCAAATCTTGTGACGGACTTATTAAAACAGATCCCCCAGCCTTGTGCTAGCGACTCAGTCCCTGATATCCCTCACAAATGCCTCAGTGAGACTGCTGTGCAGATCCAAATGGAGCCACACTGTCCAGAAGACCCCTGGCTGCATGTTGAGGGTGCATGGCTCAAGACCAGGCAGGGGGGATCCCTGTGTGGGACCTAAGCAAGGCCTGGCTCTTGGGAAGGAAATTTCTTCAACCATGTGAGAACATCCACAGCCACCCCAAGGGGGTCTGAAAGATGAGTCGGCAAGATAGCCAAAGCACAGTGTACTAGTTTCTTATTGCTGCAGTAACAAATGACCACAAACAGCAGCTTAAAGCAATGGAAATGTATTATGACAGTTCCAGACATTGATGTCTGGTGTGGTCTAAAATCAAAAGTTTCTGGAGGAGGCTCTGGGGAGAAATCCATGCTTTGCCTTTTCTAGCTGCCTGGGGCTGTCAGCATTCCTTGGCTCCTGGCTACATAAATTTGACCTTTGTTTCCATCCCCATATCTCCTTCTCTGGCTCTGGTCTTCCTGTCTCTCATAAGGATCCCTGAGATTACAGTGAGCCCCCAAGCAGTTTCCTCATTTGAAGGTTATCTCCTTCACCACATCTTTACCTGTATTTGGAGAGTCCCTTTGGCCCTATCTTGTCTGCAAGGTAACATTCATTCACAGCTGCCAGAGATTAGGGCACAGACATCTTAGGGAGCTACTCAACCATATGGCCACAGCTTTTTCTTTATAAATGAAGCATCTTCCTTCCAAAAGCTTCCAGATGCCATCCTAATTGTGTCTACAGCACACAGATCTTGGTAGTCCTCTGGCCTCTGCTTGCCATCGTTCCTCTCTCCACTTCATTAATTATGGGACTTCTCCCTATCTCTAAAAGCCCCATTCTTTTTTTCTTTTTCTATAAAGATTCCCCGGGTGCCCACGTCTAGCAATTCTGATAAGCACTGTCTAAGAACATTGCAATTTTCTCCTGGCTTCACCAGTCTCGGTTTCAATGTTGCATGTGGCTAAATCTTGTTTAAGGCAGAGATCACAAGATTTTCTTATTCTTTTGCCTTCTCTCCAACCCAGTGCAGGCACAGTTGGTACTTACTAGATACTTGTGAATTGATTTTTAGGTGAGTGGAATGTGGTCTCCTTTCCTTGCCTCATGATCCTATGTTACTAACACACTTCAGGCAGCCTGAAATGATCTGGAGCAAGAGATATACAAAGGCACAGTGATATGCCTCTTCCATCTAGGCCCCAATTCTTTTTTTTTTTTTTTTTTGGTTTTTCTCTGGTACCGGGAACCGAACTCACGACCTTGTGCTTGTCAGGCAGGCGCTTTGCCGCTGAGCTAAACTCCCAACCCCAAGGCCCCAATTCTTAACAGCACAGCTAGTAATGAGTTCACGAGTGGACTAAACCACTAATGAACATAGCACCCCCACAATCCAATGAGCTTCCAAAAAGCCACACCTCAAAATAGGGGTGTTTTAGGGAACTTTCTTGCTCTAAATTGTAAGATCCTCTAATCCTTAGTGTTCTGAGTTAATCTTGAACCATTGTATTAGTTGCTTGTTTTCTGTATCATTTGAGTTTTCCAATTATTTAAGGATGGCTTAAGAAGACATAGAAGTACCTTTTACTGTGATTACTGCCATGTTCTCATCCATCTCTAAGTTTCTTGTTTTTGTTTTTTAACTATTTTGGCGTTAACAATTGACTCTGCTGGGCGTGGTGGCACACTCAGGTAATCCCAGCACTGGGGAGGCTGAGGCAGGAGGATCACTGCAAGTTCAAAAGCAGACTGAGCCACAAGTGAGCTCAAGGCCAGTCTGAATTACATAGCAAGACCCTGTCTCAAAAAAGACAAAAAAATAACAAAAAAATTGACTCTTCTTCCATTATGTGCAAAAGAAAGGAGAGAGTTACTGAAGGACCTCCCGGCTTCCCTTGCATCCAGGTATGACCACGTGATCAAGTTTCTGCTGTGGGAGGGGATGGAAGGTATAAGTGTCTCTGGTCTTCCAAGTCCAGGTTTAAGAGGCAACTAGGACTGATCTCCAGAGACCCTCATGGCTCAAAGTGCTTTAGCTGGACAGAGCCTGGAGCCAGGAGTCAGCATGTGGTAGAACATTACCTGCTGATGGTAACACCCACATTTGACTTTAGGTGAAAAAAGCAATGATATTCTACTGGAATATTTGGTTTTGCTGCTAGAGTTATCTTGATTACTATTTCATCCTATGGCTATTCATGCATTCAATAAATATTTATGAAACTTTCTCACATACAAGGCACTGTGCCAGTTTTTCACATTCAAGGATTTTATGCAATGGCTTAAATATAAGAACAGACTACTGCTTTTTTGCTTACTATGTGGCAGACTATGTACAAGTTATTCTATGTACAGTGTATAGGGTATTCTATCTACAGTATAACATTTGATCATCACACTAATTATATAATACATGTATAATAGCTCCAAATTATGAATGAGGAGCCCAAGGCTCACAAAATAGTATTTTTTTTACTCAAATACCTATGTTTTTCCCAGTACATTCTACTTATACTGCATCCTAGAAAGATGATAAAGTAAATACACAACAGGTAAATTATTGGGGATTAAATGGCACAATGGAGGAATGTTTAAATGCTACAGTGTCCCAATGACTATTTTGATATCATTTTCATACTTTCTTCTGGCAATACTGTCCACTAAATCACCTGCTTCTGTCTCTTCTCCTTTTGACTTCTTTGATGGTAGTACTTTTGATGTCAGAAATGTCCAGAAAGATCCATATAAGCCATCAAAGTTCAGCATGTACCAAATACCAAGTATAGGAACTCAGTAAATCAGAATCTAGTAAATTTCTGCTTCACTGTGTAAGTGTCCTATGTACTGCTTTTTAAAGCTTCACTTTTTCTCCTTACAAGATGTTCTTGGTAGAGCCTACCCTCTTCCCCTCCCAGAGTATGGGGGTTTGACAAGGATGCATTTAAAATGCGTGAAAGTATAAACCAATCTCTTTTAATTATTCTCATTCATTCATTTAATAGATAATAATGCAATGCATTCCCTCTTCCTAGTGATATGCCCACATTTTCTCCATATCTTAATTAATTTCAGGTGCACTATACTCAGAAATATCCTCAGCACCCTAACTTGGCTTTGAAATACAAGACTCTGTATTGCTTTAGATGTAAATAGGGAGGGGACAGGGAGGAATGTGTGCAGTCCACAACATACAAAAGCTTCAGATCTTACACCTTCCCCCAGACTGGATTGGCATCCTAAGGCAGTGGATAGCCTATAGACTTCAAGGCTTCCTGTGTTAGTTAAAAGAGATACAGATTGCTTCCCCAGTGCATCTTCTCAGGGAGCTTCCAGAATAAAATGCTGACATTGCATGAATTCATCTTCAAGCAGAAACCAAGGCAGATGCCATTATTTTTTCATGTCATTTTAATGGGCTTGCTTGGAAAAAACAGCGGCATGTTTGTTCTGGGTTCTTTGGTATTTTACATTGGCTTCTATAATGACTCTTTATTGAGTATAGAATAAGCAGATTGGGAACCAAATGTTACCTAGATATTCAGTAAAAGTTCCCTTCTGCAGAGTTACCTATGCTTCTCTCCTTACAGGCTCCTTTGCTTTTGGTCTGCCTGGTTTAAAAAAATCCCCTTTTTATTCACTCAAGAACCAACAAATATTGATGGAGCACCTATTATGTGCAGGGCTGATAACAGGGCTGGGGCCCTGGGAAATACACTTGGATGTGGACAGTTGTCACTGCCCTTGCCTGATGAGGGATTCACCTCTAGGGTCATGTTCTGCAGAAAAATGCTTTACCTTTTAAGCTACCATACTCTTCTAGACAATGCGGTCCTCGAAGACTGTCTTGGTCTTACCTACCTCAGAGTCCCTCGTGAGAACTTCAGAGGCTGGCTTGAGATGGATGTTCAGCACATATTTATTTATTGAATGAATAATTGAATATTTGACAGGAAAACTTGCCTGTGTATTATAGGGGAAGAGCTACTTTATATTTCACACAAATTGCCTGTTTTTTTACCCAGGGCCTGGGGATGAAGAATAAAATGACTGAATTACTCTCCCAGAGCCTGTTATTTTACAAAAGAAAAGACACTTGTTTATTCATTCATAAAACAAATATTTATTGACTGGCTGTTGTGTGCCAAGACTGTTGTAGGCCTAACACAAACAAGACTGTACTAGCAGAGCTAACCTACATTTTAATAGAGAGGGTGGGATATAAGCAAATCAGCCAATCAATAAACAATACAATGCTTGGTAGTGATAAGCATCCCTAGAGAAAAACATTAGACAATGTTTCCATTTCTATTAAATCATACCAGATCACTCCAAAGGTTAATGGCATTAAAATGTCCTGTTAATTCTTGCAGACTCACATTTGCCAATAATTCTCAACACCCAAATTATGGAGTGAATGCATTTGAACCATACAACATGACCTTAGTAAAGGCAGAAGCTGCATGGTTGGCCTTAGGTAAATTCAAAGGTGCCTGAATATGTAGCTTGTTCTATGAAACATCTCTATATCCTCAGCATGCATCCAAAGGGCCACCTGGGGACAAATACATTGGTGCTGTGGTTGCCACATCCGTTATGTACTGTTATAGTGCAGACTGATGCATACAACAGTTGCTGACTATTTTCCCTGCGTGCATGGGTTGGGTCGGCAGTTCTGGTGATCAGGGCTCAGCTCAGCTGATCTTGGCAGGGCTTGCTGACGCATTTTGCTGTCTGCTAAGTGGTCAGCTAGAAGTGCCTTAGTGTCTCTCATTGCATTGCGTGTCTCTCAGTTGCAAAGGGACAGGAGAAAGTCATGACATCTCCCATTCCGTGACTGAAGATTGAGTGCAGGAGACCAGGGAGCCCGGATTCTGGGTCAGCTCAGCCTAATCGACTTCATGGCTGCAAGTTCCCTTCCCCTTCTCAGTGCTAGACTGTCACGCTCCTGGAAGAGAATTGATGAAACCAGACTGCAGGGATTGGGTCTTTTAGATTGGGGCAACTAAGAGGTAGTGATGTTCTAGGCCCACTTTCTTCTCAGAGTTAAACACTAAGTAAAGCTCAGAGTAAAGCACTAAGCAGCCACAGAAATAAGATACCCAGCTTGTGAAATCAGATAGCCCTTATGTCAACCCAATTAACAAAGGGTGCAAAGCTCCTGCATGCATGGCTACCATATCTAGGTGAGATACTGAACCTGGATAAGCCCAGCAGGGAGTCATTTACATCATAGTCTATATAAGCAGTGTACAAACCACATAATGTTTGTCCTAGCTTCCCTCCTTAGGACAAACATTGTCAATTACTGAACTAAGATGAAAGTTCCCAGACATTTCTTGAAATAGGTCCTTTGTCCTTGAAACAGTAACAACTTTCTCTTGACTTGTTCTAATACAGAGTTGATGTAGAGTTTTACATCATTCTTTTAAAAGCTTAAGTTTTCTTCCTGAGAATTAGGGCAGGTTAGAAATTGTGCTTGATTTCCCATACTCTTTCATAGAATTTCCTTTCATGTTTGATTTTTTATCTCAGTGGAGTGAAAATGCTGCCTTTTATCTTCCAAGATGTAACACAAGGCTTTGTTACTACTACTACTGTTATTAATATTGTACTATAAAGATTTGTATTAACAGCTTTCCAGTTGTTGAACACAATACCTAACACTTAAAACTTAAAGGAAGACAGGTTTGATTTGGCTCACAGTTACAGAGGTTTCAGTACATGATCAGCTGGCTCCAAGCAAAAACGTCATGGTGGAAGGGCATGGTGAAACAAAGCTGCTTTCTTCACAGCAGCCAGGAGGAAAAGTGTCAGAGAGGAAGGGATAAAGGAGCAGGTATAGACCCAAAGGTCACACCTCTATGACCCACCTCCAACAAAGTCAGAAGTGTGCTCTACCAATCCCCTGGTGGATACCAATAAAGTTGACAATATACCCTAACTACCCCAGCTTTATATATCCATTGTCTGAAGACTAATGAATAACACAGACTTTGCATGCTTGAGAAAGATGTGTACCAAAGTCATTTTAAATCTACAAATTTTCAAATGCCACAAAAGGTATAATTCTCAAATTCAGTAGGAAGGTAGGGTGTTAGCTCACTACTGTTTAAAGAGTTTCCTAAGAATTGTGAAGAGTGCATGTAGTTTATGAAAAGCATATTCAATATGTCAATAGTATTTTTAGTATAAACCTGGAGTGCAGAGCTCAGCAAAAATCTTGACTGGTAGGAAGAGAGAGAAAATAACCCAAGAAAGGATTCAAGACATGATTTTTTAAAAACAATCTTAAATAATAGTCTACCTAAACATGTAATTTTCCCAGAAGAGACAGTAAATTACAACCAAAAATTTTAAGTGACCTTGTCAGACTCCTGAATATTCAATAAATATAGGATTAAAGTCACAGATATGAACTTCTGTTGGTAAGATATTTCACTCTTTAGTTCGTATGAAAGTTTGACTTTCTAAGAACTATTTCCCACATCTCTGCATTCTCTTCACTTCCAATGAAGCACTAGCAGCCAGATGTCTTAGAGAGGCAGTCATTTTAAGAAGCAAAGCTTCTGTTGTATGGAATTACAGCATCATTTAGGTGTCTATATTCCAGTGAAAAAGTCCCAGTCACAGAGGCTTGCATCATATCAGAATTTACTGGTTTAAGTATCTGTGAAGTCCACAGAATGTGGACTTGAGCCAGATATCCACAATCTCATGAGGGCTGTGGCACTTTTCTTCAGTGATTATTTTCTCCTGTTTTCCACTCTATGTTGGCTTTCTCCTCAAGCTGGCTTCTCTTTTGGTAACAAGAGGCTGCCAACATCTCTGAGGACCTCCACCTGCTTCCTTGTTTATACTGGGGAGTCAGCCTTGACTTTGATAGCTCATACTTACACTGGA
Organism: Chinchilla lanigera; assembly: GCF_000276665.1. Taxonomy (NCBI): domain Eukaryota; kingdom Metazoa; phylum Chordata; class Mammalia; order Rodentia; family Chinchillidae; genus Chinchilla; species Chinchilla lanigera. The sequence goes on along the minus strand of NW_004955415.1, from coordinate 21,619,574 downwards.
TGACTGATTGCATAAATGGCTGCAATTCTCAATCCTGTCCTGAAACCACATCCTCTGTCACAGGAACATGTGTTTCCTCTCATCAAGAACAATCTCTTTCTCATACCTTGAATCTGGGTTCGTCTCATGACTAACTTTAGCCAATAAAACCTGGCAGAAGTGCAAAGTGCTAGTTCTGAGCTGAAACCTAACGAGAATCCTGTATTTCATTCTCTCTTGGAGTTCTGCCTTCACTATAAGAACAAACCTCAGTCACCATGTTGGGCAACAAGAACTCACACAAGACAGAGATAAGCCACCTTAGCTGGACCCAGCCCAGACTGTTCTCAGCTCACCCTGTAAAACACCTGAAAGAGTCCACCCTGGAGCAGCAGGTGACTTGCTGATCTTCGGGTAACAGTGGGCATGCAGTCTAGCTGAGCTGAGAACAGAAAAGCCACACAGCTGCCTTGAAAAGTGACATCTTATAACAAACATTTATTATTCAAAGCAATTGAGTATTGCAATGATTTGTTAACTAACTGATATATAGCTAACTGATACATAGATCTTCTCAGCTTATCTTGATTGCACTGTTTTAAATTGTGGACTCACCCTGAAATGGATCACCACAATTCAGTGGGCCTAATTCTGTCAATGTCCGCCTTGAGCTGCCACAAGGAAGTGAAATGGAAACATGAGTGATCATCAAGGATTACTAGGAAGTGGTTGGAAGAAACATGGGCGATGATGACAGAAGCACTCACTACAGGCAAACAATCAGTCCATCACCATCGCTTCGTAAGAGATCCCAAGTGGATAGCAATGGAGAGGGGTGAGGATAACACAGTGGCCCCACTGGATTAAATGTCTAACCTGAAAGCCAGCTTTACCACACATTCAGATTGAATGCCCTGCCTCAACAACATCACAAACCACAGACTGCTCTGAAGGTTCAGGTTACTTGAAAGTTCTTGTCGAATCTACCAATGTCAATGTTATAAGCAGCTACAGCTTCTGACCTGTCATATAAAACTATTAATATTCTGAGAGGCTGAACAAGGAGGATCACAAGTTCAAACCCAGCGTGGACAAGTTACTGACTTAGTGAGACCCTATCTCAGAATAAAAAAATTAATAAAAGTCTGCGGATGCATTTCACCACAAAAGCCCTGGGCTCAATCCCTAGTATCCCCAAACAAACAAACAAACAAACAAACAAATGCTACGCCTTTTAAGTTTATAAGGCCTTCGAAGAAGAGAGCTTGCTGCACTAAATAACCTGGCATTTCCCATGAGGATCCAACATAAGCATTCAAGACCTATAATTCATATATATTTTCCCCCTGAGTACTTTCTATAACAAGGATATAGATATAATAGATATAATATAATATATACTAAATATTCATCATATAATATATATCAATGTAATAACACTGCTAGATAATTCTATTTGGAGACACTGTCAAGTGTTGCTTAAATATATTTTTAACATTTATATCCTATTTTTTTCTTTAAATACAACTAGAAAGGGGTTAAAATCAAAAAAGTAAAAAAGAAAGAATGTGCATTAGAATAATGCTAGCTAAGCAGGTATGGCAGGTATAAATATTATAAAAAACATTATCCGGGACAAAATCAGTAATGGAATTTGGACTTCAAAGAGCAGACATCTACCATTGAGGGAAAAGAAATTGTACAGGCTTTCAATCGGGGGAGGAGATAATCATGGGGTTTGGGGCAGCAAGCATTCCATACACTAAATTTTCTTTTTTGTATCTCCCTTCTGCTCCTGGAAGAAATGTGCCAAGGAATGTATGTGCTGGGAGAAGTAATCTAGAGTTCTAAGAAAGTAACTTTATGGGGAGTATGAAAAATAGTATTTGTAAGTAATCAGTTTTTATTATTAGCATGTCAGAGCTTAGAGGAAACCTTTGGCAACCAATGAAAGAAGGTAATGTCAAGGGATTTTGACATGAAAATTGGCCAGATAGAATGAAGAAGATTTTACGTTAAAATTTTTGTGCACACAGAAGTATATATTGGTTAAAACTTCAGAAAAAGAAATAAACAGCTACAGGAGATACACATGTGAACAGAAGTTTTGTCATCTTTGACAATTCCCTATAAACCAACGTATTTAAAGTGATCGTAGACTATTGTTGTACATAGACTATTGTTGATCATAGGCTATTGTTGATCATAGGCTATTGTTGATCATAGGCTATTGTTGATCATAGGCTATTGTTGTAGATCTGTTAATGGTCCAAACTTATCAAAACTGTATGTATCTATGCTTAGAATATGATTACCTGGCCAGGTAACTCTATAGTTGGTGTACGTATCCAATCTTGGCCAATGAGACAACAACAAATTTGTTGTCTCAAATAGTATATGCTTAAACAGTGCTTGTATGTTTTCTTTTTCTGTTGTGCATTCCTGTCACCACTATACTTAGAAGTCCAGGCTAGCATGGCGTAGGTACATAAAATAGAACTGAATCATTCCAATTTAGTAGGATTTGAACCTCTAAGAATATTGCATCTGTGGAAACTCTATGAAGGTACATCCTTGTCTGGCCTCATTTCTGGTACCAAAATCTGTATTAGTTATTTATGGCTCATAACAAATTGTCCTAACAGGCATGATCTTGAAAAAAGAAGAAATATTTATCATCCAATGAAGTGTATGTCATTTGGAAATCTGGACAGAGTTTAGCAGAATGTGTTTGGTTTGAGGCGAGGTTGAAGTTAAGATGCCAGCTGAAGGCTTGATGAGGGCTGGTAGATCTGCTTCTAGGATAACTCACTCTTGAGGCTAGTAGCAGGAGACCTCAGATACTTGCTGTCTGTTGGCAGGGTCTCAATACTACAACATGTAGCTCTCCTCCTAGGCTGGCTTCAGTGTCCTTACAACATGGCAGCTGACTTTCCATAGTGTGAGTGATCCAAAAAGCAAATCAAAAGCTATGAGGTCTTTTGCAGAGCAGTTGCATAGTCATCCTCCATTACTTGTGTGATACCTTTTGATTTGGCAATTAGCACACTCCTAGCCCAGCATGGGGAATCACATAATAGCTCAAATAGCAAAACACAGGGATCACTGGAGCCCATTTTAGAGGTTGGCTGCCAGAATGATGCTGGAGATTGAGGCCTACAAGCACACACTCCAAAAGCTGTATGCTTTCTTCCAAATGGAGTTCTCATACTACCTGACTGAAGGACTGACTCAGTTGGGAATGTGGACAAGAAAACCAACACATAAACTCTCTGGAACAGTGGTCTTAGGGTAGTGCAGCTCTTACATGACCACTCAGGGCTCTAAGAGCAAGTATTCCCAGTGGTGAAGGTCATGGCCTTATATGACCTTGTCTTGGAAGAAACACAGCATCACTTCCACTGGAGGCTATAAACTACTCAAGTTCAAAGGAGTAAGTATTCTCCCTACTTCATAGTGGATGGAGCAGCAAAGAATTTAAGATCGTGCATAAGACTGTCATATGTTACTCCTCATTAGTACCTTTCACTAGAAGAAAGCTATGTGACACAAGACTTCTTGCTGTTTTATTCCATTACTATAACCCATTATAATAGCTGAAGTCCTTTTGAAACAAAACAAATAGGATATATATGTAGGATATATATGAGATGATTAATTATGGGGACTGACTCATGTGACAATGTAAATACAGAAGTCCCACAACCTGTGGTGTGCAAGCTAGAGACCCAGACAAATGGTGGTATAATTTAGTCTGAAGGTTTGAGAACCAGGGCAGGTATCAATAGGACTAGTTCAAGTTCCGTAGAATGAAGACCCCCAAAACCAGATGCTCCAACGTCCAAAGTAGGAGAAGTTGGAGATCCCAACTCAAGAAGACAGAGGAATAACTTGTCCTTCCTCTACCTTTCTGTCCTCTCAGTGCATTAGATGAGGGTCATCTGTAATTTACTGATTTAATGCTAATCCTTTCAAGACATCCTCTTTCAGACATACTCAGAAATAATGTTTTAGCAGCTATCTGGTTACCTCCTAGCCCAGTCACACGTACACATAAAAGTAATCATCACATCTCATTTCCATTAAAGATGTGTAGTTATTGAGTGAGTGAGTGAGTGATTGAATGACAGATATAAAATCATGGAGACATTTTAAGTGAAAAGTACTACAAGAAAGATCATAGGGCTCAGTATTAAGCCCTTGGGGGCACTCTACTCTTTAGAGCTCTCACAAGAGGAAGCATTCACATTCTTTCCTGTGGAGCACCAGAGTCCCTCACAAACCAGCTAAGAGGACAGGTCCACCTAGCAGTCATGCTTGAACCTATGTCTAATGCAATCCCTGTTTTCATAATCTCAAATTCCCTATCCCACAAGCACAGGCCAAGGCACCAGCATGTGCACCCTTTAGGCCCCAAAGACAGTTCTTCTGGGTTAGATTGGAATGGACTCATTTGAATGTATGTGCTAAGTAATCTACATATGAGTAAGGAGACAACCCCTTATGCTGCTACAGAAAGCAAAGAGTGGAAACAGAAAGGATGAGGGCTATCCTCAGGGGCTCAAGATCTGGGACCATCTCTCCTCAACCACATTTCCTGCTGGAGAACTCAGGGATCAAGAATTTGAAACTTGAACCTGGCCTCCCAGGTTGTTGCAAAGGCAAACTTTTCAAAATAGAATGTTAGAACACGTCTTCCTTAGCAGCCTATTAGCTTGATTAGAATGTTAAAACATATTTCATATAGCAGTTAGTTAACATAACTCACAACATCTTTAGTACTTAGATATATAACATGTAGGTAATCATTAGTGTGATTGTCCTGAGTCCTGTAACTGTGAGGGCCAGCCATGGCTAGATGGACAATCTTCAATGGAAGGAATGCTAGTGCTATATCCAAAAGTCAGAAGATCTGAGGCTCAACTCCAATATACAAAAGCCCTTGCTGCACTTGCAATTAAAATTTGCTAAAATTAGATTACATTGCCACCAGGGGAACTGTAAGAATGCCCTAATGAAATCATGATCTAAACTTTCAGGCTGTTCCCAGATATGATTAACAAAGATCAAGAATTTAGACTGCTTTTCTATTTAATTAGGAATTTTATGAACTAGGAGCCCTCATTTAAACTACTAAGCATAAACATCAATCCCCACATGTGAAAGGATATGTAATATAATTTTAAAATTCAGGAGCCCAGTGTTTATGAAAATCTAGGCTGTGTTATCTGCTTACCAGACTTGGGTTGATCACAGAGACCTCTTAGTCCATGGGACCATCTGACACAAGCCAGGTCTACTTTAAAACCTGTTTTCAGATGTAAGTATTGCAGTGGCTCCTGCTCGTGTTGCAAATTAAATTTAAGGGGAAAATTATCTCTGCCTAGAAACTACAGTTACGTTATAAGCTCTTTTGATCCTGTCCTTATCACAATGTTAACTGATTTTTTTGTCATGGATATTTCCAAATATACAAAAATATAGGTTGTAAAATTAAATCTATATAGTCTTCATCCTGTTCAATGATTATCAATATTCCCTTCGATTTATTTTATTTGGTGGTAATTCTATATCAGTCTCAAGCAGAATGCTCTTGACTGAATACAATAAAGGTTTTTTCTTGGGTTTGGTTTGCTTTTATTTTACTTTTTTTCTTTATCTAGCCAACTGGAAGCAGATTCATTCTACTCCTTTGTATCATCCAGAATGACGGCAACCTGCTCCCCTAATAGATGTCTGCAGAGAAATAAAGGCACACATCCCAGTTATGGTTTTCACAGAATTCATGTTTGGTCGCTCTTTTGCACCGATTATTGTGCAAATGTTTCTATTGTTAACGAGAAAGGAAAGTGCTTGGGGGAAGAAATGGGAAAGGTGACATCAATTTAACACTGCCTTTTGGGGTTAGCACAAAATGCAGGACAGCGGGAAGCAGTTTAAACCGCTTCCCCTGACAAGAGAAGCTAAATGATTGTGAGAGCTGCTCCCAATCAGGCCTGGTATTGACAAGAGACCAGCTCTGATAATGACCTATGAAAGATTGCATTCTGGCCGCACACAGTAATTTGTTTTTCTAACCAGGGCATGTAGAGGAAGGTTGGGAGGCTCTACGGCCCCTGTGTAAATGACAGTCATATGACACAGCCCAATAACTGGCCTGTTCTGTTGATTTAGGCTGCAAGAAGTCACTTGTTGGGGATCTGGTGATGCTCACCTCTGTCTTTAGCCTCTCCACCACTTCAAAGACATGGAATCCACAGGCTCTTCCACCAGTCTGGTTCTCCCCAGTTCTCCCACTTCTTGTAAAGTAGTATTTTGGCTATAAGATGTGAATGCCTTTCTGCAAGAGAAAGACTCCCTCCCCTTCAATCTTTGCTGATGAATGATGGTGGGAGAGAAGGTAGGCAATGGGTCAGGCTGCCCAAGCGCAAAGATTAGAGCTGGAGGTCAGTGGGCTGCATGCAATATGGCATCAAGACAAGTAGAAAAAGGAAGGGGTGGCGGGAAACCTGAAGGACCTCTGTCTCTCTCTACGAGGCTGACAAGGAAGGCAGATCAATGTGGTACAGAAAATTCAGCAGCATCTTCTGCTTGAAGGTGTTCCCGAGGCTGCCCCAAGCAAGGCTGGGTTCTTCCTGGTGAAACGCATAGCCACCACTTATTTTCAGCTGCCTCAAGGCCTGGGACAGTGCCCCAGGGTGAGGCACCAGGACAGTTCATGTTTCTAACCTCAGCCCTTAACTCTGAAAGGCTGCTGGATCTGGTCTGCGCTCTATCTGGAGGCCCAAAAGCAGCAAAGCCCCTCAGGAAAAGACATGAGGTTATTCATGGGTCTTTAGAAAAAAACTCAGCAAACATACAAATGCCCTTTATAAGGTTTGGGCAGCAAAGCCACCCCCTCTATCCCTGGACGCTGGTCACTATACCACGTCCCACCTCCACCTGAAGGAGGCCAGTTCTTTTCTTTCATCCTTGTTCCAAAATCTGTGCATCTCAGAGGAGATGGTATGTGTCCTTCTCATTCTCTTTCCCACCGCCATTCTTTCCTTGAATTAATTTACCTATATTATCCTATTTCTAATTAGGTCACATCCATGCTCATTTATGTTTCTCGAGCCAGAGGCCAAGGTGATTGCATGTGTGGAAGACTGAGTATTATCTACCTAATAACTGTTTACCTGAACAGGTATTTCTTTGCAAGTATGGGGAAGAGCTCAGTTTAGTTCCAGCCTGACTTCTGAACTCTGTCTCCACAAATGAAACATTAAAAACTGACAAGAAATTCATCCCAATGTTCCCCACGAAAACACCCCTAGGTAGTTTTCTTAAACGTAAAATAAATCTGAGTAGTGAAACCTTAGAAATAGATGCAGCTACCTCTACCTCTATGTTTTCTTGAGACACTGCATTTATGGGAAGTTGTGTTTCTCCTGAATGCAGCTGAAGAAGAGTACAAAGGGCATGGGAAGATTCCTCGCTGGGAAGAGGTTTGACCCGGGAGGTACTTAACTGCAATTCCAGTTTTCTCTTTGGGATGAATGACTCTCTGGGAAGATATCACATCATATGGTTCCCATTCACGCTGAATGCTACCAACAGCCTCAAGTACACTTACAGTAGTTGGGCTTTTTACAAAGAGTAACAGCACTAACTGGTGAACATGAAAATGTCTGAGCTACTTTACAATCGTTCTACTTCATCATTTATTTAAAAAGCAAATAGAGGCCAGGCACAGTGGCACACGCCTGTAGTCCCACCACTCCAGAGGTTGAGATAAGAGGATCCCTGTGAGTTCCAGGCAGGCCTATGCTACAGAGTGAGTGCAAGGCCAGCCTGAACTCCTTAACAAAACTGTTTCAAAACAAGACAAAAACAAAAAATGAAAAGCAAGTAGATCTTAATGCCTGAAACAAATGAAATGGTCTGAACTGATGCTCTCTTGATGTCTGATAAACCCATGTGGCAAACCATTCTCCAATCTAGGAAAAAATGAAATGCAGTTCTCTCAGTAATCAAGTTTCCGACTGGTTACTGATGGTAAAGGTATGACCCTAATGTTTATGGTTCCCCTCCACTTCCTGGGCCATGATCATATTGAACGACTGGCATTAGGACATGGGGCCTTTGAGAGGCAATGAAGTCATGAGAGCAGAGCCCGTGTGAAGGGGATGGGTGCCCGTGTGACAGGCCAGGAGACCCCTCACCCTTCCACACTGTGAAGGTGATGCTTCCGAAGCAGAGAGTGGGCCCTCACCAGACCTAATCTGCCAGTATCTCCATCTAGGACTTCCAGCTTCCAAACCAGGTTGAAATAAAATTCTGTTTTTTTGTTTTTCTTTTAAACTTCGTCTTTATTTTTTTTTATTTTAAAGAGAGTAGCAAATGAGAAACAAACAAACAAATAGAACAGTAGCAGCATACCAGTATCACAAACATAAACAAATCAAAGCAAGAACATTCAAAGTGATACAGAGTCTCAAGACAAAATAATATGAATTAACAGTGGTTGTTACATTACATATCACTATCCTCAACCACACTGCTCAGATTACCAGATGTAAGAATGAAATTTCTGCTGTTTTTAAGCCACCCAGTTTATGGTATTTTGTTGTAACAGCCCCAGCTGACTAAGCCAGTAAGGAATGCAAGATGTAGAACACTCCAGCAATGAAAACTTCCTGCCCTGAGGAAGGACAGCCTGAAAGCAGACAGAGAGCCTCCTTCAGGGCACCAGCCAGGGCAGATTCTGTAAAGACAAAGGAATGGAAGCCGCAGAACCAAAGGCATTGCTGCACTTCCCCTAAAATGGCGGAGGAAAGAGTTGATGTAGAAATGTGTGTGGCCTGATACAGAGTGTTTCTTGCTACCCGGGGATCCCATGCTTTCTTCTCCGGCCAAACCTCTTTCTGAAGTTCCCTCTGGGCCAAGGGAAGTGCAGCTCCTCTCTTGGTCCAGCCTCTAAGAGCAAACTCCTCTTTCCTTCCAGTATCCAAGAGCCAGCTCTCAGATCTCCCCATCTCCCCCAACAGGACAAAGCTCAGGTTTCCAGGGCTAATGCTATAAATAATGATGCAAAAACAGGGAGAAAAAAGGTTCCTTCCTGTTCACCCTTCCAAATTTCTCTGACCTTATTAGGCTCTGGCTCCCTGAGTAACTCTGAACAGTGATGGCAACAGGGCCACCAGTGAGAATGGAAGTAAGGTTGTCTGTGACAAGACAAGGACACCACATCAAGTGAGATGTGCGCTACGTCCAGGCTAAGCCTCCGCCTTGAGGTCCTGCAGAAGGGATGAGAAATGGTCTGACGAGAAGCTCTGACCAGAGGGCTGGAGCCCGAGAAGCAACTCCCCTTAGCAGTCACCTTGCTACATGGGGAAGCAAGTGGCCAAAAGCGTACTTGGGAATTTTATGAGTATGACAAAAAGATTCCTCCTCTTCTACCCTACAAAATCTTCATGTTCACTAATGCTTTTAGTGCAAGTAGATTCTCTGTGGGCAATTTCAAGTGACGAGTCTGGGGCACAAGTTCAAAAGAAAAAAACAAAGGACAATGTCTAAAGGTAGGCTCCTCCAAAAACAGGTAAAATATTGCAGCCAACTGACTGCATAGCCCAATAAGCCACTCATTTGTCTGAGGACTTTAAAGCTTTTCTCAGTAAAGATGGTGGTCTACTTCACCACCCCATGCATGCACTCATGTGGCTTTGTGACTTGCTTTGGCCAATGGAATGCAGTGGAAGCGACAGTTTAGAAGTTCTGAACCTGTCTCAAGATACCATACAGGCTTTTCCCTGTTGCATGTGATTTTCTTGCACATCGGCCATGAAAATCTGCCCAAGTGAGCTTGCTGGAGGATGAGAAGCAAGGTGAAGTTGCCGCAGCAGAAGGCAGTCAATCCCACTCATGTGACTGAGCCCAGCTGAGATTCACAAAGCTGCCCAGACAATCAGAGGGAACATAATCATACTGCATCATGCTACCGAGGCTGTGTGTATCACATATTCTCCACGCAACCAAAGGCTGACACAAATGCAGTTGAAGTATGACACTGTGGGGGTCAGGTCGCTGGTCAGGAGGTAAAGGACAAGGAGTAGGAGCCATTGATGAAGCTAGACAAGGGGATCTATCAAGACCAGTGAATTGGAATATCAGCATGAGCTGGTGACACTGGGAGAGGGAAGGAACTGCAGATCTGAAGGTGACATGGGCAGGAGATAGCGCCAGCAACTGGACTCCTAAACACGGGATAATGAAGATCAGACCTTAATGAGGTACATGTAACAGGGACACAAGCTGGGACCAGCACACCACGGAGCAACCTGGGTCTCTGTGCTTCCAAAGTGTACCTGGAGGGTTTGGAGTACCAGGTGGCTCTCAAACAGGAGTGAATCAACAAACTGAGATCAAAATCAAGTTAGAGACCAGGCCCTCCAGTGTTTCTGGCTTACAGATAACCCCTTGTAGCTACAGCTTCCAAAACGAGCGGTGCAACCAACCTCAAATGGAAAATACTTGGGGAAAAAAACATTGGTACTTAACTTGTATGGGCTTCTTGTCATTATTCCCTAAGTAACACACTATAAAAACATTTACATTGTATGAGGTATTACAAGTAATCCAGAGATGATTTAAAGTATGTTGGATGGCTTCTCTTATTTGAAAAACCCAAAGTATAAACAAAGTGCAAAATAAGGTAGATGATAGGAAGTAAGGAGGTAGATCTTTTGCAAAGGGGTGGGAGACCAAGAGATGGAGGGAGGGGAAGGAAAGGAGGGATAGGGGTGAAAAGAAGGATTAAGACTCCACAAAAGGAACATAAACATTATGTACTGCAAACATGTAATAAAGAAAGGAAGGGATTGGGAGACAGTGGGCGTGGGCGGGAGGACCCAGCGGGTGGAAAAAGGAATTCAGTTGTGTTATGTACATGTACCAATTCCCCACATGAAATGTAAACATATACTACGAATATACACTAATAAAAAAAAGATACACAATGAAGTATATGGGAGGATGTGCAAAGTTTACACGTAGATGCTATGCCATACTGTAAAAAGGACCTGAGTCTCCACAGATTTTGCTGTCCAGGGGTGTCCTAGAACAAATCCCCCATCCATACCAAAGGATAAGCGTATTTCATCACTGATGCAGATGCTGGTTTTCCTTGGAATCAGACCCAGGGTTTAGGGTCCAAGCAGTGGGCTGATTTCAGGGAGTGGGTGGTGCCAGGATTCCCAGCAGGGAACAGGGTGCTGAAGTTAAGTCTATGTGGGTATGAGCAAAGGTTGCAGGATTTGTCTACATCAGGGGCTCTTAGTCTTTCAGGAGCAGCAGAATCCCCGCCATTGCTTCCCAGCTTCACATAAATCAAGGCGACTAGTACCCCTGTAACTCCTAAATGAGAATCTCCTGACAGGCAGCAGCCCTTACAGGTTTCTTATACAAAACAGCAGAACAGGGCTGGGGATTTAGTTCAGAGGCACAGTGCCTGCCTGGCAAGCGCAAGGTCGTGAGTTTGATTCCCGATACCGGAGAAAAACAAAAACAAAAACAAAATCTACAAAACAGCAGAAAATCTGGCCCTGAAAAAAGAAACAGAAGTTATCTCCTAGGACATCAGCACCTTTGGGAAATGAGGTCCCAGCATGACTCAAGGACGCGGTGAGCAGAGAGATGGGGTATTTGTGTGAAGGCAGAGGTAAAGTGCCACCAACTGTGGTGGCACCATGGGTACCTGTGCTCCTGGCATGCCTGTTTACTTAAATAAAAGCAATTAGCCATTTAAATATTCCCTGTAACATTCACATCACTCATAATAAAGGTCAAACCTGCTCTCAACACACAGAGCATAATTTGAAAGCTAAAACTCATTTAAAACTCAAAATATTTGGAGGAGATATAATCCAAAATTGCCTATGACTTTAGGTCACAATAAAGGAGTGTATTTTAACACTAGAACGAGTAAAAGGTATTTTTTCCCCTGCAAAATGGACTCTCCTTAGAAAATGTCTCCAAAACTCGTTATGCACACACACGTTCTGTCTTTACAGAGTAATTTTCTGAGGAATCCTAGACAATTCCCTAGCAGAAAGGCATCTGATATACTAGAATACATCTGCATCAGAATAAATCATTTCTGTATCTCATTAACATGGCAAAATTGAAATATTTATTATAAATTTGGTCGAAGTGTGAGAATTGCTCAGCAGTAGAATACTTTGGAACTTTATATACTCTACAGATATCGATCATGAATTAAAAGAATAGCAACAAAAACTTTAATTGTACTATTTGTTATAAGTAGGTCTAAACTAAAAATTAGTTTATATAATTACATATGAGGGAAGTACACGCGTTTACTTTGCAAACTTCTGTATTTTGTTTCACTTAAAATTTATATGGCACTTTCTGTTTGTCAGGTACTTACAAGTGCTTTAGAAATGTTAATTTAATTGTTTTAATAACTCTGTGAGAAAGGCACTATTATTACTTCCATCTTTCTGGAATGGCCAGAGGCTCAGAGAAGTAAAGTAACTTGTCCAAGGTTCGGGGCAGCCAGAACCAAAGTTTAAATCCAAGTGGCAGTACTGCCTTCAGGATCTGGGCTACTAACATCTGTACCAGTAATAGCAAACCTATCACATGCATGCCGTAGTAGAAAAGTTTGAAAAGGTCCACTGTCGCTGATCCACTCTCCTTTTACCTTCTTCCTAAAAGAGTTCGAGGACAGAACCAAAAGGACTGTCTTTTCTCTGCTACCAGGAATCGAACTCAGGACCTTGCGCTTGTCAGGTAGGTGCTGTGCCACAGAGCTAAATCCCCAGCCCCAAAAGGACTATCTATAAACCAACTTCTTATTCTGTAGGAAAAGCAGTTCTCCTTCTTGCTCTGTAAGAATAAATCTAAAGAAGAGGTTTCAAGTAACTTCAGCAAGCCTCTTTTTAACTGCATGTTAAAAGTCCCACTAGACCCTGGGGAGTCTCCCCTCCATTTTTCCAGAATTTTCAACCATTTCTCCATCCTCAGCTCTGCTTTAGTCTCTATTGATTACTTTCACGGCTTAACCTTTCCTTTTGCCTCCAATCTGATTCAGCCTACCTTCCTAAAGTTTCTAAAGGCTGGGCATGGTGGCGCATGCCTATAATCCCAGCACTCAGGAGGCTGAGGCAAGAGGATCATTGCGAGTTCGAGGCCAGCCTGGGCTACAAAGTGAGCGTGAGGCCAGCCTGAACTGCATAGCAAGACCCTGTCTCAAAAAGACAAAAAACATAGCAAAACTAACATTTTTAAAATGCAATGGTTGGGGCTGGGGATTTAGCTCAGCGGCAAAGCGCCTGCCTGGCAAGCGCAAGGTCGTGAGTTCGGTTCCTGGTACCGGAGAAAAACCAAAAAAAAAAAAAAAGCAATGGTTGTCTTGTTGATATGATCAACGGTCTTTGACATCAGAGCTTTATTTTCTGGATAAAAGCCAGGTAATTTAGATGAATGCATGAAGTGCTTGTGAGTTCATTATCCTATTCCGAACGTTGCACACAGTAGGTGTGTCAGTGGCTTTTGTCTCCATGGACCTTTTACTAGAGCCATACTGAGCTGTTGCCATTTAATCCCCCTTGGTATTTCTTTTGTGAGATTTCCTCCCTGCTCCCAGCCCCCAGGACAGTTTGTATCACCAATGTTCACCTAGACAAATGTAATTCCTCCTTCAAAGCCCAATTCATGCATCCTTTCGTCTCCCACCTTGAGGATGGACTTCAAGCCTTTCTCATGATTTGCTCATAGCCACAGTATGTCCTACCCTTCACACCAGTGATTTGCATCCACAAACCTCCCCCTCCACCCACTCCCACAGCAATACTCAGCATGACTTGTGCAGCATCAGCATCATATGGAAACTCGGATGTGCTTCTCAAACCTCACTCTTAGACCCAGCAAGTCAGAATTTCTGGGGCTGCTGCCCACTTAGGGTTCTTCTGCCTGCAATGGTAGAGCAGCACCACAGTGGACCAGTGGTGGACCAGAAGTTCCTGTGATCACACAGCCCACCACATCTTACTGTCTCTAGTCCCCAGTGCCTCTGTGTGGGATGAAGCAATGGATCAATAAAAGATCAATGAGTGAATGTGGGTTAATCCTTTGAATGATCCATTAAACCTGTCTCTTCAATGAGATAAATTATGCAGCAGATACTATAAATATTCTTAGGTCCATTAATGTCTCCACATGTTCTTCAAATTGGATTTTTCTTTAATAGTGAGGATCTACAAGTATGAACCTTTTAATTTTGAACTGGTTAAGGCTCAGTGCATTGTTTCATCACTATGATGAGGGATACTGAGATAATTACTTTAGAACCGTTTAAGACAAAAATGAGAATTCTGTAAGATGCATAAATGTCTCAAAAGTGCATTCTACGGATAACAGAGGTCTCCTTCAAGATCAAAATATAGCAGAGGTGGTACCCTCTGCTTCAAGATCTGAAATTATTAGCGCTCCTTCAAAGCACCATTATCTTTCTGATGACTACTTTTCGAAAATAGTAGTTTAAGAAGGAAAATGAAAATTATAAACCCCCATAGGCTTCCACATATCACAATATTATCTGAGATGTTTCTAGTTTCTCACAAAACAGTCTGCATGCAATATACTGTTCACGGATTTATTGCAACCTTTCTGTTAAAATTAAAAAGGACACATGGGGGAGCACGGATTTCAATCCTTCACAATAACTGATAGAATTTTACCACATACCCACTCAGGTCACTAATAAGATCTTAAAGAGAAATAACTCAACAGTAGACTAGCACTTAAATGCTAGCAGTGATAACTAATTACATCTTACTATATCCAAACTTTTATTTAAATGAGGTTGTAATGGGTGAGTTTTTTATGAGTTGTTTTAACCATCTTTTGAGGTTGAAGCCTTCTGAAATGGCAGACTGTAACACAACATCTTTTCCCAGGTCTGGTGGTACATGCCTGTAACGCTAGCACTCGAGGCTGAGGCAGGAGGACTATAAATTCAAGCACAGCTTGGGCAATTCTAGTCAGCAAGACTATTTCAAAATAAAGAGGTCTGGGAATATAGCTCAGTGGGACGGGCCAGTGCTAAACCCTCAGTACTGGGGGATCAATGGGTTATGCTAGTAAAACTGTTGTCCTCTGGGCACTGAAATGCAAAATGATTAAAGCATTGAGTCTTCGTAAATAGGAAGTACACCCCCACTCCCCTCCACCCTCAATAGGCTTCAAAAAGGTAACAGAGGTGTCCACACTGTGACAATGTGCCCATTCTTCAGAGACCAATCTGTAGCTCCTGTGTCTTACACTTCTTGCATGTCACACGGTCTATGGTGGCCTTCAGCTCCTCCACAAATATTTTCATCTCACCTACCTAGAAAATTTCTTGGTTGAGGGCATTTTCACCAGTGCTCATTTTTATGGAAATAAATGAGCAAATTCTATTTTTGGAAAATTTCTCCAGTATTAGTTGTGGTAGAATGTATATTCTGAAATTTAGTGGGTAAAGAAAGCACAGGGAGCAGAAAGTAGTTTATGAATAAACAAAAGGTGGAAATGTCTTAATTAGCAATCCAAAAAGTGCACCCCTGTTCCCATGTTATAATGAAGCCCCCACAGCACTAGCGACCTTGCTCTAACAACCTTGTTTTCCAGAGCACTTGCTTATTTCAGCCCCAGAAATGCCTTCCACCTTCCTGTTTCCTCCCATGTTTAAATCCATGGCTTCCCAGACAAAGCAATCAACTGAGAAAAAGATAATTCAGGGAGACTGGCTCTTGAGCGGCCACAATGAAGCGGGTGGTGCACTCCCAATTGTCTTGGGATAACAGAAACAAACAAATGTGGATTAAGTTTAAACAGCAACACAGAAGAGATAATGGCAGCAGACTTTCTGGGATTAAAATCTTTGCAATTCAGGTTGTAACTGTGATTAAGCCAATGAGAATGGGGAGCTCCAGTTCCTTTATTCTCTGGAGTAAGGCCAAAAAGCAGGTACCTATAGAAAGTGAACCCTGAGCAGATGGAGTGGTTAAACAAATGTAGAGGGTTTTGGAACTACTAGAAAAGCATCAGAAAGGAGCAAAGAAAATATGTATGTGTGTAATTATGAGCCTATGTATGTTATGTGTATATATGTACTTGATATGGGAAAGTAACTGAGTATATAACTGTATTAGAATTCTTATCTGGCATATTACCTTTTATTCCGAGATCTAAGCTATTGTAACACTGCAGGAAGCAGCAGCATTGGTCACATCAGATGCCAGACTTTGTTCAGTACAAGTTTCCCTTCATACATGGAAATCCAGATCTTTGAGCAAGTATAGCATCAGAATGCCAGGCATCCATGTGTCCTTAACAGGAATATAAATGATATAAATGCATCCATTCATTCCTTCCCCATAGCAGTCAGGCTTTGAACAATGCACTGATTAACATGTCCATCTTCGCTTAGGCTGCTGCCTCAAATTTTTACTTCTTTAGGAATCGAAGCTATCTGAACACTTAGCAAGTGCTCCTGAAAAAGCAGCTCTGTAAAATGTACTGGTAGAATGAATTTTTATTTCATGCGAGTGACAAAAATGGTAAGAAACAAATCTATGAACCAGTTTTATTTTATTTGCATTTAACATGATTATACACATTCATGTGTCTAACAAGATCTGCACTGTTACATTAAAAATACAGTACAATAACATTCAACATGAGGTACTTCATATTTATATATTTTCCTTCATAAATAATGCTGTAAGCTGCTAAAGTCAAGCACTCTGATGCCAAGTGGCTAAAGTGTCTTGAATTAGCTGAGTTTATTTCAACACCTTAAAAAAAACCAAGAAGACAGTTCAGTGCAATAATCATGGAAAAATTAGACCATTTACTTAAATACTATTTTAAGATATGCTTAAAGAATGTTACATTAGAACTGCTAGCCTAGTTACCCTTTCTCCCCAGTATGAACAAGAAAGACAGCCAGATACATTGGGAAAAGCATCTACAGCATACTCTGCTTAATAAAGGTGTATTTATACATTAGAGTTGCTTGCCTTGTCAGAGCAATGGTTTCTACTCTTAAAAGCTACAAAATTCAAAATTACAAAAACAAAACAAAAACAAAATGACAAACCCAAAGCAAGCACATTAGCTTTCATTCCATTTTGCTGAAAATGCAGAAAGGAGAATAGGGTTCAAAATATAAAATTTCTTGCTCTAACACAATTTTCAAATTTTACCCACAGCTCTTGGTGCAGGCCAATCTGACGCTGGACGTAGGAGTAACTGGTATAAAATTAAGTGGAACAAGGAGTGTATGGGATCTCACATGGCTTCACCCAGCAGGCCGCCAGCCTTGTGGAGGGCAGCTCAGTCGAAGGAGAGCTAAAGTGAGCAGAGAGCGAGTGGTACCACTCTAAGGCTTTCACATCCACCTCAGCCACGGGATAGGATGAAATCGGTGCTCACGTTTCTTCTCCTCTGGCTTAGAACAGTGCCTTCTCATCAGGCCTACCAATGCACATGGTAGTGCTGAGTTACTGAAATATTTAACCATAACCTAAGAACAAAATCTCTGAAGCATTTTGAATTGAAAATGTGCCCCTATTTCACTGATGCTTTGCCAAAACTACCTGTAATCTCCCTAATAAGAAATAACTATTCACAGATATAGGTAATGGCAAATATGACTGAAACATTTCCCATAATCCAGTGTTCTCCTCCATCGGGGCAGCTGGCCAAAGGCAACAAGCCCCAGTCTCCAGGGGAGGAAGCGGCCCAGAAGCACAATGAGGAAGAGCAGTCATTCCTTGGGCCTTTCTGGGCTCAGCAGGGGGACCATTTTTGTCCCACCTCTCACTAGCCAGGCAGGGAGGAGGTGATTCCTGAGTCGGCATCTCACTCGCATGCGCACAGGAGCGCAGGCACACACACACCCCAGGACTAACCCCTGATCCAGACAAGCCAGTTTCGGGCTTGGAGCAGGAGAAGGAGGTGGCCAGGGACCACACTCTAGGTGGTGGGGAAAGCCATCTCAGGACCACACTGAGCAAGAAGCTGCCCAGAAACACATGGATACTTCACCTGGCAGTGACATAGTAGACACTGCAGGGTCACAGGCACTAAAACAACACAAGCCATCACTGAAGGAGAACTTCTAATGAGCACCTCCCTCCTCTGCTTACATTATCCATGGGCAAATGAAAGAGCTAGAGTAATGCTGATGCAGTGAATATTAGGCATAATCAAGTGTGTCACTCAAAAACCCTGCAGGCATATATTGGCACTTTTGCTGGCCAGAGGCCAGATTCTAGCAGTCCAACAAGACAAAACTATAATCAACAAATAAGATAGTATAATGGTCAAAGATCAGGTAAAGTTATATTTCAGGTTAAAAACAAACAATGAATAAACTACTTACCACATTAACATGTAGTGCTACAAAATTGTTACTCCCTTCCTCTAAAGAATTGTTTGGTCCTCTTTTAATGGGCAGAAAGGGAAAAGGAATTCTATACAATGTGACATACAAAAGTAATCAGATAGCCAGGATCCAAAGCTACATGGCAAGAAAAGTGTTTGGTTTTTTCAAACTCTGTACTCTAATGTGTCATTAATTACACTATTTGTGGTACAGGACTTCTTCGGCCTTCTTTTTTAAACAGCTTTAGTGTAAATTAGTAAGCCTGAAATCTTTTTTCTATTGACAGTACAATTTTATAATTGTGTCACTTCTAAAAGAAGTACACTCTATGGTGATATTGTGTCTTCAAAACAAAAATATAAATCTGTTTTGTAGTTAAAGCCATGGTCTAAACACCCAATTTCTTATTTTCCTATTTTATACTGACAGTGCATTACATGTAATAATTTTCTTATGAATTTAGGATTTAAAAAAGTAAAGCCTAGAATCAACAAACTTAAAATGAATAAAGAGCCAAATATGACTACTGTCTACTTTTTAAATTATTACTTATTATAAGCCAAAGCTTCTTCTATAATTGTATACAGAGTTTTATCTTTTTTTAGGGGCCAGGGCTTCTGTTTAAAAATAACTCTTGATGTTATTATTTTAGATCATTTCCATACATCAAATAAAATCCGAAAGAAATTTCGAGGTGATCCCAAACTTTCTTCAGAGGGGCAAAACCGGGAGGTCAGTGGGGCACTTGGAAGAATACAATCTCTCCTTCAGGTGTACAGACACAACTCTAAAGACCACAAGCCTTAGGAAGAATTTGGCTCTTAAGTATGTAGTTAAAAGCAGAATGCCGCATTTTAGCCTGTACATAATTAAAAGGTTAAAAGAAATTAGAAACGCCTACCGCTTCATTCATTACAAATTACCTGTGCTGATCGCTTATCTGCAGAGGAGCTAAGCATTAAGCAAGGAGGGACCAGATATGCACCTCTGGCTTGCACTGCTTGGGGAGGCAAAGTTTCAAGCATAGAATATAAGTTCAGGGATCTGGCCTCCCTGCACGCCAGTGCCATTTGTGCTATCTGAGGAGCACTGAAACTGGACAGTCACTTTGCCACACTGCACTTCCGTCATGCCTTCCTGTCCGAAGTAGCTGAGTTCATTGCCATCCAGGATCACACTGGCTGTGTAGAAGGTGTCCGGCTCGATCTGCACCGGGTACTCAAACCACACGGGGAAGGTATTGCTGGACCCATCTGAGAAGTACTTGCTCAGGTTCTGCCCCAGGACGACACCCTGCCGCTTGAGTTCGATCTTGGCGCTGTACTCTGCAGAACCACAACTGGAGCCATACAGCCCAAAGCCCGCAATGAACACCCTCTTGTCAACTGCAAACTGGATGCTGTCACAGCGGCCTCGATAGCGCCACTGGTTGCTCCGATAGGCACAAGACTGGAATCGGTGACAGCGCTGGGGGACAAGACCCTTGCGGGCTTTACTCACAAACTGCAGCTCTGGCTTTTTGGCTGCAGTGTACCAGAGGAAGATGTCGTTGGTCTCATTGAGAGTTAATACCCCGGACTGGGCAGCACCATTTGCAAAGTCATCAAGGGCCATTGTGGGTATTCGGATCAAGTAAAGTGCCTTTCCTAGGACCTTGCGTTTATTTTCAATGCTCAAGGCTAGATCTTGTCGCTGGCATTCTACTTCAGCCCAGTTGAGAGCTGCCTCAAAAACAACGATTTCTTTGGCATTCAGAGTTTCCCTGCGGAGGATACTTTCTAGTGTTTGGAAGTCGATGTCACAGAACCCCTCAGACTTGAGAGCTAACTCAGCCTGGGCATCAATCACTTCCCAGCAGCGCTGGGTCAGGTCTGGCTCTTCGAACAGGCAGCTCTGGGAGAGCAGCACACAGGCATTCTTGGCGCTCAGGCTGGTCTCCAGGAAATTAACGCAGGCTCGGGCAAGGTGAGGGACGATGTACTTTTTGGCAGCATACAGCGTGGCCAACACTGTGTCAGCAGCCAGGTCAATTTCATCACAATAGATATACCTGAAACAAAGCATGCAACGTGTGAATGGGACCCTCAGAAAATGAGCAGCAAGCAAAGAAACTACTTCTAAATTTGTTCCAAGAACCTCATCTTAAGTGTTACTATAAAATGTTTAACGAAATACCCAAAATATATTTGTAAATTATTAACATATAACTCAATATATGATGCAAAGCATTAACTAGGTATTACAATTCTAGCCTTTCAATAAAAACAGAAATAATGCAACTATGTCAAAAGGGGTGGCCCCACAGACAAGCAATTAGTGAAAAAACAGCAAAATACTATCAGACATATTGCATTAATTTAGAAAACAGTTCTACTCCTACATTTTAAGGACAATACACAACTTTATATGTATATAGATATGTGTTTTTACAGTAGTTTTTTCCTGTATTCGGATAGAAACAAATGCCTCTAATATATCAAAAATAGTTGCATCTTGATGCTTTTGGACGTTTCCTAAATACAAAATAAAACCTGGTATGAAAAATTTTTCAAATAGCTACAAGTTAATAAATGATCAAATATGATCATCAGTGCTATCTTCCAGTTAACTTTATACAGAATCCATACTTTGTATCTGTTTTTCAAACTCTAAACTTCTATGCTCTTTCTCCCTACACATTTATTCCACCTTTGGAAATAAAGAATACACTGCTTCTAGATAAAGTAACTAAAGCAGGTAAGTTTCAATGTTTAGTTTCTGTGATTCTGTCAACACTGCTTATCTCAGGAGATGACACCTGCTTATCATTGTGGGGGACGATGGTGACCTCCCCAAAAGGCTATGGAAAGGCAGAAGGGCTGCTTCTCTCACACTGTCACAGTGACAACTATGAATGAAAGACACTGACAACATTTCACTTTTACATTTTTTTGGAGAAAGCATATATATTAATACTTTATTTTCTCTTAGTAAGACAGACATAACGTACAAAATAAGCAACAACTTCTTCAATGAAGTACTAAAATACAAGGATAAGAAGAGAATTTTTCTCTGTCCAAAAGTGCAAATGGGACCCGCCTTGCCCTCTCGCTCCCAGGGGGCCTCCTCTTCCGTGACAGGCCGAGCAGTATAGGTGCAGCTTAGTGAGGCTTCTGTTTTGGAGGGGCAAAGATGGGACACGCTTCAGGAACATGGTCAGTACTTGGTGGCGCCTACCGTGGAGCTGTCAGGGAGCAGCCACCCCCTTTCTTGACAAGTCCTTTTCCAGGAACACTGGCTACTCACCAACAAAGCACAAGGGGAATGAACCTGGTCACCACTCTCCCAGCTATAGCATGGCAACAAATGGCCTTTGACTGCATTTCTGAGTCTCAGTGCTGTACATGTACAGTTGTAAAAAGCTTTATTATTATAAAACTATGTGCTAGGCAATACATCTTCGAAAGAACACATAATAAACATTCAATCAAGTGGCCTAGGTGAGATGTAACTCTGGTGTTCTTGCTGTTTCCTAATTATGCACATGTCCAGAATGACTACTTTTCTGCAGTGAGGCCAAAATGTTGAACTGGTACTGCATTCTGCTCACTAACAGAGAACACTGTCAAATATATCAAGCTAACTTCCCCTGGGATGTGGGCAGGGGCTCTTGCAGGTACAATCAGTTTCAGTACACATATCTCTAAACATCACAAAAGTTAAAAGTGGTAGATTACATTTTGATACTTCCCATGCGCACTTCCCTTTAATTTCCCTGCCTCCCACTGTGCAAGTTCCAGTCAGCAGCAATTTGATTTCAAAATTATAATACGAATAAAGATCACTTTTAAGCTCTGGAACTAACTGTAACTTATGTTCCCATAGGTAGTAAATTACATAGCAGCATTTTAGCCTTTGTGGGGTATTGTTTAACTTGTTGACCCAATGAATAATTTTTTTCAATAAACATTTTATTTAAGCCAATGAACTACAATCCCAGAACAGCAGGTAACCTTGAATTCATAGAAATGCAATTAAGAAAAACAATAAGCATTATTTAAAATGAGATTTCAATCACATGGGAGATTATCACATTGTCCAACATGGGTACATGGCAAAGATGATTATATGTACACAGTTAACATATATGTATTGGAGTGTGCCCCAAACCCGCTAGACATGAAACTATTTTTACAAATATATGGCATATTTTATATTTTTATGTCAGTTGAAGTTTTTCCATATAAACTCATGTGAAACTATGGGAAACTACACCTTTCAAGAATTATTCCTGTAATAGCAAATACAAATGCTTCTTATCCCAGTGGTGTCTGATTTTAGGTAAGAGAATGCATAGGTGTGCACAAAGTTCAGATTATTTTAACAAATAGTAAGTTTGCATCTGCTGGCAGAAAATAACTCCTAGAAAACTAAAAAATCTCTGAACTGGTGGTATTTAAATAGGTATATAATTTCTAGAATTGTGAAATAAAAAGTATTTATTTGAAGTTTTTCACACACAGTGGTTTCAGACAGAAAATGCTCTATTAAATAATGTTAACACCAGAAAATTATTTCTATTTTCCTTTAATTACAGTTTATTAAAAACAAAATTGTTAGGGACGCCACCTGCATCCAAATACTATGCCAAGGTGTGGTTATAAATGCTTGCAACATTCCACACTTTTCACTGAAAGATGAACAGTTTTCTCTAAAAACGTTTACAAGGTAAGCAGCACCCTCTCTCTTCATCCATCTCTTTTTCTGTTACACAGAACTTACACTTAACTCTGAAGCCAGCAGAGTAAAATACAGCATAAACAAACTCTTTCCAAACACACGAATAATGCTTACTTCAGCATAGCGAGAAAAGCAGCAGGTTCGACATCTGGTATACGGATTTCATCTTTGTCCTCAGCAAGTTCTCCGTAAAACATCGCATGGAACACAGAGCTCCCAACAGCTAAGACATACTGTGGAGAAAGGAAAATCTTATTTCATGCACTAAATTGAACGTGTTTTCTGCAAATCAATTCAGAAAATCAACGCCAAGCAATCAGGTTTAGTGGGCAGGGAGTACCTAAGCCTATTCTCTGAAAAAGCCAAGGTACAAGGTATCCTGCCAGGGAAGCATAAGAGATTCACACATAAAGGTTTCTCCACTAATTATCTCAAAGCTCTGAGAGATTAATGCACAGGCCCCCTCAGTGTGAAATAAAAGCTTATCTAACTGATTTCTAGGAGAAAGATAAACATCTGACTTTCCAAACCTGCCACAACAACTTCCCAGGACTAGAGATAAGAGGACATGCATATTTTTGTGGGAGATACAAAACAGTGTACAAGGAAACAAAGAAAAATTTAGCGTGGCCAGAGCCCCTTGGAGAGGGTATGCGTTCTCTGTAACTGGGTGAAACACATGCTGCCTGCCCGCGGCAAGCTGCCCACACTAAGTTTCAGGCTCACAGAGAGGGTCCCTCTTTGTAAATCTCAGGACTAAACCGGTAATGCAGCTGTTGCTTACTTTGTGTCCTGGCAACCGCTGAGTCCCACCTGGTGGCCCAACCACAAAATGTACATCTGCCATCAAATCATTATTGAACATCACCGCATTTCTATAAACAGAGGCAATTCATTAATTAGTAGCAACCAGCATTCTTTACATCCCTTTTCCCAACAGAGAAAATTCACAAAATACTCAAAGCTAATCAAGTCTAATAAGTGCAAGACAACAACAAATGAAGGTTTCAACTAAACTGTGTTTGTAATCACTGCAAACACATGGAAAGTAACTCAAGTTAAAAAAAAGTTACACAAACTTTTCACAAGGCTAAGAATAAATAAAAGGTTTCTGTCTGCTATGCCCCATATACACAGCCCTGTCACTTCAATGTTACGGCGTGCAGAAATATTTTTATCTTAAGAGGAAAACAGCTGTAGTGTTTTGGAAAAGATACAAGGCAGTTTTCCATTACCAATAAAGCTTCTGGGAAAAAAGGAAGCAGATCTGTGTTAAAACACATTACAGGTTGTGCAGAAGCAGAAACTTCAACACAGGAAAACTTTTAAAGTAAATCTGCTGGGCTGGCACTTACCTTTCTCTAATGGTGGGATAGAGACCTTGCCAGTTGGGGGCCGGGATAAGGTTGTTGTTGCTCAGATTCTGCTGGTGGTACTGCTGGACAGTGGTGCTGCTGGAGCTGGCTGGTTTTTTGCGGGGAAATATATCAGCAGCCATCTTCTTCTTCTTCTTAGTCTTCAAGGTAATTATTTCATAACAAACTGGGGGTAACTTGGTGCTGCTGCTGCTGCTACTGCTGCTGCTAGAATTTGCTTTCTTCGAGCTTTTCTTGGACCTATTCTTTACCGTCTCTGGAAGCATCAAGAAGAAGGTGAGACATTTCATGTTCTTTTCCTTGTCATCTACCATGAGTACAGTATGTCTCTCTTTAGAACTAGATATCCCAAACTGGTTCGAACATCAAGCAAAAGAGGCTAGCTGGAGCTGAGATGTTAACAGAAACCACAAGCTGTTATTTTGCTTCTTTTCTCAGCCAGGCAAGGTGACCTTTTCACTATGTTGAATAGAAACTGGCTTTAAGTTTTATCCAGTACTGGGTCTGTTAAATACATCCCCATCATGATTCCTTTTTCTCTTATTTGTTCATGAAAATAAGCGCCTCCTAGATCACCTGAAAATGCTACACTGAGAGAAGTCGTCAGGCACAGAGCTGTGGCACTTGTTTTCTGAATTAGGTTAGGAAGATATACTGGAGCCCAGCAAGTCTGTTCAGCCGGCTGAAGTTGTGTGGTGAATGGATCGGAGGAGAGTAGGTATTACAGCCCTGCAGATGGAGTGAGACAGCCAGTGCTCGGAGCCAATAGCTGAAGTCACCAATCATGATTGGACCAAGCAAAACAGTGACACCTATTGTAACGTGCAGAGTTCTGATATTAAAGGAACAGCAGTTGCATTCTCAAGTCTACTGTATATTTAAGTAAGATAAACAACATATGAAATAGATTTGAAAACAGGAAGGGAGGAGTTTATGCTCACAGATTCTCTCCAGGAGACACAAATTTTTCCTTCCTCGGCTAAACAAGCAGGGCCAACTAATAAAGAATAGGGACAGTTACCTACTCTGTATTTCTGATAATTTTTTTCCTTGCAGCATTTAGTTTCAAGCATTTCTAACAAAATCCTGTGGTCTATAAACTAAGAGACCTTAATAGCAAAACCAACACTGTACATATTTATTACAGCTTAAGAAGAAGGGATGCCGATTTTCCTTTTGTTTTTTTTTTCTTTTTCAGTGTCTTTAAAAGCAAGTTTTACTCTAGTACCAAAAAAGAGAGCTAAATGTTTTCTAGATCCTATAATGATCTCTGACAAGAGTCCCAGTCACAAAACACTGTTAATTAGGATAAGATTATACCAGTATGCTTAGCTGCACTGAAGCATAAGACAAATTCTCAACATAAAAATAACATTCAAATGAGACAAATCTGGTAATCAGTGTTTAAAGACTATAATTCACTAAAAATATGTCAGATGGGGCCCTGTTCAGGATCTCAAAATCCAACTTAACTGTTATGGCTACGTTTAATCTTGTTATTATAATTTTAAAGAATATAATCCACTACTTCTAACATAGAACCAATAGGACTATTTAGAGAGATAAAAATCTGACACTGCCTAGTTAAAATGCAAACAGGTTCTCTCTGCTTTGGATTAAAATAAAAGCTAGTATATGGTTTTCATAGATGTGAATCCAACAATTTTTAATTAAAAACAAAAACAAAAACACCTGCTGTAGGTTCTATACACGCTTGTTTATTTGTAAAGAGGGACTAATGAAGAGATTTAATCTCACTCCAACCATTTGGATTACTCTCATTTGTTCCAAGGGCAGCCGCCACTTGCCACCCCAATCTAATGAATCCGTCAGGAACACAACCCTGCTTATTACACAATATTCATCTGAATAATGACTGCCTGACAAAGTGAGGGGCTCAGTAAACAAGAATATGATTGTTACTGTAATTAATAACCTAGTAAAGACAGTAAGCACACCAGAAAACAGTGTTTAAATCCCTAGGATCTTAAATCACTAAATTGAACCAAAGAGTTGTCATTATTATTATTCAAAGCCATTACAAAACATACTGTTCACAAGAACGAGTCTTCAGCATAAGGGTACTACGATGGTTTTGGATGGCCCCCGAGTGTTGCTTGCTTACTACAGATCCTGAGTGATCAATCATAAGGCTAAGAAGACATCATACATGCACACACTCGCATACTGCCTTCAAACACACTTTTAATGCACAAATTTGGACATATCTAGAAAACCAGTCCAAAAAGCACCTATGCAGACGATGGTTAAAACAAAAGATTTCTCTCCTCTGCTGCTATTCAACTTCATGATCATGCCCGTCCAAAGAGAGCACCCACATCAGGCAGGCCCTCCTAGGTATTTCTAACACACGTAGTACTATCTACCTTTTTGGGTCAGAGTAATCAGAACTAAAAGGGAAACCAGCAGCTTTAAGGCAGACATTATTAACTGGCAGCAAAGGGAGACAAAACAGTAAGACCATAGAAGAACAACAGAGAAGGTTTTGTGGATTTTATTCCTTTGCAGATAGGTCAATACTCATCAAAAAGAAAGGCTGCAAAAAACATGGCTCTTCACATCACTAAGTGAGTGACGCAACTGTTTGAGAAAATTATACAGTATTTTTGAAAATGCTTTCTGAATTAAAGAGTCCAGTTATGTGGAAAATTAAGCTTTAAAGAAAAGTTTAAAAATGCTAATTAAGTGGCCAGGTTCTGGATCAAAACCTGGACAAGATCGTTCATACTCTGCATGGCATTCAAGTCTGAAATAACCTCAGAAACTAAAGACTGTTAAAAGTGTCTTCCCAAAGATTTTGTATCACTTCTACATTTTGCATTCAACTCTCAAATAAATGAACAAATAATTCAAAATATTTAATTTGCTTTACACAAAAATTTATGCCCTCATATCTTGTTCTGAAATTTTTCTGATTAACGGTCAAAACTGAAGGATTTAGGTGTACAGCTCTGTGAAGGCCCATGATACCTGCCCATTCTCTGGAAAAGTAGCTGAAGGCCAGCTTATCTTAAAAGACAATGACAGATGATTTTAGTGGGAAAAATAAAGGATTCAAAAATGGCAGGGATGAAGCTAATGAGGCACTTAAATATTTTTAAATAATCTATTTCACAGTTCTATTTCAAAAAAATAGCAAGGCAGCATAACAGCATGATAAAATCAGCAATCCAGTGATCCAGTTCAGTCCTGGCTGGACCACTTACAATGGGGAGGGGGATTTGAACAAACCATTTAGCCTGCCTGGGCTTATAAAAAACGAGGAGATTCATCTATAATACATTTGTATTTCTCAAACTTTATGCTCAATCTACAGTAAAAAGTATATTTTATATTCTGACTCAGTACTAACTCATATAGAGGAATACAAATGGGAAGAGTTCACAAAACTACTTCTGATAGTTTCCATTTTATTCTTTTGCTTTTTATTCTAATGTTGGTCTTGAGCCATTCAATTGTTCTTAAGACCAACACTGGTCTACATCATTTTCAGGGACATTTACGGCTTAACAGCCAGGGTTCCTTCCTTCCTTCTTTTCTACTTTTTTGTTCTTTTTCCCCAATCCTAGGGAACACACTCCAGGCCTTTGCATGAGTTACACTCCCAAACCTTTTTTTTTTTGAGAGAGGGTATGACTAAATTGCTAAATTGCCAGGTTGGGGCTTGAACTTCAAGTTCTCCCTGCCTCAGCCTCCCAGAGTACTGGGATTACAGGCATGAACCACCATGCCCATCCCTAGCTCAAAGGATTCTTTACTATCTAGAGTTTGGGCTAAGGAAAGCCGGCTGAAAAAGAAGGCAAGGCTCCACTGACTGAATGTCTATAAAACATCATACTGTATGTAAAATCAGCAGACTGCATTACTTTTCTGGAAAGAATAATGATACATTTCATCTACCCTTTTGAGTAATCTATGACATCTAGAAAAATCTAGTATTGATCTGAATACACAAAACTTTATTATCACTTTGTTTTCTGTTTTCATTTCTGTAATCTACTACAGTAAATACAAGTTATGGATGCTTTTCTCCCGATTAAAGACCTATAAACAGTTAAAATCCCATGTATGCCATATGTAACCTGGGCATGTCAGCTACTAGTCTGAAAGGTAATATTGGGTAACAGCTCAATATCCACTGTTAAATTATACCTCTAAAATTTTTTTCAAACTAGTGTTCTATCACTTGGTCTTACACTTCCTGTATTTTATAGCTACTTCAAGACATAGTTTATCTGTACAAATGAAGTAAACAGGTCAAGACAAGTTCATCAATCTTTAACGAAAGTATATTCAAAATACACCAGGGTGATCAAGGGTATAACAAGTCTTAGTTATACAGTAGGTAAGATCAGAAAACAAGCTCAAAAAAGAAAAGCTAGTAATAGTGGATTTTAGTTGAGTTTATT
Source organism: Chinchilla lanigera (assembly GCF_000276665.1). Classification (NCBI taxonomy): domain Eukaryota; kingdom Metazoa; phylum Chordata; class Mammalia; order Rodentia; family Chinchillidae; genus Chinchilla; species Chinchilla lanigera. The sequence goes on along the minus strand of NW_004955415.1, from coordinate 21,590,634 downwards.
TTATTGTATACTCGCAGTATAATAAGGATTGAACCCACAGCCTTCCAACTAAACTACATCCCCAACACGTTTTTGTAAGGTTTTTTCATTTGTTTTTGAGATAGAGGTCTAACCTGCCCAGGATGGCCTCAAATTTGTGATACTGCTCCCTTACAGAGTAGCTGGGATTACAGATATACACCACGCCCAGCTCAGCTGAGTTACAACAAACATGAACTATTATCTATTTTCATCCAATTACCAATTAATGACAAAATTACCAACAGAATTTCAGCTCAGATCAGACTTTTCACCACGGTTTGCAGTCATCGTATCTTTAATGCAATCTTATTACACATTTAGTTTGGGGGTCTTTGTGAGGCTTGGAACCGAAAGGGACACTTGACAAGTAAGACTACTGGCTATCAGAAGTTGAAGAGGGCTGTGTGGAGTCCAGGGTTAAACAGCAAGGCAACAACTAGACTACCAGGCAGATCTGCTGGCCATGTTCTCTTTGTCCCACTCACTTTGCTTTTTACCCACAATAATGACCCCAAATGCTGTTTTCAGGACTAATCTACTGTAAAAGAAAAATTACATGCAAAGTTTACAGAGATGAAAATTATGAACATACAGGCCACATCCCTAGGGGCAGCCTACAGCAAAGAATGCTGAACAGGAAGAAGGGCCATGAGCAAGCTGCTCAAAACAGAAGAGGCTCTCCAAGTGAAAGAAGAGCTAGAAAATCACCCAGCCAGGGGTACAGCACATTCTAGGGCCACAACTAACCATTCTGGCCACTCTTGCTTAACCTGCTCTAATTCTGCACTCTCTTTGTCTGGACCTGTATACAGTTTACTACAGGTGACCTCAAAAGCAAAGGTTGTGAGGTGAGCTGAGTTTTAAACAGGGCAAGGCAGACCAAAGAAGTATCTACCACTTCCAAAACTGATCCAAAAAATGTGACAGGAAAGTAGTTTAATCTGAGAAGTCATGATGCTTATTTTTCCTTTCAATACTGAGCAAAAGTTACACTTGTGATCTGGGAGGTAAATCAACAAAATGTTGGCAGTCCCTAAAGATAGCAACAGCTGCTATAAAACTACTATATGCTTTCTAAATTTGGAGATAAATATGGAGTTAAACACTGGCAGCATTCAGAGTAAAAAAACCAAGAGCCGAAAACAAGTGACCTTAAGGTTAGGTACTCAGTACTTGTGAGCCTCATTTTCCACATCTGCCAAATGGGATAATTACACCCAGCTCACCCCCTCAGGTTTATTGTGAAGGGAAAATTACACGTTTGTGAAAGCACTCTGATAAAAGTTGACAACATGCTACAAAGGGAAACCTTATTAGTCCCAACAGTACCCAAGCAGTAAACATTATCTGTACCCAACCAAAACCCAAAGATGACGTGGCTCCCTGAACCCCTGTACAGCACAATTACTCTCAGGCAGCACAATTACTGACACTTCCTCCCCTCCTCTCCAGGCCTGTGCTACCCTACTTTGCAGGCCATGCAGGCTGGTCTGAACCTTGCTGACTGAGTGTCGACAAGCAAGACTCCTCTCACTCAGCTCACACCCAATGTCCAAATCCTGCAGCATTATCTCCAAATCCACACTCAGAACACATACTCCAGGCCAGGTGTCTATTGTGGATCTTATATCTCAATGAAGTTACCAGCTGGCTGATGCCCTGCTGTTCCTACCTTCTGAGAGCTGGACACTTCAAGTGGTCTGCCTCACCACTCGGCAACATCCACACCAGCAATTCCATTTGGCGTTCTCAATGAAGAGTCAGTCTGAAATCTAACACCAAAGTTGAAAATCAATACAGCACAAGTCTTTGGGCAAAGCATACCTCAGAACTACCTAGGGCAAGGCACATGGGCAGTGTCACTAACCTTTCACCATAGGCAATTCCAATTAACTGAAATTGTACTTTACATCTGAGGGAGGAAATGCCCACAGTTAGAATGCAACGATTCTCAGAATGCAGGAACAATGATTCTTTTCAAAATTCTGTATGGTATTTAGCATGGTATTTTATGATTACAGCTCTTAAACATACTGTGTCTCACTGTGCACCTTGTTTGGAATACTAAACAACTCATCTAAATTCCAAATTATTCTCTTTTATATATTAAGTGAAGTGATCTTGAAAAAGACTATATAAAATTTGCCATGAGATACTCTAAAGCTAGCTGTTTAAAAGAATACTGCTCTAAATCCTTTTGTAAAGTTTAAGATACTTTGCTTAAAAAGGTAGTCAACTGCTAATTTTTATGTACTCTAGATGATCTGACAGAGCTCCCCATATTTAAGTGTTGACTAAATGATCTCTTTTCCAATCTTAGGCTTCTAGGATCAAAGAATCTACATACCTGGCAGAAATAATAATTTATTTTATAGTTTCTTAATGTTACGATTATAAACCCTATTCAACTAAAATTCTGCAAACACATGTGCCATATTTTATTGATAATAAACGTCCCCACAAATACACAAACATTTTAACAGCTCTGAAACTGGGTTACATCTAGGAATATATCTAATGTATACAACTATTAGGCTTTTTTCGCCTTAATGGTACATAAAATAATGGCATATATTACATCTAATAGCACCTTGCAGTCAGTAAAATAAGGTAAAATTTATATAATTCAACAGAAAGAAACAATCTTTTCTTTGGGCTGGTTAATTACTCCCTTGACCGGGCAAGATGATGGCTCAGAATTCTGACTGAACTACATTAGAATAATTGAGCTTTCATCAAGTAGTCATTTGATAAAGTATATAATCACAATTCTCAATAGGGACTGCTACTATGACAACCGTTGGTATGGTAGAAAATCTAGAAGGAAATCTCAGAATGACAAACTTCCATTGCCAGGACTGGTAAGAATTCCACTATTAATCCATTTCTAATATTTTTTCATGGGACAGAATTAAACACATATATAAACATGGTATCACTAAAACCCTGTCACTGTAGTAATGCTGAAGATATTTATCAACTTACAATAACTTCATAAAAGAATACTTAGAAGATACTGCTTAAATTCAAATAAATAGAATCTTTATTCAGAAGAATAGTTTAACAGGGAGAAACATCATATCATAATAATCCCAATACATGTACATATATATGACTCTCTACTTCGGTACCTGAAAGTAGTTTAACCAAAGAAAAGTCTAAGGCTCTAGAGGTCTCTTCTGAAAAGCCCTGGAAGGGCACTGTTCCCTCCAGCAGGGGACTTTCATCCTGCTGGGCATAACTGGAATGGAATAACCTCAGCCAGCTTGAGGTCATCTGTCTCCTTTCAATTACGAAGGAAGAAAATAATGTGTTATGGTTAAAAAAAAAAGACATTTCCAAGATATTGCTTACTTTGGTCCCATGACTTTTTTATTAGGAAGATAAGCACCTAGAATCTCACCACAATCTGATCATTAAAACTCAAAACGTCTCTCACCCTACATCAACAAAGAATGCCTTGCTCTACTTGGGAAAGTCACTCTTTTCTAATGAGTACATAGAACTAAAAGAAAGAATCCAGACAACACTCAAATCATCAGATTTCCCATTACTCCTAAATTTAGTGGGGTTCCAAAAGTCATAGTCCAATTTCCTCAACAGTCACAACTCAGTGAAAACCAATTATGATAAACAGTAACAGCCTTAAATGTAAGTCATCTTAATGTGTTAGTCCCTTAATCACTGAGATGCTTAGAAATAAATAAATAATCCTTAAATTTACCCATCTACCTCACCCCACTAAACAGCTGAATGATACATTTTTTTTGAATGATACATTTTTAAATTGTTTTGAAGAAAAGTAAAGTGAGAGAAAAACTTTTCAAGTTTTGTTTTAATTTTAGCAAAACCATACTGAAAAGACCAGCTACAATTACGCAGTATGACCATCATGATTCACAAATCCGCCATGGTCTTCATTAATTAAGTTAATGAAATATTTCCCTTCAGTTATACAATGTATGTGATCAGAATGAAATATAGTAATTTAAGGCAGACAATAAAAGATAATACTTAAAACCAAGAATTTTCCTATGATGAATGAAGTCTGAAAAATTCTGCATTGGGAAAACACAAACACCTGTGAAACGGCAAGGCACCTTCACAATCAATTTTTAGCATACAGTATGTTCTCTAGAGTGAACACCAACAAATGAAAATGGTACACACAATACCTTAGTAAAATGTGTAACAATATTAACAACAAATTCACAGAATTATAAGTCTGTGACAGAGGGTTCTTACAGAAATCAACTTGAGCAAAAGCTCTAATTAAAATCTTTTCTAAATCCAAGTTTAAAAAAATAGTTATGCTACTTTTAATCAGCTTTAAAGTACTCAATTCCCTGGTCATGTTGTGAAGGACCCAATATAAAGGTAGTGCAAGTGCTGGCATAACCTTAACTCTACCAGCACCAGATAACATTTAGTGACTCCCTTCATTTGCTGCAAGAGATACTACAGTAGGCTGGCACTGACAAAGTACTCTTTTGTTGCCTCCATCATTCCTGCTGTTCTAATCTGAATAGAAACTGAGGAGATTCTGTACTTAGCTTCATCTTGTGTGTCGAAATTAAGAAAATAAGGTATTTCAAAAAAATTCAATTTTAATAAGACATTCAGCAAGACTTATTCCTTTTTTCTTTTGTAATTAAAAGCTACTGCATAAGCAAGCCAGTACTTGAACTACTCAGAGACATAAAATGATCTACTCATAAAACAATGCTCAAATAAGACTCATTTAGAAAGTCAGGACTACTCATGCAAAGAGATTTGAGCTTCCCAAGCCTTGCATCGCAAAACCATTACATGTGAACCTTACCAACAATGAGCAGATTAATATATTGAAGTCAAAATACATCTTCAAAAGTGACAAGTCAACTGGTAGTACTTTTATGTAAAAATATCCAGGCTACTTAGGGCAGGTAGCACTCACACCCTTAATGCTAGTGCCCTTGAGCCTAGCACTGCTCCATGAATCAATCCCAGCGCAGCACAGTCTAGACTCAGCCACCTCTGAAAAAGCTCCACCTCTGAGCGCATGAAGCTTTGAGGGGGATGTTATGGTTTGTGTCTGCATGTCCCCCTCAAAGCCTCATGCAGTCATAGGAGGACTTCTAGAGTTCATGATTGATTCATGGTCCAATGTTGGAATAATGGATGTAAGTGTTTTATGGATGATACATTGTGTCAACTTGGGGAGTCTAGAGGCTTGGCTAAGTGACTCAGCAGTTCTGTATTCCCCTGAAAAGGGTGAGAAGGACACGCCCTTCCTGCTCTAGGATGTTGTTCATTTTGTCAATGTGAGCAGTTTGGAAGGTTAAATAAGTGACTGAGCAGGGCGGGCCAGGGTGCTTACTTTCTATAGGACCACATGGTGAGCCTGTGCAGGAGGAAGGCATGGAGATTATGTGAGTGCTACATGCCCCTACGTGGGGGTAGGCTGCTTACAATAGAAGGCAGGGAAAGAGGCTTGCTAGCTCTGCCACTCCCCCTTTAGTTCTTGTTGCTTTTGTTATTCTCTGCCGCTATGAACGTTTGCTCTCTGCCATGTGCCACTCTGCCTTGGAGCCTGCCAAGTATGGACTGAAACTTCCACAAACTGTACGCTAAATAAACCTTTCCTTCCTTAATTCTGGTTGTCAGGTATTTTGTCTCAGCAACGAGAGAAAAGAAACCAAGACAGGGAGACATATAGATATAAGCCATAACACATGGTAATGATGATAACGGGAACCAGACCAAGAAAGAACACAGTCTCTGAAAATGTAGATCAAAATTTACATGTGACTCAGTTCTCTTCCACATAAGGATTTTACTAGGCAGATGTGGGGAAGCCATATACCAAAAGTTAAGTATAGGAGACCTAGATAATGTCAGTATCTGCTTAAAAACCTCTTGTAAAATTTAAAATATAAAACCTCCAAAAAGGAGACAAAAAGAGATGTTTAGTAAGTGACATGTGGCCAGATCTTAACTGCTGTCCTTGACACACTTTCCAAAGAGACGTGAACTGAGGATGGGCTCTCTGGCATGTCAGAGGCGGGCAGAACAAGTGTCTCTCCAGGAAGAAAAGACATCCTACCTCATTTCTCTTGATGAGAGGAAGCCACAAGCATGCAATGCATTTTGAACCTCCATTACCTGCTCCAACTCACCACTCACTCTTTGCACTGGTTCTTTTCATTCATACTCACCCTGCATACCAGGCTATTCATCCCACATTGCTTCCTGCCATCCTCAATGTCTTTCCTTTCCATTAAACTACCTATCAAAAGCCTACCCATCCTTCAAGATACAGTCCATGTGTAGCTCAGCAAGAAGTCTTCCTGGTGTTTCCAGACTCTCCAGGCCTAGCTGCAGTACTTTCTCACATTCCATCTTGCCTTGGGTGGCCTGATTAGTGTGTGGATTCTGAGGACTGCCTTCCCCATCTCCAACCAGAGCTAACAGTGCCACACCCACATACCTGGCTTTCAATGGTTATGTAAGAGAAGTTTAAGTCCAATTAGCACTCTGGACTGCACTTGTGTAGCACAACTGGTCCTGGGATAAAATGGACTGAGCTCTATTTTTTTTAGTTGTGTGAGTTGCTAGCTTAAACCAGGTGCCTGGCAGAGAACCTAGACATTTTAAAATGTGCCCTAGGGCTCTCTTGAACATGTCTAAACAAAAACACAGTATTATACTACATTTACCTTGCAGCAAATCCAACTGAAAACATTAAAGCTAACTTAAAGCAAGTCCCTACATGTGCTCAAAGTGAGGTTTTGCTTCATTAGAAGCCTAAAATTTAATGCAATATAGATATTCAATAGAAAGAACAATCAGTTACCAGGACAAAGTTGCTTTTATCAACCAATTTCAATTCATGGTCTGGCATATTTACTTATAACACTTGTAGAAAATTTAAGTGATTTAATGAACTGGAAAAGATGATAAATTTTCAGTAATTCACATGAAAGAGGAAAGCAGTCATATGAATAATCCAAAAAATGGATAATTAAAAATATTTTTTATGTAGCTCTGAAATGTGTTTTGTCTGTATTTAATATTGAATGGATGAATTTCTACTTCATTAGACACACCCAATCTTCAAACAAAGTACTAAAACAGGGCTATGTGCACTGGGTAGGCAGTGGACAACTCATGCCTCCTCCTCCAACAAACCCCACTACTGAGGGTGGGGGACGTCCCACTGCAGAGTACTGTAACCATGAGCACCAGTACCAAAAGTACACAGCTTGTATCTGTGTCTTGAGTTATGAAGAGCCAGTGTTAGACATTTTGCTTAAAAAATAAGAATTATCAACTTCAATCTACGTATTCCCTTAAAGGTGGACAAGAAATAAATGGGAATGATAATATCAATAATGGAATGGCTGAATATTTTGGCTACAGCTGCAAAGTCTCTTACTGAGCTTACATTTATGAAAGGAAAGTTTTATCACCAGCAGTGATTTTAAAAACCATTAGTAGTGTTGAAAATGCAAAGTAATTGTTTTAAATCCATACTGATTTTTAATTTTGCCAAAAAGAAGAAAAAACCCTGAATTCTCAAATAACAAGTTCAACTGGGTATAAAAGTATATTTCTTGGAAAGTAGGATAAGGTAAATGAATTTTGTATGTGCCTGTTTGATGTGTGTGTATGACTTAAAAGCATTATGCATTTTTTAAGCAGTTTTGAATTGTGCTGCTGTAGAAAGTATTTGCAGTAGCATAAGTGAGCAATCCCTCTGCGACCTCTCAGCACCATCTAGTAGTACAGATGTAGAACTACAGCCCTCTTAAGGGCATTTGCACACCAGGCATGGTGGAACATGCCTGTAATCCCAGCACTCGGGAGGCTGAGGCAGGAGGATCTTTGTGAGTTCGAGACCAGCCTGGGCTACAAAGTGAGCTCAAGGCCAGCCCAAACTGCACAGCACGACCCTGTCTCAGAAAGACAAAAAAAAAAAAGATGGTGACTTCTCACCACTGATGGGTGTTGCTGGCTCATGGGGGCTGGGGGGGGGTCAATCCTGAGGACCTGAGTAGCTGAAGGAAGATGCTCACCAACTTTACCATCTCCACTCCTTCCCACTCACACCCAGATGACAGAGGAGTCATGCCAGTGGTAAAATAGCCTGGATGAACGCAGATAAACAAGGGTGTGTTCCTTTGCTAGAACAGACATACTGTTTCATGAGGAATCTCTGGGAGGTGAAGCAGTAAAAACTGTTGTTTTCATTAAACTTTGCCCCTTGTGTTACACACCTCTTACTATTTTGTGTCAGGAAATGGGAGGCATGCATACAGCATTTCTGATGAAAAAAATGCAATAGTTTCCATGACACAAAACACTCGTGCAACTGCATAAAATAAAGTCAAGCCAGCAGTTTTCTTCTTAGATCATCACTGTTACTTGAGAATAAGCAAAGTCTGCTTATTTAGTTGGGTATCTGGCAGACATTTTCTCAAAATTTAATGAAGTGATCCTGTCACTTCAAGGAAAATTGACAGCAGTTATGCCGATGTAAAACTCAGCCTTCAAGCACAAATTAGAACACTGAAAACCTTGATTATGCCACCATGAGCCTACCAGCTTCCCAATATTTAAAAGGCTGTTCTACTTTGAAGGTATCAATATGTAACACAACAACCATTGATAATTTCCTACCACTTTGTCTGTAATTCTGTATTGTGTGTATTGTTCTTATGCTGTTTTGTAAATGGATGTCCGTTTGTTAATGTTTTCCTTCTTTTATTCTCAAAATAAATTTTAAAAAAGGAAAAAATAACAGGCTGTTCTGGTAAGAGCAGTGACATTAAATGAGTATCATTTTTGATACTATGAAATGAACAATGTCCACATGTGCAAGATTTGAATAACTCAATGAACTAATGTTTTCTAATAATAAACCAAGTTATGGTACAGTCATACATCAGTAAAATACCCATTCAATGTACAAGCCAATCCAAAAGATTTTAGTATTAACCACACAAAAATTTCTCTGCTATGGTTTTAGATTCTACATGGCAATTAACCTTCAAGAAACTATCACTCATCAAGTTTTGGTGAGGTAGCAAATGTCTATAATCATTTGAAAAGGCTACTGATATATTCCTTACTTATCCAACTATATTATTTGGGTGAGGCCAGATTTTCTTCATCTGCTTCAGCCAAAACACCTCTTTATTTTTAAATAAATATTTAAAATTTTATGTTTCAATTTCTACCTCAATAAAAATCAACAGGCATCCTAAACAGAAAAAGGTGCTTCTGGGTAGATTCACCATTTTTAACACTGTCAATAAGATTATTTTGAAAGAGGTAAGAGGTGCATGCTGTAACTCCAATTAAGAATTTTATCAATTTCTACGCTTTCTAGGAATACAGATAATTCCTCAAAAGCACATTAAAATAGTTTGACTTTATACACTCAACTGTTACCTACATTTTCATTAACAAAGATACAAACATAGGTGATAATCTATACTATAAACCCTTCCCTAGTCACATAAATTTAGAGTATAATAGTAGCCGAGAGCCAAAATTAGTCCCTTACCACTGTGAAATGCTGGTGCTAGGTAGGCAAAGCCACCACTGTCAAACAATCTAAACTAGATGAGTAGAAGAAATGAGGTGACAGAAAGCTTTCACAAAGTAGTACCTACTTACAGGAGTCTTGAACCAAGTGCAGAACTATAAAAACAAGGTGTGTTTTTCACACCTTGGATAGACACACGGTCTATCCATGACTGGCCTAAACTTCAGGAAATGTGACATCATCAGAGAGGTAGGTCAATGCTTTCCATTCATGCTTGACCAAGAGTACTATTTAAGATTCAATATAAAATGAATTTTTAACAATGTGATTTTCAAAATTACAAAACACAGATCCAGTAAGAGTTTCAAAGACAAGGCAAGTTCATATGGCAGATGCACTCAGAACAATGGTGCCTATGAAATTTTATTGCTGTATATGGTAATCATTGGTTAAAATGTTTACACACTTTACACAGGGTTAGTTGCCCATGCCTGTAATCCCAGCACACAGGCGGCTGAGCCATTGTCTTGAGTTTGAAACCAGCCTAGGCTACACAGCAAGACCCTGTCTCAAAAGTAAAAAAAGTTTATACTGTCTAATTGAAGAGGAGGACTGCTATGGTCATATATTTTCTCAGAAAAATTAAGTGGAAATAACCTATACACAAGGAACTAGATATAACTTGTGAAAAAACAGAATTGAAAAATTTTCTATATTTGTATTTAGGTAACAGCTTTTGAGTTAATGCATTTCTATAGCTACATTATGATTTTTGTTTTTTGTTTATTCTGTACACTTAATCATCTGCTTAAAATAATCATTTTGTTTTATAAATAACACCACTTATTTGCACAGCAACTGCAATGATACAAATCAAATATTCCTTGCTCTTTTAAAAAAAGAGAAGGGAGTCTGACCTTTTGAGGTATTCTTGGATTTGAAGGGTATAAAAAGAGACTAGATACACTGTTAAGTAAAATTTTAAAACAAGTGCTATAATGACTACTGTACAGACGACTGCAATATACTCTTGTCTAGGAAACTGAAGGCAAAAGGACTGAGATCCTCTGACTTTGTGGATTTAGTATCATGTTCAATTTTGTGCTTCTGCATGGGTCTGAGGGGTTTCAAAATGATCACATAGGAGAAATAATGTCAGCTAGAAACTCAGAGGAAAAGGGTTTAAAGGGGACTTGAAAGATACCCTGAATACCAAGAAAGCACTAAAGGGAGAAAACAAATGGTTATATTCCACTTTAAGAGATAAACACTTGCAGGTTGGTTAAAGAACACACTACAACACCAGTACATCACTGACCTGGGCATGTTTTGCGAAGATCCCTGGTGATGCCCTGCCTAAGACTGGTAAAGGACTGAAATCCAAAAGGAAGATACCAAAATCCTTATCACTCAGACATGAATACAGCAAGTAAGGAGGGTTTTTTTTTTTTGACAGTTAAGGGAATGTGTCCTACACATTAGCACAATTTAGTACTTTACAACAGTACCCTATTTAACCCTCATAACCATTCTCTGTACTATGTCCACTATGAGTTACACATGTCCTGGAACTTCTCCCTTGCTGGTGAAAAGCTAAATCATCAATGTCACCAATCACTGCTCCCTGAGAAACTTATTAAGGGAAAAAATGGGGAAGGAAGAATATATTTATTCAAAAACATTTACTGAGCACCTTCTATGAGCTAGGCACTTAGGACATGTTAATGAACAAGCACAAAATACCTGCCCTTGTAGACATTATCATCTACAGGGACAAGAACAAAGTAATTCCCCAAAATCAAAATAAATATATTTTATTGTGACTTCGAGGTAATACATGCATGAAAAAGGAAAAAAGCAGAGCACTTCAAGAAGGATACAAGGTGCAAACTTGTACCTATCAACCAGGTAAACACTAACAGGGTGACATTTTAGAGAAGGCTGGAAGGACATGAAAAAACTGGCCAGGAATATATGCAGGGAGGGTATTAAGGGAAGAAGGAAAACTCCAGCACTAGACCTAAAATGGGAATGTGCCTGCCATGTGCAAGAATTAGCAAAGAGGTAAGGATGACTGGTGTGGAGAATGAGAGGGAAAGAAATGGTAGAAGAGATGCATTAGCAGGAACCAGATTGTGTAAGGCTTTGGGGTCATTTAGGAATATAGCGTTAACTCTGAGTGACAGGGAAGACCCCTGGAAGGATTTACGTAAATCTGACTTACACTCTGAAAGATCATTCTGGTTGTTATGTTCATAAAGAAAGCCCAGGGAAGGAGAGAGACCAGTTATTTTCTAGAAGGCCACTGCAACAGTCCAAGCAAGAGCAGCTACAGATTGGGATAAAGATGCCAGCAACAGAGGTTAGAAAAGTGACTAAATTCTGTATTTATTTTGAAAGTGGAATTCTGAATACAGTTTTAAAGACACAGCAGCAGGATTTGCTGACATTCTGAATGCAGAACGGGAAAGAGAGACATCTAGATGACTCTAGGTTTGGGCATATACCTGAAAAACCTGAAAAATGGGGCAAGCTGCAGGTGGAACAGGTTTGCAGAAAGAGTAGAAATTTAGTTTAGGTCCTAGTAAGACTAAGTTGTCTTTAACATAATCAAATGAAGTCAAAAAAGTACTTGGAGCTGTCTGACCTAGAGATAGACATTTGGGAGTCTTACCAGCCACATGGCACTTTACTAGTCTCTTGACTACCTGTGACAGGACACTTGGCTCATTCCAAATGAAAAGTGAGGAGAGAAAACTAGCATTAAATAAATAAATAAATAACAATAAAAAGAGGAAGCCAGCAGGTCAGTAATATAAGAGAAAAGGCAAGAGTGTGTGATGACCTTAAAAATCAAATGCAGAAAATGAAGTACAGGGAATGATCAATTACATCAAGTGCTGTGAACAGGAAAAATGATAAATGTTGGATTTACTTAGTTGGAATATTTTCAGAAAAGCCCTGGTGACTGGCTGCTACCTCACTTCACCCAAGAAAACACAATTATACACTGACCATGTTTCGTCTCAATCTTCTCAGGAATTTGATGTTTTTCTAAAGAATGACCCACAATAAAGAGTCTGATCAAATGTGAGACTCTAGTCAGTATATTTCTTAAGAAATACCAGGATTAACTGCAGGTGCTAATTGCCACTTCCCACTCCTTAAAGAAATAAAAATACTTCTAGGTAAAGTAAAAATAAAAGTATAGATTTCCTTTGTCCTGATGAGGAAAAATGATAAATCAAAAAGCCAATATTGTACTGCTATCGTCCTACTAAAATAAACAACACAACTTTTTACAATATCACCATTACTATTTGATGATATTCCAGAAGCATTTTATAACATTCAAAACAATAACTCTAAGGCAGTGATGGCGAACCTTTTAGAGCTTTCAATAATACAAACAACCCGCTTGCAGCATGCATGCCACAGGTTCACCACCACTGCTCTAATGCAACCTGCTCTAAAACCAAAATAAAAGGTGTAATTTGAAAGTAGACATGAGTGTCACTACCTGGAAATGATTATAAAATTAGGAAAATCCAAGAGAATAAACTGCAATGTTCTTATAATACAAACCAGCTATGAAACAAATGTACAAAATCAACAACCACCTTAGACTACCAATAGCCAATTTGATGAACATAACAGAAAAGCAATTTCTAATTCCTAGAAACACAAACCACTCTACAGGTGGCGGTTCTTGCCAAAGAACAAAATGCAACATGGCCTGATGGTACATTTCAATTCTAAGGATTTATCTTTAGGGTTTTCCATAACATGATGGCATATTCAACATATACATTCAATAACACCCTTTCCCTAAATTCCACTAAAGTGACAGTTAAAACTTTCTAGAAGCCCTGGAGATCCTTTTCAAATGACGATTTTTAAAAAATGAAGTACTTGTTTTATGTAACGTATTGTGACTTTAGCATCAATGTGAGAAGCACATGACCAATGTCTCAGTCAACCTAAGGGCGCCTATGCTACACCAGCAGTGAGGAAGGCCGGGCATTCTGGTTCACCTAGACCTCCGGCACAAGGGTGGCCAGCTAACGTTAAGATTAGTAAAAGTTGTTTGGGAAGCTCTCATAGTCACTCCTCCTTGCTAGGACAAAATACCTGACACATGTTTCCTTTGGTTCACTTTTCAGTCCATGCCTAGTTGTCTCCAAGGCAAGATGGCTTGACCTGGCCTACTGGAGGAAGGAGGCTCACGGCTTAGTCTGGGGAGCAGAGAGTGGAAGAGAGGATCTGAGAACAGAGACAGCTCCTTCAAGGTACACCCCTGTGAAGCCTCTTTCGACCAGACCCCACCTTCTACCTGCAAGTCAGCTATAATCCAGTCTCCTTCCAAAAATTTCCCCTATGAGCACATGAGGCTCTTAAGGGCTACCTAAATATAAAGTGTAACAGTATTTTCAGGGTTTCCCCCTTGCTCATTATTTGTTTATGAATTCACTTTATGGAGTTCTCCAAATAACAAAATATTCAGTTAAAAAGTAATGTGGAAAAGTACCAGAACAGACAACTCCCAAAAGGAAAAACCAAAACAAAAAGGCAAATTACTAATTTCACTAGTTACAAAATAAATAAATAAAATAAAGTCAATTCTTACAGAAAATGAGGAAAGCTGACTAAACACTGAAGTGCTGACACACTGGGGGATACAATGGTTAAGGGAATTTGCCATGGAACCAGCAATGTGGCAAGAAGCCTCAGAGTCATAAAAAAGCTCACCTCTGTCCCAGGAATTCTACCGCTATAAACCCAGCCTAAGCAGTCAGAGGAACTCAGACTCCCAGGCAAGAGCATTTATCTCTGCTCTGCCTGTATGACCACTAAATTACTGAGCTGAGCCTACATCCTTTAGCAGATCCTGTTGGCCTTCCTTTATTTGGCTTATGCCATCTCACCAAAACTATACAGCATGCATAGTTACCCTTACCTCATGGAAAGAAGATGAAAGAATGAGGTAATTAAGGTCATTTACATAGGAAGCAGTCAATCTAGAATTTGCAAGGAGAGTTTAATACCAAATGGCCTTTCATGATGCTGTATACCTGTAATTCCAGCACTCTGGGAGGCTTTGACAGGAGGATCAAAAGTTTGAGCCCAGTTTGGTCAACTTAGCAGGACCCTGTCTCAAAATAAAAAGGACTGAGGTGTAGTTCATGGTAGAGTACTTACCTGGCATGCTAGAATGCCTGAATTCCGGGGGAGGGGGTGCAAATCAGGCCATAGAGAACTAGTGCAACAAGCTTGGATATAGTCCTTATTAAAATCCTTATTTTCCAAGGATTTAAAGGTAGAAGAAACATCTGTGATACACTATTAATTAGAAGGGCAATATTTAAAACTACACAGAAAATTACAATATCAATTTTGTTTCAAAGTACATTTATGCACAAAGACCTAAAGGAAAAATAGAAGTTTATCATCCAATTAACAGCTGATTTCTGGATGATGTCAGTGTGCTTTTTATTTCCTGAATATTTGTTTTGGTAAATCCCAAAGTGTCTATAAAATGGGTAGGTACTCTTTAAAATGTTTTGAAACGCTAGAAACTTTCAACCACACTAAATTTAAAAGGGGATACATATCAATAACTGCACATTAATGCACATTTTCAAGGATTTTGTCACTAGAGTAATGGGAGAAACACTACACTGATAGGGCTTAATGGTAATTTTATTTATTTATTTATGTGTTTTTGTCTTTTTAAGTCAGGTTCTCACAGTGCAGTTCAGGCTGCCCTTGAATTCACTTTGTAGACCATGCTGGCCTCATACTCCCAGTGATTCTCCTGCCTCAGCCTCCTGAATGATGTGCCACCATGCCCAGCCTTAATAATTTTAAAGTATGCAATGGAAACAGGAAAGAAGATCAGGTATGACATTAGTTCCACAAAGCATTGCTGGTGGAACTACAAACTTCAGACAAATGAAGTTTCCACACTATTCCCCTCCCATAGTAAAACAGGGGTAATGAACCTTACAGAATTTGCTTGGTGGCCCACTTAACAGAAATGTAGCTAGCACATAAAACAAGGTTTGTAAGGGAAACAGTTCAACTCCTAGTAAACTCTCAGAATTACTGGAATCTTAAAAGCATTTTGGGAGTGACTGAATTCTAATTAGACAGTAGATTTTGAAGGATTTAAAAACATAAATCCTGAAACATATATATTTCTGTAGTATTTCATTCTGAACAGTTTCAATAGTTCCTTGCTAGGCAAACTGAAATTGCATAACTAGAAGGCCTCTTCTGAACATGAATAATTATTTTTTTAAACTGCTCTTTGGATGTGTGTCTGCTGAGGTAGGCAAAGAGTGGGCAAATAACATGCTTAGGTTATTTTAAAGTATAAAATTACAAGTGGTTAAACATTTGGAAAGAATTTGGGCAAAGAACTTTCTAGGAACGAAACAACTTTAAAAAAACTTGATAAAATGGCATTTTTTTTTCCTTCCACAAACTATCAAGTTTTTTTTTCTTTGCATAGCTGTAGAATATTTCACTTTTCAAAATGCTTAAATATGTTATAGGACTTTAAAAAACGAATGTTCAACGTGGTTGCTTGTATCACCAAAACAGCATCAATAAGTAATTCCGTAGTTACCTTAGAAAGAAAATGCGGAATCCGACAAGCTCACCTTTACCTGAGCTGGGGCAAAGCTCTGAAAAGGGTGATTGAAAATCTTTAGAAGGGAAGAGCTCCATTTAGAAACTCAGTGCTAAGAGGACCCTCCCACTTCCCCGGGCCCAGTTGCTATGGGAACCCGTAGTAACCCTTCCCATTCAGCACCTGAAGCCAGCGGGATGCTCCCTAAGGCCGGGGAGGGGGAAAGAGGGAAACAAAGGGGATGGTTATAGGAGGGCAGCAGAGTGAGGATTTGATGGAGAAACCTTCTGGCCATGGCAGTGGGTCAAAAAGGGCAGTCTCAGTAACTCTCAACAGAAATTCAAAACACCGTCTAGAACAAAACTCTGGGTTGCCAGAGTCAGATTATAGTTCAGTTAAAGTTTGAACCATTACAGACGCTTCCCTCCCTCCCTGGTGGGAAACAAACCACCCTTTGTGAGTTCTTGTCCAGGGAAAAAGAACTCGAGTTTCAACCCATCAATTACGAACTGAACGCCCCTACTTAGCAAAACTAAAGACTATCTTACACTAAACCAACGGTTTCCAAACTCTGCAGCGCACCGGAACTACCTGGGGAACCTTAAAAACACATTCGTTTTAATTGGTCTGGGATGCAATATGGGCATGCGGAGTTTTAAAACTCCCCAGCGATTCTGCAGGGCAGCCAAGTTTGGGAACTTCTGTTCTACAGGACTTGGGGAGCCGGCGGGGAGTTATTTTAGAAGAAAAATAAAATAGAGTAATAAGCACAATGATCTCCGTTGGCCTTTTAAAAAACTAATAACTGAATCTGCTAGTTTTCTCGAAGCACACACAGGACAATGGGGTGCTTGGTAAATCGGAATCCCCAGCACGCCTCAACAATGCTCAGAGATGAAAAAGGCCAAGCGTTCCAAGAGAGCCAACAGCCCTCTAACCCAAACTCCAAACTTCGGCATCTATTTTAAGTGTGAAGGAGCCCGAGCGCCGGACTCGGAGGGCAGCTCGCGTCCCGCAC
>NW_004955415.1:21495502-21573329 GCF_000276665.1 Chinchilla lanigera | reverse complement strand
TCCCTTGGGCTGGGGATATAGCGCAGTGGCACAGCACCTGTCTGTCAAGCGTGAGGTCCTGAGTTCAATTCCTGGTTCAAAAAAAAAAACAAAAAAACAAAAAAACACAGGGTCCTGCTGTCCTTGAACTATGTACCCAAGGCTGGCCTCAAACTCACAGGGATCCTCCAACCTCAGCCTTCCAAGTGCTGGGATTACAGGCCTGCGCCACTACCCGCAGGGTAGATCTGGGTTTGAATCAAGGTCGGAAGGCACCAGTTGGGGACTTTATGTACATCAGTTACTAACAGATGTGGCGGTTACCCAGGGCTTGCTACGTGTTCACTAACAGAATTCTCCCCAGATGGGGCTTCCTGCCCTTACTATGCCAATTTACAGAGGAGGGGACAGTACTATGGCAACGAGTCATTTGCTGAAGGTCCCAGTAATAGTTACACTGGATTTTCTGTGCCTAAAACGGAGACAGCAATAATACTGACACTTCCCTGAGGGTTAGGAGGACACAGAAGGGACGTGGCACATAACAGGTGCTTATTAAATTATTATTAAAATTATTATATTGCGTTTCCCCAAGTTTTTGTTTGCAGCAGACATCATTTGAACAAATCCTATAGATTAAAAAACAAAAATCTCTTAAACCGGATGTGGTGGTGGACATCTGTAACCGCAGAACTCATCAGATTGAGGCAGAAGGCCAGCCTGGGCTACGTGAGTTCAAGGGCAGGCCCGACTGCACACACACTAAAAGCCCCCTAAAGTCAAACAAAAACTTTTTTTTTTTTTGAGGTAGGGTCTCGCTGTGTAGTTCAGGCTAGCCTCGAAATCACAGCGATTCTCCTGCCTCGTCCTCCCGAGTGCTGGGATTATAGGGGTGCGCCACCGCGGAAGGTTTAAATAAAATTCTTACACACCGGCGGCTGCGGCGGTGGGGGCTGCAGCTGCCAGACCCTCCAGCAGCGTGGGCGGGGCCAGAGAGGCGGGGCCCAGGTGGGCGGGCCCGGCTAGAGGGCAGGACCCGGACTCCAGACTTGAGGCAGGGGGCGGGTCACGGAGGGGCGGGGCGGGGCGCAGGGGGGCGGCCCGGGATACAGAGCATGCGCAGTGCCTGCTTCTTCTTGGGGGCTACCTACGAGTGGGCGGGGCTTCTGGACTAGTGCTAGAGAGGCAGGTGGACCAGGACCAGCCAGGGATCCTCCCAGGCTGGAGGTCACTTAGCCTTAGGCTCACAAATCAGTTTTGCTCTCCAGTTCTTTTATTTGTTAATAAGAGTCAGAATGCATTTGGCTTTAGTTTTGCTTTTCAGAGACTGAGCCCAGTCTTCTTTATGAGTAGGTAAAAGTGCTCATCCAGAGATCACCTAGTACCTAAAAGCTGCAGAACCTTAACTGCCCTCTTAAGCGAGCAGGGGAAGAATAGCTCCTTCATGAAAGTTTGGTTGCAAAAGAAGAGGAAGTACAGGCAGAGGTAGAGTCAAGATAAATTCACCTGGAGGGAAAGGTCATCCCAAAGAGGCAAGTGGCAAAGCTCAAAATTTGACTATTGTTCACAGGGCAGGGTTAAAACAGCAGCTGGAAGTGTGGTTACAACTCATCTGGAAATAATTTTTAACCCTAAACCCAAGACTTAGGCTTTAAAATAGGGCACATGGAGGGTGGTGGTGCAGATTCAGTGTAGAATTTGGAGTATAAAAATGAATACTAGAGCCTTGAAATTGTATAGTATATATTCCTCGAAGGAAGTGTAGAGTTTTAACTTCATGTGTTGGCATCGGGAACGGAAAGGATGGAACTATTCCCAGAGACTCTGAAGGACCAGAGGACTGGTGGGGTTTGTGACTGCTTTTTCGAGAGTAGAGAGCTGTCTATCATGACAGGCACCTGCCTCATTAGTAAATCATCACTTGATAAATGTTTATCAGCAGATAAACGAAAGCCATAAAACATAGCCACTGTCGCTAAATTCTTCTTTCAAGGTGAGTTTGGCCCTGGAAAAACATACTTCTGCTTAATTGAAAAAAGCATTAATTTTGAAAGAAAGTGTATAAGGGGAAAATTCTGAGCTTTGGAAAACAAAAACGCTTTTATAATATAGTTGTCCTATAATAAACTGATAGTGTCCAAATTACTTAATATCGCTGAGCCTTACTGTGTTCATCTCTAACATGGCATCATCATATTTAACCTTGTGTAATGGTTGGTTTTGTGTCAGCTTGGCTAGGCCAGGGAACCCAGATGGTCAAACATTATTCTAAACGTTTCAGTGAAGATATGTTTTAGATGACATTAACATTTAAAGCAGTAGACTTTGAGAAAATGTATTACCTTCCAAAATGTGTATGAGACTCATCAGTTGAACCCTTTAATAGATAAAACCAAACTCTATTAAGCAAGAAGGAATGTTGCCAAAGGTCAGTTTTTAAACTGCAGTTCTTCTCCAGAACTCTAGCCTCATGGTCTATCAGCAGGCCTGCATTCAGACTTTCAAATTCAAGACTCTACAATTAAGTGGCCAATTCCTTAAAATAATAGGGAGAGAGACAGAGAAAGAGAGACAGACAGGCAGAGGCAGAGACAGAGGCAGAGGCAGAGAGATGTGTCTCAGAAACTTGATTTATTGAAATTTTGTTGTTTTACATACATATATAGTTTATGTTTACCTGGAGAACCTTGGCTAATACATTTGGGGAGGTTATGAAAACTAAGTAATTCTCACCTGAAAAAAACAGCATTATAATGTTTAACTTGCTAGATTACGGACAATTAAATAAAAGTAAGTAAAGCACCTACTAAATGCATAGCAGGGGCTGAATAAATAGCAACTGTTGTTATTTGTGAATGAACATGAGTTAAAAACTGAAAGAGGAGAGAAGGTATTGGCAATCTGAAATCATTTTCTCAGTTCACTGGGTAACATGTAAAAAGCTGGTAAATGAAATCACATCTGAACATTTTATCCTAATTTAAGTTCCAAATGATATCATTCTTCTTACTACTAGGAAGGAGAAAGCTAAGAAAAACTTACTTTTGAAATCATTCTCATCTTATAGAGTAATTGCATGATATATCCTTCAATCAATATCATTGTTTAATGGATCTTTTCTAGGAATGCCAATGGTTATGGGGAGTATGTAAAATGGTTAAAATATTCTGTTTATTCTATCAATACTATACCTTGTTATATACTAAACAATACCCCTGTCTTTGGGGAACTTATAAAATCATCTAGAAAAAAATGGATAAGCATAACTGTAATTTAAGGAAGAATGTGGCAGATGCCTTTCAAGAAATGTAAACGATTTGGCCAGTCAAATCTCAATCGGATTTTTAACTCTGGGGTTTAATCTCCTTATCTGGACTCTTTTATGATTGTCAGCTTCGTCTATTTCAGTTTGGTGAAAGCCAGTGAAGTACACCAGAATCTTTTAAAAATGTTTTAAACAAAGCTGATAAATAGCAAATAAATTACCATTCTCATTCCACTGACTCTGCTGCTGAGCTTCTAGGGTAATTGGAAAGAAGATGAGAAAGACCTAAAATCTCCCTTTATTATTTTCTCTTTCTATGTTGCCTTGCTTGTTTTTTTTAAAGAATAATTTGTGTTTAGATTAAAAATAATCATTTTCCTCACTCAGTGGAGATTTATGCATAAAACCTGGCATGAAAATAACAAAAAGCAGAGTTTGGGTTTATAATGGGACGGTAAGCTGGCAGCCTTTATTGTCCTACCTGAAAGGAAGATGGCATCAGATTAGTTCTGGGACCAGTACTGCTTTGCAGAGCTCTGCTTTTTCCTTTTGTATAGGGCTGACAAAAGCAAATGATTTCTGGGCAATAAATAGCATGTTAGTAATGTTTAAATAAATAAGGTGATGGTTTATTAGGAGAACATCACAATTTTGTGAGTTTTGCCGCAGCAATGGGGAAATACATTAATCTGGGATGAAACAAACTGTACTAGAAAAGGGGAAAGTTTTAATAAAATTGAAAGGAATGGCCTCAGCCATGGGTGATGCTTGTCATCTGATGAATAATAATCGTGATAATAGGAGAGGTGAAATAAGTTAAAATATATCCCAGCACAATTTTTAAAAAAATTTACAAACCTTGTAATGTTACTTTACAATTTTAAACAATATCTTAGTTCTAAATGGTATAAATTAAGAACCATTTAGCACTTAACCATTTAACATTCAACCAGTTAGCACTAAACTATCTGTGCACAGCCCTATGATCTTTCTTTTGAGTAATGCTATAAAAAATTCATACATATCAGAGTCACAAGTAAACATTGTCTCTTTACTCAGTAGATAGCAGCAAAGTAGGTGGTTCTGACAACAAGAATTTTTGGCCATGAAAATATCAAAATTCAACAAAATGTGTAGTAAGCACGGTATTATTTATTTTTACAGGTTCTAGTTACCTCTTTCCTTTAATATTTTCCTTCCCAGTGACAAAATGTGATGGAAATACAAATTCTTAACATAGCTTTTGAATATTCTGATTATGCCTGTAACTCAAATCATACATAAACATTACATTAGTGGAATATTTAAAATATTATTTTGTACATAATCATAAAAATTAATTTCATAAAACATTTTGCATATGGAACAGCAAAAACAATGTAAGAAACTCTGTAATGAACCTCCCATAGAACATTATATGCCTTTTTTAATGCAGACACATACTTCATTAAGTAAATTTTTATAAAATCATGTACACACTAGAATAATTATTTCCACACATCATATTTCTAGTTTAGTGAGACAGTGGAGATCAGTGACGTGCAATAAAAGAAATGTAAGCCACAAATTCAAGCCACATACATAAATTAAAAATTTCCGGTAGTCAGAATTTTAAAAAGTAAAACACAATAAATAAAATGATCTTTAACATATTAAATTTAGACTATCCAAATAAATATCATTTCAGAATTAAATAAATAAAAAAATATTACTTAGATGGTACACTTTTTTCCTATTACGTCTTTAAATCTGATATGTTGTTTTTGCTTGCAGCTCATTCCAGTTCAGACTCCCCAAGTTTCAGTTACTTACTACCACCTGTGACTCACGGCTGCCATATTGGGCACTGCAGATCTACAAATAACTCCTTGGTTTTCATGCTTAGCTGCACATTAGAATCACTCAAGGAACTTGAAAAATATCTCAGATCTGTTTTTGTGTCACAGTCCCATGATTCTTTTGTATTTGGTCTGGGTAATCTTGGCATTTGCAACTTTTTAAAAGCTGTTCAGGTGACTCTCATATACAGCAAAATTTGAGAGTTACTAGTCATTTATATACATATATATATATATATCTTAAAGCATTATCAAATCTTTGATGTAAAATCAGTGCCAATTATTCTCATATTTGCTCTACTTTAAACCATTAGCATTTGAAGTCATGCTGCAAAATTTCCTAATGATATGGCACATAGCATGTGTAGTACATGTACAACATTAATATACTTTAATACAATTAATAATTGCTTACATAATGCCAGTAATTTGGTTCTTCTACCCTTGAGTTTAAATACTACCTAGATGATTCCACTTTAGGATTCAAAGTCAGGACTCCATGTAAACTACTGAATAATGACACTTCTGAAAGTTCTGTCAGGGAGATAAATTTTTTCCTTTATGCTGTTAGGTGCTGTTTGGCTCAGTACTTAAGGATGTGTCATGGCTTGTGTCTAGGTGTCCCCTCAACCCTTCATTGCAGTCATAGGTGGGGGTTTTTCAGAGGTGACTGTATCTAGAATGTGTGATGCTGAGATTAAAGGTGTGTGATTATTAAGTCAATCCACTGATTGGTTTGGAACCACTGCCCTAAGCCTGGTAGTTTAGATACAATATGAACAGGGGCACAAAGAAGCTGCTGAGGTTACTTGGATTTGCTTGTTTGGTACTTGGATGTTTTTGTGTTGTCTGCCTGCCATGGACTGTTTCTCCTCTGCAGTGTCTGTTTCCCATGCCACCCTGCCTTGAAGCCAGCTGATTATGGACTGAAACCTCCACAAACTGTGAGCCAAATAAACGTTTCCTCCTTTAACCTTAGGTGTCAGGTATTTTGTCTCAGCAATGTGAAAAGTAACTAAGACAGGATGTGTAACTTAAACAGAAGATGATAAATTAATGGAAAGTAAATTTTACCCACATGCATATCAGAACACACAAAAGGAGTGGCTTTCTGAACATCTGAGGAAGTGGGTTTATATACATAACTTTGTAGAAGGGTGAATATAAATAATTTATGAAAAGAAGAAATGGTTTTCTATGAGAACCAATAGAAAATACCACAATAACTTCTTTTATTTTTACTTTTTATTTTATTCATTTCTGGAGATAAGGTCTTGCTCTACTGCCCCAGTTCCTAGGCTCAAGTATTTCTCCTGTCTCATCCTCCTAAGTAGCTAGCTAGTACTGCAAGCATGTGCCACAATGTCTGGTCAATGGGAGGTCAGAGTGATGTTGTTCACTTACATAGGTACAGGAGGTCTTCCCCACATTTTGATTCATGGTGATGAAACTCCCTGGAGAGGAAGTGCATTATAAGCATATTCCAAAATGTTCCTACTTTTACTGAGATAAGTGGAGCTCTGAGAAGCCTTCCTTCCACATCTACTGAATCTCAAATATATTTTTTTTAAAATAATCTTTATATCAAGTTTGGGATCCCAAGTGGATACTCATTGTTCTCTGGATGTTTACAAATTATTTAGCCAATCTTTTAATGGAGAAAATGTTCTCAATTGTATGTGAGAAAACCATTCTATCATGGCTACATTTATTTGATGTGTTAACGTTTGTGTCCTATCTATAAATACAAGAACTAATCAACATTTATGACAAATATTTCTCATTTTGTGTTCTACTTCAGTGATTATTGCTCAACTCTACCTGATGTATCAGATATAGCTAATATTGCTGGATAACAAACCCGCTCAGACTCTTTGGTTTTTAAATCTATCACTTTGTTAACCTAACAGGTAAGTTGTGGCACAGCTAATGTAAGAACAGAGAGTTTATCAAGCCAAAATGAGACTGGCCATCAGGAGGGAAAACTAGTTGAATTCTAGTTGCCCAGGATAAGTTCTCCAAAAATGATGTGCAAGGGATTTGGGTTTTTATAGATGTTTAAAGGAAAAATAAGCAGATTACAACAAACCTGTTGTTACAATTACATCGATCAACAGGAATAGCACAGGACATCCTTGGTCACTTAGTTAAAATTCCATGTCAGAATTGCAATAACCAAGAAAAGGCATCTTTTCTGATGTTATTTACTATCTTTATGACATCAAGAAGTCCACAGGAATGCACCGTACCAGGTCAGAATGACCTCACTGACTATAATCTCATGCTCCATGTTTTCCCCAGTGATAAAGAATTTTGTGACTTCACTGTTGTGAAGTTCTCCCTCAGATTTTATTACTCTCATCAAGTCTTTGGGACTGCTTCTGGAGAGGCGCCACTCATCTCTCATGGACTCTCATGCCTTCACATTCAAATGGTGGATGGCTTGGTGGCCGATTCTTCTAGAAAAACCTCAGATGAAACAGGGCAGTTCTGCTCCATGTTGGTCTCTCTTGGAAGTCAGCCACTGATCTGAGAGCAAAGCTGCGCTGGCCTGCTGAACAGTAAGAGGCCCTATGGAGCAGCAACACACAAGTCCATTTTCAAGGCTAACTGCATCAAGTTGCCACTGTCTCATTGGCTAAAGCAAGTCACATGGACAATCCTAGAGTGGGAATGTGAGACATAACAGAGGGCATGGATATAGGCATTGATCCATTCAGTCTGCTGAGCATAGTATTTTATTGAGTTAGTCCTTTAATATTTTGTTCTATTCATTTCCAGACTTACACTTTGGAACATTATCTTAGTTATTAGAATGTTGACTATCTCGCCTTTTTATAAACTGGATCACCCTCTTTTTTTGAACTATTCTTCATAATTCAGTCCTTTTTATAACTTTAAAGCTTCTTTTTCAAGTTCAATGTGGATAAACAATAAAAGGAAACACAATCTCTGGTGAGTTAAACAAAAATAAACACATATAGTATGCTGACTTTCTTCATTGTCTCAAGTTCCAAAAGGTTTTGAAGGCCATACATTCTGTCAAATTTCTAAATCTAATTTCAAAAAAGAGTGAATGAATAAATATTTATGGGTATGCAAGACTGAATATTGCTGCATTCCTACTTGACCAGTGTTAATTCAAAGGTATAGTTCACATGTGTATTTTGCACTGTATTCTTTCACAACTGATGGCTCAGTTCATCATCTAAAACATTTCCTGATAGAATTTTGAGAAGAGCATACTGAAGAGTTATACATATTTTATATAGAGACTCTGAAACCCAGACATTACAGTAAAAGTCATGGTACTTGATCCATTGGCAATATGACTAAACTATGGTCTAAGAATGAGAACAAATGCATTTCCTTCTCTAGGAGTACTTATTTCCATCTGTGGAGGTTCAAAATTCTGTAGATTTTTTTTTTCTTTTTCCCTTTAAACAGGCTTGTAAATTATGTGTTACTGGATTATAAAAGCACATGAGTAAATCACTGCTCCCGGGCCTTTAAATCACCATGCATCATTTGTGCCTAGATGGGTAAACACCGAAAAGCAGACTCAGAAAACACTAGCTCCTTAGGTTATGCTGTTGGCCCTCTGAGAAAGTTTATTGCCGTGGAAATCCTTATAAGAAGAAAAGACAAAAACTTCTCATGTATACCTGAAGAAGGTATTTTTGTGATCAAACAATAATTTGGACCAGGAGAAGCCCTGTGGATTCTAGTTCTCTCAAGGTCAGCTTTGTGGGTTTGAGGAATAAAAGAACTCAATGTGAAACCAGTGGGAGGTCCTGGGACCTCCAAACTAGGGGCATGCGCTTGAAAGAAATGTGAAAAGCTCCTCATTTCCTTTTTCTTCTTGGCCATGAGGTGAGCTGCGTGCTATATGCTCCTCCCATGATGTGCTGCCTTCTTGAGTGCCTGCTCAGGCTGGCTGCATCAAGGTCTGACGGAGTGTATATTTGTAACCCCAGGAAAAAGTTATAGGAATTTTAATAAGTAAATTTTTGTTTACCACTTCCAGTGCAACCCATGGTGAGAGTAAAGAGACAAATACACATCTGCAGTTGTAGAGACCCCAAGGGGTCCTAAGTCCAGTCGGAACACTGGCTAACTGGAACGAAGGCCACAACCCAGAGCTGAACCCTGTTTTTATTGATTTATGAAGCAGGGAGTGGCTTGGGATTGAGTGACTGTGAGAATGGCAGGAAGTACGTGAGCACTGTGAGCTGGGCTAAGCAGGAGGCGTAATAGCATCTCTGCACTATGAAGAGAGGTATGTAGAATGAGCACTGGATTCCAGTAACAGGTATACTCTATGTTTGAAGGAATCTGCATAATACAGTCTGAGGAAGTATCTTGTATTTTTGGTGAGTTACCTCAGCTTTGATATCTGGCGTTTTGCCCTGAGACATCACAGACTCTTTTTTTAAGGCTTAGTCGTGGCCAATAGTGAGGTGTCTCTCGGCCTATCTCATGCTTAGTAGTAGGGAGCTGTAGGCGGGGCATCACTGACCTGCAGGATTGCTTCAAAAGGTACACATCAGCCCCTCAGCTAGACCCATTTGCATTGCTTAAAGCCAATCGAAGAGGTAAAGTATTACCCTAGTCAGCTCTGTACATATAAATACACAGAATTAGGGCAAGGTTTAGCTAAAATGGAAATAAATGGTCTTTTTTTCAAGGAGAGCTCTCCCAGTGGACCTCCACACTGCCTCAGCACTGGCCCAAAGCAATGGGGCCAACCAACCATGCACTGGAACCTCCTGAGAGCCAAAATAAAACTTCTCCAACTTGATTATCTCAGGTTTTTATAGAGAAGAAAAGACAGCAAACACATTATTAGACACCTTAAAATGCAAACAGGACAGCATGTTTCACCACACAAATAGAGAGCTATTCTCAAAATTCTGCCATGATGCTATAGAGAAACCCTGAACTGGACAAACAACATCAAGGGGAGAAGAGGAAATGGTGGGTCATGCATTCCAATGTCCTCTCTAAATCTTTTACTCCCAATTTTTACTAACAAGCAAAGTTTCCATTGATTTCTAAAAGTGATTCTAAGCATATTGGGAGGCACAAAAAGGAAGCTCACTAGGTTTTTCTGAAACTCTACTAAATTGAATAACGGAGTAGCAGCCTGACCTTTTAAAATGTTTCCAGGTGCTGAGCACTGGATTGAAATGCTAAATCGAAAAACTAACTATTTCTGATTAGTAGCACTATGGCAAAAGGGCAGTTTTCTTTTGACGGAGTAAGTCATGAAGGACAGAGAGATACTGACACTCAGTGATTAATTTCTGGAAATGTGGTTGAATGAATCAAATTATGTATCATTTGATGCCATTAAATTTGAGTTCCTGCATTATATGTAGACCTTTCGCTTTTCAAGCATTCTCAGTGTGGGAAATTGAATGTGCCATTTACAAGCTATCATGTAATTTTCTGTTTTCTGAAACAAAAGCAACAATCTGGGTACATTAAAGACCATTATATAATTGACAAACCTGCTTTTTAAAACTTGATCCAAAACACTTACAATTACTATCATTTGCCAAAGGAAACTATTCCTTAACAGTGGAAAATCTATTAAAAATTAAGATGAAAACCCTCTTGGTTTTGTTCCAGGAGGACTACCCCCATGTGTATACACTCCTACAGTTTACAAAGTTTCTTTTTTTTCATGCTTATTAACTCACTTGAGTTTTTAAAAAATCAACTCTATGAACACACAGAACAGATATGAACACCCCCCATTTTCAAATTGAGGACATTAAAATTCAGAGGTTATAAGTTATTGATCCAGTGACAAATGCGCAGGCTGTTAACTCTTTGTAAGACAACCCTATTTTCATTACATCAGAGTACTTTGACTTGATGTTATCATTAAAAAATTTATTGCAGTGTAACATATGTGAAAAAAGGTGTAGTCATAAACATGCAACTTGGTCAATTTTCATAACCTAAACACATCTATGGAAGCAGCACCCAGGTCAAGAAGCAGAACATGACCATATCAAAGTCTCCAGTGCCTCTGCCCATTTGTAGGATATCTAATACTGTCACTTCGGACATGTACTCATCTTGTCAATTTTTAAATTATATATGGTGTGTACTCCTTTGTACTTTCATTTTCTCTCAAGGAAGTACATGGCCTCCATTCAGATTATTGAATGTGGCAGTGCATTCACTGTTAATTCTTATTATTGTATAATATCCAATTGTGAATTGTTCAAAATGTGTTCATCTATTTTATCACAGACAGACATTTGGGTTGTTTCTAGTTTTTCTTATTGCAAATAGTGATACTCTCAACTCCCTTATAAATGGCAGGTAAGTATAGGTATATTTTCTTCTAGTTTATACCTAGTAGAATTGCTAGGTCAGAAAACAGGCAGACACTCCATCTCAGTAGGTAAGGCCAAACAATGATTGTATCACTTTATTTTCTTATCTGCACTGTATGAGAATTTCTTTTGTTTTTTAAATCTTTGGCCGTGCATGGTTTTATCTGCCCCTTGTCATCATAGCCATTCTCTTTGGGATAATATCACATCATGGAGATATTTTGTTTTACTTTTAATAACTGGAACCCAAGTCTCCAGGCACTAGCCTGTAGGTAAAAGTCTGATTTTAACACTAAAATGTTTTCTTCCTACTCTCCACCTACAAAAATGTAGGACCTTAACACTTGATTCAAAGCCACCCACTTATTTCAGATTATTCACTGAATTTGAAAGAACCTTCTTCTGGAAATCGTCTCTGATCACTTCATTAGAGTTTGGTGCCATTCGGTATGTAAGCAAGTGGCACTAGCAGACTTGTGGGTGCCAAGTCCTAGGCATGAGTAATGTTGCCCGTGCTGGGAGGGATTTTGCCCAGTCCTCCAAACTGTTGCCGCAGTCAAGGTTCCTAAAAACCACTGTGGTGATTCAGTTTTGCCTAACTACAGCCATTTTTAGTCATGGCCGCCATGATTGTACCTCAGTAACCCTGGTCAGTTTTCCCTTCATTGTTTTCGAACACATGGCATAAACAAAACAATTAAAGTGGTATGTGGAGCTTTACAACAGCACCCTGGTGCCAGGAAGGTGCCTGCCTGGCTCTGGTATTATCTTGAAATAAACCAGATACACTCCAATTTGAATGAAGTTACTTTAACCCTCACCACTTTATAAACCCTGTTTTGCTGACTCAAATCGTGGGGGTCTACCCGGTTTTGGTGCTCTCTGGGGCTATGTCTGGAAGCATCACAACATACACACACACACACACACACACACACACACACACACACGTGCACCTACGTGCAGGCTAATCTTGGATCTGCCAGCCTCTTACAACACATCAGGGCTGGGTTTTATGCACTATGTCTTACAACATAACACGTCAGGGCTGGGTTTTATACCCTGGGACAAGATTGTTCTGGAACAAGCATATACTATGTTCCCTTCTGTTCTGACTTCGTAAGAATCATATTCCACATCCCACTAATAAAAGTTTATTACTTAATCTCCAAAGTATTACGTCTGCCTCCACTCCCACCCCATGCCTTTATACCACTGGCCAAATCCCAGCCAGTTCTACATCTTAGTTCATCCCTCATGCCTCATAACCTTTCCTCTCTGGACTCATCATAACAGATTGCTAGAAGATGCTTGGAAGAAACATTTTCTACTAACTTCTCCATCTTCCTCCCATTTTGACCCATGAACTTTCATCTAGACTTCCATGATTGAATGCCCTCTTCTCCATATTCACCTCTCAAATTTGAACCCTAAACTCAAAGTTGGGTAGTCTGGGATAATGTGTTCTAAAAATATTTCTTTTATTAAGAGGATAATTTGAAATAAGAACATCATAATCTGTCAGTAATGTACAGAAATATCTTTGCACCCTCAACTGATGAGCTACAAAGCTACACTCAAGGACACTCCCCAGGAAGTGGAGGGCATTCAATTGGATGTGGTCTACTCTAAAGCTCAGGCCCCTAATGTCCCACACAGTAACCAGTATGTATAAATAGGGACTGCTATATGAAGACTTTGCTCATCATCTTCTCTAATTCTAGCTTTTAAAATTATAGCTTTGCTTATTTTTAAAACTAGTTGGATTGTGACATAAAACTTTACAGTTTTATGTAGAACTACCTCTAAATTCTGTGGCTTCAAACAATAAGCATGTACTTAGCCCATGAATCTGGGGGTTAATGATTTAATTTGGGCTAGGCTGGAGTTTTGATTGGATTCACTCTCACATCTGGGTTCTCAGCTGTCTGTTACAACTTGGTTGGAATGATGAAGTGGCAGGTCTCTACTCTAAGTGTTTTCTTCTCCTCCCTTGGGGCCAGCAGTCTAACCTAGGCAGGTCTTTCCCATGGTGATGGCAAGGGCAAACGTGAGCAAGCCCAGTTGTTCTGACACTTATCATGCCTCTGAAAATATTATACTCACAGACATCCTATTGACCAAAACAAGTCATGTTACTGGAGCCAGAGTCAAAGCGAGAGGTACACAAAGTTAAATGCTGAAGGCGTAGTACAGGGAAGGGTGAGGGATGGGGCTATTTTTGTACTCTATTTTGTACTCTATCACATTGGAAAGTCTTAGACATGAACCTTAATCTTCCTAAACCCCAATTCTGTTGTCAATAATTTATGTGTACTTATAACCCAGAAATCTCTCCCCAGTTATAATAATGACTTAAAATGTGATAAATAGGTTATAAAAACATAACTGCTTCCAAAACTGTTAAGGGAGATGTCATCATCATTACCATTGCTATATTTACATGCTTGGCCCTAAGCAAATTGTGAGGTAAATGAGCTTGACTTTCAGTGCCTCTGGCCTAATAAGTGGCTTTATTATATACTATGCATTTGAGGAGCTTCCATTATTTTAGTCTACTCATTTTTAGGAAATATTAAGGGAATGAGTACATGAAGTTATCAAGGAAA
Organism: Chinchilla lanigera; assembly: GCF_000276665.1. Classification (NCBI taxonomy): domain Eukaryota; kingdom Metazoa; phylum Chordata; class Mammalia; order Rodentia; family Chinchillidae; genus Chinchilla; species Chinchilla lanigera. Next base: position 21,559,285 of record NW_004955415.1, on the reverse strand, counting down.
TGGCTCTGGTCAAGTCTCATCATTTTTCACTTTCAACCAAAATGAACTGAGTATACCATCTCTCTGCACAGCCTTCTTAATATGTAATTTTCAAGTTCCAGGAAGGCAAATAAGAACATAGACAGCTATTTCCCTTGGACAATTCACAGTCTAGGGGTAAATAAATCAATTTGAGGTAGAAAATACATTACATTGTAGAGATCACTATATGTTACTGATTGAAGTGAGATCTACTGGGTCTTTTTAGTAAAGAGGAAAGGTTTCAGAAAAGGGATTGGAGCTGGGAGGGTTGAGTGGAAGTTGTGCAAACCCACAGGTGTGTATGTGTGTTGGGGGAGGGAGTACAGTCCAGACTGAAGCAGTGGCCTATATATAAAAAAGTAGGGTATGAGAAAATCATGTTTGGGACATTGCTTACTGAGGCTGGAATTTAGAATAGGATCATAACTGTGAGGGGAAATAAAATTAGACTGGTATGTGGGAGGCACTAAAAGGTTTAAATGAGCGGCATGATCAGATTTAACTGTTAGAAAGGTCCCAGCAGGAAGAATGGACTAGAGTTAAAAAGGCCAGTGACAGGTAAGACAGTAGGATGGTATTATAAGAGTTTGGATGAGCAATGCCCTGTCCTTTATCCTGGGAAGCATAAAGAGAAAAATGTAGATATGACACATACTCACTACTACTCATGGGACATTGTGATCCAAGAATGGATGAGAGCGAGTTGCCCTCCCACACCAGGCATTTGAACAGGATATCCAATCCATCACTCTATGAGCCAATCAAGAGATTGACATTCATTGAAAGCATACTTTGGCCAGAACTGCGAGTTAGTGTGTGGAACAACTATAAAGACGATGAAGATACAAACTCCTGACAATTAGTAACCAAGTGGCTGCCGTAAGTTACAGAATAGCAAAAAAGTCCTCTATCAAGGAATACACAATGCGCTGCCAGATGAAGTGGTAGTAACTGTGACCTGTGATATTTGAGTGGCAAATGTAACACGCTTGATTCTATGTGCTTTGGGAATTCATAGTGATGTTTTTTTATAAGTAGGTATAGGAATCAACTTATATGGTCCCTATTTCAAGGAGAAGAATGGGAAAGAGTTGGAAAAAAGTAAGAAGAAAGAGAAGCAGAAGAGGAATGAGAAGAGAAAGATTGGGATGACAAAGCAGGACAGGGGAGGAGGATTAGGGGAAGGCAGAGGAGAGAGAGAGAGAAAGAGGGAAGAAATATACACATGAACTACTCGAGGGGTAAAGGGATCCTGGAAAATCTCGCAGGGCTTCTACAGTATTTGCCCTGCCTGGGCATGGGAGGATCCCACTTTATTTAGGTCAAGGAGAATAACTTCAGAATAATCCTCCTAATATCTATCTGGCTGTACATTTTTGTTAACCTTTACATTCTTAATTTCCTTCCTTAGGTATTTGAAGGGTGCTTTTTGGGTAGAAAGGAATAAAAGCTTCAAATTTACTCAGTTATCTGAAATATATATTTGGAGTATTTAATCAAAGCCAAATAAATTCTAAAGTGAATAATTTTTAATTGGAGAAGAAAAGTGTAATCTTTCTCAGGGGTCATTGCTGTTAGTCTATATAATATTGAGAATGACTTATGGAAGATTACATACTCACTTTTCTTAGCAAAAAGTGAAGTTATACATGTGGGGCAGATAAATAAAAGACTAAGTCACTCAGCTATAAAGCAGATCCTGCTGACATCAAGTCCAATAAGTGTTTCTGGTAGGATCCTGGAAAATTCAGAGGAAATCTATGCAACTCCTAAAAGGTACATTAACTCAGACTGTTTGGTTAGGTAGCTGGAAAGAGCGTAGTAGAAATATGTTAAGGGGAAAAAATCATTTCCTGAAATAAAATATCTGAAGAGAACTATAAACTTATTTGCTGTCCCTTTGAAGTATAATTGATATGCTAATCAGAGTTCATAATGAGTTTTCATTTCTTTCCCCTAGTAATAAAAATTTATAAGGAAATTCAAGATTGATTTATTTTCTTAAGCAAAGACTAGGCAGGCATTATAAATGAATAAGGAAGGTGAAAGGAGCTTACAGTTTGCCTTTTTGTAAAGGAAGCAGCTACTGTTCAGCCCATCCATAGTTGGCCTGTGAGAATGAGGGTTTGACCTTATCAGACCTCCTGAGGATTTAAGAAAAATTGAAATTTAAATATTTCCAGTATTAAAATTTTGTCAACTATAAAAAGACTACTATGTCGAACTTCATAAATAGCAAGGACAGTTTGTAGCAGAATAAGCTGTGAAATTATTGCTAAACTTTGAAGTTCCTATTACACTGAAGTTTGTGATGATTAACTCTTTGATATTAAAATTAATTTGATTTATCATTCACTTTTAATTTATGTTAACTTGTGTTTTTCTTACCTCTGTCCATTGTCAGTGTTATGTTCATACATAGTGTAAATCCTGCTCTTTAATTTAATTCCAACTTCATTTTCTGAGGATTTCAATGTTGGAAGCATCTCTAGTGTACAAAGATGTCCAGGTGGTTTATTATGACTGTCTGACTATCTATAGCAAACAGTTCAGTAAAAGAGGACAATAAACACAATCCTAAACTTGCATTGTGCAGCCTCTATCTTCTAGCCTGTAAAGATGGAGATAATATTCAGGGCTATAAAATAAGTTAAGTCCTTGGAGAACTGCAAAAAGGCCTCTTTTCAATATAAGTGTCTCTAAGCTAGATGACCTTAAATTTTATGCTTCCTAATGTAAAGCCAAAATTTGCCATGCTGTCTTACTTTTCTCTAATAGATTAAATTTAGTTCCACAATTCAATAAAAAATACCCCTAAATGATTTATTAGCTTAGCAAAGATTAGAAAGATTAAAAATACCTACAAGTACATTTGATGTGGATTCTGAGTATTGGGTTCTTCTCTTTTATGCCAGGATGAGGAATTAATTGGTATAACTTTTGGAAACTCAGCTCAGTATTGTGTTTAATAGTACATATCAAATTAAAAAATAAACACATGTATCTTTGACTCCACAATTCCAATTCTTGGAAGCACATTACACCAAATGTTTACAATAATAAAAAAGAAAAAGCAACAACCCAAATTTTCCATTTTTAATAGGCAAATAGTTTAATGAGTATTAGCACATTTCTGGAATATTTTGCATTTACTAAATATAACATGATATATATTTATATCTGTTGAAAGTATTATATCATATGTGAATCAAAAAAAGCGTTCAAAAGATATTTTTGTTATGGTCCCATTCTTATTAAAGTACATATACTGATGGTAACCAGACAAAAGATGGAGAGAAAAAAAGGGGGGGGAGAGAGAAAGGAAGGGACAAAGGACTTACTATATGCTAGCAGCCATTACTGGGATGACATTGTGAGACTAAAATGAGCTTGCAAGCTGTTTCATAATTCAAATTTTACTCTTTAAGTGTATTCATAAATAAAGCAACAGTTCAAGTAATGCCTAGTTAGTTTACTATAATATAAAACATTAGAGGTATTGGGATCAAAGGGTTTTATTTCCTAATAACAATTAGCAGGGATATTTTGAATAGTGTTTATTGTATATCTTCTCCTCATATGCTTTAATCTGGAGCAAACATCTTGTCTATACTTTGGCCAATTTTCATGCTCCTTTTAAAGTTTGGATCAGGTTCCAGTACGCTATCTTTTGTACTTTAAATGTCAGGGAATATCTTTGAGTTTTCCAAAGGGGAGGCTTTGCTGGCATCACTTCCTCTAGGACTTCTTGATCCTTTTCATCACAACTGCATTCCTCATTTAGACAGAAGTTTGCCTTCACTAAATTCCTCTCTAGTGGATTGGGTCAGCATTCCCACCATCAGTCATTTCTTCTCTAACTTTATTTACTTTCTATTTGAATGTCATTTCCACCTGATCACTGTATTTTTCTTCCCTCTGAACTTTCACTTTATTGGTGAATTCCTCTTTTCAATTTTCCATTTGTATAAAGTCTCATATAGATTTATGACTGGGAGTCGAGGAGGAGATGCAACTGCATACTTTGTTGTCCATGAGTGAACTAAATAACTAGGGTGCAGTGCTCACTCATAGCAGCCTGGGAAAGAAGTGATAATCACAGTTCGTGATGCTTGTGTGTTACATGCAAGATGATTGACGGGAAGAAGTATAAACAAAGTTTGTATTAATGCAATGACTTACGATTCATATAACACAGTAACTACAATTTGAACTATCTTGTTGGGGGATGGACTCTGAAGCAAACTGTGGTAAATGAAAATTTTGTACATCAAATCTAAGCAAATTGAGAATTGTGAACATAAGCAAAGCCTGGGAGGAAATGCAATAGAATATTAAGAGTGAGTGGCTGTCTCTGATGTTATCATTTGTAATTTTATTTCTTAAAAGTTTTACTTCTGCGGGTTCCAAATTTTCCTACAATAATGTTAAGAAAAAATTTAGTACTTACTTTCCCTTTTTTTAGTGCTAATCTTGCACTCTTATCTGCCTCATACATGCAAGATAATTGCTGTATTTATCCTTCTCCTTTTATAAAAGTCTAGTTTAGCTTTTGGTGTGAATCAAAAAGTTAATTCAGTTCATATAACTTGTGAATAATTCAGTTAATAAAAAATTTTACAAATTATCTTTGAAATCCTTCCCTCTAAATTAGTTTTGCTTGGAATGAGTAAATTTGATTAGAAGAAATTATTATACTATTTAGTCTCTTTTTTCCAAAAACATTGGTTAGAATGCTTCTCCATTTTTACTTGTCTATTTTATGTCTGTCAATGTCCTTTTGCAGTGTTTTCCATAAAAGTCCTTCATATATCATATCTACTTCTATCTAGGTATATTTTCCATATTGCTCCTGTGTATGTGGATCTTCCTTCAGTTTTTGAAGTAGGACAGCTATTGCTTTTCTATACTTAGTCATATTAGTTGTGACCATACGGAACTCTCTTGTTAACAAAAACACATCACTGGGGGCTGGGGATTTAGCTCAGCGGCAAAAGGCCTGCCTGGCAAGCGCAAGGTCGTGAGTTCGGTTCCCGGTACTAGAGAAAAACCAAAAAAAAAAAAAAAAAAAACCCACAACAAAACAAAACAAAAAAAACCACATCACTGTTACAGACACATACTCATCGTAGCTATTGACAATCATTATCATTTCTATGATGGATGGGAACCTCCTATGTTCCACTGTAAGGCTTGTGTTTCACTTGTGCCTTAATCCCATTTTTCTCTTCCTCTCAAATATTCTACCCTCTTTTATCACTGGATATTATCTTCCTTTATTAGTTCTGTTAGCATTCGAACATTTTTTAATCTCACTCAATCTAAAAATAAGATTTAGATAAGCCCATGAACAGTCTATATTCTTTGCTGCTGCCGCCTGCTTTCCCTTATCTCCTTTATAGCAAGATTCGTGAAGGGAAGACTTTCTCCTCGCTCTCTCTCTGTCCTTGTGTAGGAAAGGGTTAAAACAGATGACCTGAATTTTAAAGGCCTGGTTACAATGGAACTTGAACTTTAGAATGGATTTGTACCACGTTAATTGTAAGAACACCTCACTATGTGTAAACTGTTCGCACAAACACTGTGATTTATGTGCAGTGCCTGCTTTCACTCTGGGAGTCAGAATGTTGGTATGTACCAGGCAGAGGTTGCCTACGTGACTAGTCCCCAGTAAAAACTTTGAGTTCTGAGTTTCTAATGAGTTTCTTGCCAAATTTCACTCAATTCTTTTCTGTATGATTCCAACTGGGAAGATACTTGGAAGCTTATGCCTGGTTTCCCCCAAGACATGTGCCTTTTGTCTTTGCAGATTTCATTTTGTATCCTTTCACTGAAATAAATCATACCCAAGGCCACAAGTATGCAGAATCCTGTTACTCCTCCCAGCTAATCACTGAACCTGGGGGTAGTCTTGGGAACACCGTCACTCTCCTCTCTGTCTCTCTGTCTCTCTGTCTCTGTCTCTCTGTGTCTGTCTGTCTGTCTTTCTCTTTCTCTCTCTCTCACCCCTTACACATGCTAAGCAAACTCTTTACCAGTGAGTGACACTGATAGCTCCCCATTCTCTCTTGAATGCCCTCCAGTAAGGATTTCATTCCAGGGTCTCCAAGGAATTCCCTCTTGTCAAGGTTCTAATGACCTCCAGGTTGTCCAATCCAATAGCAGTTTCCCAGTCCTCATCTTATTCTGCCTTCAGTAGCTTTTGAACTTGACCATCAATTTCTCTCTCTTAAATTATTTTTGTTCCTTGGTTTCTAGGACAACAACCTGTCCTGGTTTTCCTCCTACTTCTTTGACATGTCCTTTTCAATCTCCTTTGCTGGATATTGCTTTGCTGCCTAAACTCTATATTAGACATGATTTTTATAATAACAGTTTTGTTGGCATGCTGGAGATGAATGTCTAATTCTGATGGCTCAAAGGAGAAAGAAAAGAAATTGAAGGCAGTATTAAGGGAGAATGAACTTTTTTTCACAAAGTTTAACTATAAACAAGAACAAAATTGAATTGTTATCTGGAAAGCAAACAGGGCCAAGAAAATATTTTTAAGGTGGGAAAAATTAGTTTATTCTTGAATGATGAAGGAATAATTTAGTAGAGGGAAAAGGAAAGACAATACAAAGAGAAAGTAAACATTGTTGGTACCAGGTGCATATGCAAAGGGTTTATCTTGGAAATGGGAGAATTTCATTCATAATTAACAAAGAGAAATCAAGATGCATGAGACTTTTGGCTTCTACATTTGTTGATGTGGTGGAAACTTGCAGATGCTTTGGAGGGCAATTCTGGTAGATGGAAGAAGCCAGTTATGAGGTGGAAGACCAGTGAAAGGCATGCTGGGAATTTGAGGAGCGAGAAGCCTATGGAAGTAGAAAAATTATAGAACTTCATTATAAATAAAACAAGAGAAATGAGGGTTGAACAGATTTCTACCAACTTCCTAATTACCTGATAGACGTCATTCCCAAACTTGATTTTATGTCAAAGGGTTCTGCCTGATGACCAAGAAATTTGTTAATAATTTATCATCCTCACTAATATCAGTTTAATATTCCCCAAGATTATGGATGGGTAATCTACTTGAAGATATGTATAATATTTTGTAGGTAAATTTCAATGTCATTAGAAGGGTTAGGCTCTTCTATATGAACACTTGTAATTTTTCTGGGATTTAGTTTGTCTGACCCAATAAGAAATATGTATCTGCTCAGTTTTGGCACATACCTACAACCCCTCATAATTTCCTGATTAATGGGGTTCAGGATCATTTTTTATTACAATGTTTAGTCTTAGTCCCTGTTTCCCAACAGAAGGGCTTCTCAAACCCTTGGAAGTGTCAGACTGATGAAAATGTTATTTATACGCCAACAAAATAATGGATAGCCACGGTCACCACTCATTCATAATTAATAAAGAAAAAACCAGGGTATATGAGGATATATTATTTCTAGATTTGTTTTACCCATCGTATTGATATAATTAAGCTTCCATACAAATGCTAAAGGACGGGGTTCAGGGAGCTTCCAGGGTGACACAAACACCCAGAAGCCAGGAGTTTGGTGTCTCCAAGCACCTGCTCTCAGACCTTAGTCAGAGTAGTTCTTCTGGATGTGCATCTGCTCCTTTAGAATATCTTTTCTAGTATACTTGTAAAAGTGTAGGAAAATGTTTCCCTGAGTTTTGTGAACCATTATAGCAAATTCTCAAACTGGAAGCAGGAGTTGTGGGAACCTGGTTTATAGCCAGTTGGTCAGAAGTATAGATGACAGCTTGGGACTAGCAGTTGGTGTCTTAAGTGTATGTGTGTGTGTGGATAATTGTGGGGCCATGAGCCCTTAACTTGTGGATTTCTGCATTAACTCCAGGTATTAGTGTCAACGTTAACACAAAATATAGTTGGTGTCAGAAGAGTTATAGAATTAGTTAGTGTCTAAACTGTGTTGCTATAATAAAATATCACCAACTGGGTAATTTATCAGCTTCAGAAATGTACTTCTCACTGTTTTGAAGTCTGAGGAATCTAAGATCAAGATATCAATAAGTTTGGTGTCTGATGGAAGCCCAGTCTCAGCTTCCAAGATGGTGCCTTCTTTCTGAACCTTCCAGAGGGGATAAATACTGCATCCTCCCATGGCAGAGGAGAAACAGCACAGGGTAGGGCTGCATTCGAAAAGAGGCTCTTATAAAGGTGCTATTCCCAGTTATGAACCCTTGGGATTTACTCCCTCTCAAAGCCTATGCTTCTTAATAGAGTTGCACTTGGATAAATTTTAGCATAAATTTTTCAGGAGGCAACATCATCCAAGCCATAGTAGTTGGTGTGGGGAAGACACACACACACACACACACACACACACACACACACACACACACACACACACACACATTTGGTTTCAGAGGGTTGTGAATAACAGAGACACTATTTTTCTGTTGTTGTTTACTTGGCTAGGAGAAAATTCTCAAAGATTTGGAGTTGGACATCTGTCCAAAGGGAAAGGCAGGAAGGAAAAAAGCACTTGCATATCCAAGTCTGGGAGTCAGAAATTATCTGAGCGGGTGCTAAACCACTCTGTGCGTCATTTGCTTGCAGGTGCTCATTATGCCTGTGAATAGAAGACTTGAATAGGACTGAAGCAGAGTAAGAGAGCCCTAAGGATTCCTATGTTTACTGACTAGAGAGAAGAAAAGGAACCTGCAGTAAACTCTAGAAAAGGAGAATTTGAACAGGGAGGCAGAAAACCATAAAAGTGTGGATTCTTGAAAACAAAGAGAAGACAGTACTTTAAAGAGAGCAGTCAATGATTCCAAATGGGACCGAAGTTCCTGTCTGAGGAGTGTGAAGAAATATTCACTGGACTTCTGCTCAAGTTGATCACTCTGGACAGAAGAACCATTTCAATGACTCTGTAAGGGAAGAAACCTCTAGAATGGGTTAGGATATGATCTTCAAAACTAACTACTACTACCACCTAGACAGAGAGAGACTCTGCAAGGCATTTGGAAGAAAACATGAACAATTATTTAAAAATTCTATGAAGCTGGTGGGAGAGAGGTGGAAGCCAGAGGGGAAATACTAGTCTAAGGAGAGTTGCATTTGTCAAAGGAGAAGTGTGCTTTGCATGGGAAATATTATGTATGTTTTAAAGCTGTTGGACATAATATGGTTCAGTGTATAAATAATGGGAAAAAAGTAAATAACAGATACTGCAAGATTCTTTTTTTTTTTGGTTTTTCTCCGGTACTGGGAACCGAACTCAAGACCTTGTGCTTGCCAGGCAGGCGCTTTTGCCGCTGAGCTAAATCCCCAGCCCCGATACTGCAAGATTCTTGAGAAGCTGGCAGAGGATAGTTTCGAGCATGAGTTGAAGGACTGGCTGTGGTTGAGTGGAGCATCACCACTCCCCTGGAAATGGAAGAGCATGGAAAGAGAATGTGGGCAGATGATTGCAGGTGTGTATACATGGCATCCACGTACTGCTCAAGAGTATTTTTAGCAATGGTTTTGAATCAAGCAATGTCCGGGCACTTGAGCTGCGTGAGTGGATAACAGGGACAAAGATTTTGTATAGCTTACACATTAAAGGGCACGTGGCTGCAATTTTCTCTGAGAAGCTGAAGGTCAGGCTGTTGATGTGACAAAGTTGGCAAGGAGTAGGGCAGGCCCAAAGGAAAACTATAAAAGCTTTGTCACTGAGGATGAGACGGAGAACTTGGCAGGTTTTCTCAGGCACTGTCAAGGCCTTTTTGATATTGACACTTATGCCTTTTGGGGAAAACCATTGTGTGGACTGTGGTGTAACTTTGTCCTGCCGAGCTTGGCTTTTAGGCAATGGTCTGAAGAAAATAAAGAGGAAAATTCAGCTAAAAGAAGCTTCTCTTCTTTGTGCTTATATGCCCAATTTTATTTGCAATATTTGCTGTTTTAGCTCTTGTGTACTTGATAAAAAGTTATCTATTTTATTGATACGTTTTCTTTTTTCTGTTTATTTTCTTCTACTGATGATGGCTTTAGTACTTGATTGCTGATTCACCAAACATTGAATAGAACTAAAATAGTATAGTATAAAACATGTAAGGAAACAAAAATAATAGTGAAGTGAATACCTTAGTACCTGTCACCCAGTTTGATATGTAGAATTTTTCTCTTAGAATTGAATTTCCCATCTCTTGTTCTAGTCGTGTTACCACTGTTTTCTTCAGAGGCAACTAACTTGAATGCTGTATTTTAGCCTTATCCTTCTTCTTTTTTTACAGTGATATGCCAAAACAATATATTACCTTTTATATTGCATGTTTTTTTTTTTTCCTTTATGACAGTGGAATCAAACTGAATGCACTTTTCTGTGATTTATTTTTTGGGGAATTTTTTTAGATTAGATTTAGATTTTTTTTAGGTTGAGATGCATGCATACCTTTTTAGGCACCTTCCTGGGAGTTTTATAGTTTTGTCTTTCAATCAGGATTTTAATTCATTGAGAATTGTGTGTGTGTGTGTGTGTGTGTGTGTGTGTGTGTCTGTGAGTAATGAAGAGTCTAATTTCCTATTTTTCATGTGATGATCAATTGTTAAATATTAATTTTTCTCTGTTGATGTATAACTATCTCTTGGTGTCTGTGAGGCACTGATGCCAGGACCTTGGAGGATAGCAAGATCTGTAGATATTGAAGTCCTTTGTATAAAATGGTGTAGTATTTTATATAAACTATGCAAATCCTCCTATGTACTTTAAATCATCAATAGATAATTTATAGTATCTAATACATGCTAAGTGCTATGTAAACTGTTGTTATACTTTATTGTTAGGGAATAATGACAGGAGAAAAATATCTATCTGTGGTCAGTACAGACACAAGTTTTGAAAAAACATATTTTTTCAATCCACAGTTGGTTGAATCCATGAACACATGACTGATGGTTATGGAGGGCCAACTATATGGTGTCACCTTTGTAATAAACATAGTAGAACAAAGGATAATAGAAGTAAATGGGTGTGGTGAGTTTAAGGTGAGATGGAATAATTTACTATATCGAATAGCACCATAACAGGAAATGTGTAAGAGCCATAGAATAAAATCTCCATAACACTTTTGAGGGCGATTTGAGAAGACCTAGTAAAAGAAGAGACATATCATTTTTAAGAATTAGACCATTGGTATGGTTTGTGTCTGTGTGTCCCCCCAAAGCCTCATGTGGTCATGGGGCAGGCTTTTAGAGTTTGACTGATTATGCGTGTGAGAGCTACACCTGCCCTGGGGTGGATAGTTTGCATATGTAAGGGAGAGGAAGAGGCTGCTTGCTGCCATTCCTCACTTTTAGTTTTTGTTGCTTTGGCTGTGTTCTGCCACTATGAGCTGTAGCCCTCTGCCATGTGCCACTCTGCCTTGTAACCGGCCAAGTATGGACTGAAACCTCCACTAACTGTAAGTGAAATAAACTTTTCCTTCCTTAATTTTGGGTGTCAGGTATTTTGTACCAGCAATGAGAGGAAAGTAACCAAGACAACCATGAAAAACTAAAATCTTAGTTCTGCCCAAAAAAGTTTATAGTCAAAATACTGCGTATAGCAGCTATTTTTTTTTTTACAGCAAGTCACAAGCTAGTACTATATTTTATTTTAAATGGTTTAAAAATAATTACAGTGTCTTTTAATTGACAGTGTATAGAAATACAATTAAAATATCTCTATATATTTTGTTCCAGAAAATTTTCTAAATGCTCTTATTCATTCTGGTATCATGTCAATAACTTTTGAGTGATTTTCTACAGGCAATTGTAACTCTGAATTATGCCAGCTCAATATCTTTTCTCTCAGTTCTTATGATTTATTGTTCACATTCTTTCTTGAGTAATGTCAAAGAAAGAGTAACAGCAGGGCTTTTTCCCTATTCTTAAATGCATTAACATTTGAACATAAAATCAAATACTTGTGATACTCTCCTTCCTTTAAAAAAAAACTAATTAATGAAATGGACACATAATAAGTTGCATATACTTATAGGGTACAGATGATATATGCTGGAGTGGATGAAAAGAAGGGAACTTTTGATGAGAATGGAAATTAGTAGAGCCATTATAAAAAAAAAAAAACTATGGTAGTCCTCAAAACACTAAAAATAAAGCTGCCAAATGATCTTTCCTTCTGTCTCCTCTATTTTTCTTAAGACATTGTTGATCAAATTAACCCAATTTTTTCTCTCTTCCTAATTTGCTCATGAATTTTTCTTTAAATAAATCCACTGACATTCTGTTCAATTGTTGCCAACATTGTTCCCATATCTATTGACATGATTTTAATATTTTCCCTTTTAATCTTGTCTTCTATCTTTGCTTATTCTCTGTAAATCTTGATCTCTGACCTAAATTATTTCCTTTCTTTTTGAAGAATGGAACATCTCTTGCAAAGCAATTCTACAGGCAACATATTCTCTTAGTTTTTATCTGTTCAAGAAAAAATTCTTTATTTCTCTTTCTCTTTTGAAGGGTCATTTCATACAATACAGAATGGTAGGCATTTTGCTCTCAATAAATTTTCATTCCACTCTTTTCTTATTTACATGTTTTCTGAGAAATCAGGTATATGTTTTTATCTTTCATGTTCTATAGGTAAGGTGAATTTTCCCCTCTGGCTTCTTTCAAACCTTTTTCTTTATTTTCATTTCCTGCAGTTTGAATGTGATAGGCCTAGGTGTGGTTTTCTTTGGCATTTATCCTGTTTACTGTTCTTTGAGCTTCCTATATCTGTGGTTTACTATCTGACATCAATTTAGGAAAATTTTTGTCATTGTTTCAAGTGTTTCACAATTTCCCTCCATCATTTTCCTCCTGGTTTTCCCATTACACAATTGTCCTTCATTTTTTGTAGTTGTCCCACAGTTCGTGGATGTTCTGTTCAATTTTTTTTTTTTTTTGGTCTTTTTCCTTTGTTTTTCAGTTTTAGAAGTTTATGTTGACATACCTTCAAGCTCAGAGGTTCTTTCTGCAGCTGCATCAGGCCTATTTCTTCATTTCTTTTACAGCATGTTTGATCTGTATCCTTTCTTTCTCTTATGGTCCTGGAAATTTCATGTCTCATCTTAGTCCTCTGTTCTTACAGAGTGCGTTCTTCTTTCCCATTCCTAGCATATCAGCCTCTTTCTGGTGCTCTCTCTGTCAGTTTAAACTGTGCTTTTGCCTGCTAGCCTGCCTTGTAAATTTTTCTTGAAAGCTAGACAAGATATACCAAGTAAGAGAAACTTTGGTAAACAGGCCTTGAGCACTGTGGTGTTCATGTGTGTGGAGGGAAAAGACTCTGGAGTCTACAATTCTGTGCTTAGGTTTTGGACCTTTCATGAACTTGTGTCTTGGACTGTAAACCTCACAAGTGTTTCTCAGATTTTCTCCCCCGCTAAGCTCAGACAGGAGGACCAGAGGGTCTGGAATTGACTTTTTACTTTCTTCTGTGTTCTGGGTTCTAGTAAGATTCTAATAGATTAGGTTCTGGGAAAATACCAAGTATGATTGAAAAATACTCTAAATGTTTAAATTAAAAAGCTTATTACAGTAAAAGAAACATTGCCATTAGTCATCCCTCAGAACTCTCCTTCATGTCATACACATTTCTCCTATTGTTCTTGCCATTTTCTGAAACAGTTCTGGAAGTCCTCTTTCATCAGTATCTTTAGTTGTACTGTCATGCTTGCCTCAATGACCTGAACTGATTAAAAATATTTTCCTTTCACAGTCACTCAGTTGGAGTTTGTGTGGTGCTACATCCAGGGAATAAAGTGAATGAGGACACACTATAATGCTTTTACAAACCTGCTTTTCTACTGGATGACACTGGGCAACAGCATTCACTATATATATATATAATCTCAGTTTGTAAAAGTACTTGTGAAAGAAGACTGCCAAAACTGCTTCAGGAAGGGGCAAGAATGGTGGGATAAGTGGGGTGGGGGTGGGGGGGGTGTTTTGATGGGATCCATGCTTATGCTTCTCTTACTGCCACACTTTCTTTTTCACTTAAACATTCCCCATATAGTTTGATCCTCCCCTGTAGTTTCTTTTGAGGAAAGATTTTGTAAGAACAGATGGCCTGACCTATCTGTAAGTGGCTACTTTTCCTCCTTCCCTCCTGGGAGTAGAAGGTATTTTTCTCTGATATCTACTGGGAGAACCTGGCAGAACAAAGGGAGATATGTAAAAGCATTAGGATGCAAACTCAGGGATGTGAAAGTATCAGGAACCCATACAATTGGGCTCCTAGAGTTTTTATTGTTAGCCTCCAGAGTGATAACTCCCAAACTCCTGGGAACTGGAAATTTTAAAATCTGTTAATATAGTGACTTTTATTAGACATATATACCACCTTCACATTACTGGGAGACATACAACTTAATCATGGTGTATTTCTTTTATACTTTGCTCAATTCAGTTTTCTAAATTTTTAAAAGATTTTTATACGTATTTTTGTAAGTGACTGTTTCCTGTAAATTTCCATTTCCTCATCTTGTTTGGTTAATGTGTCACAGTTTTATGCTAGCCTCATAAAAAGTTGTTATTCTCCAGAAGAATATGACTAATATTACAATGATCATTTCTTTCGATGTTGGTTAGAATTTGCCTACAAATCTTTCAAGATCTGATATTTCTTCTGTGCAGAAACTTTTAAGTACTGATTGCATATCTTTAATAGTTATAAGAACACTCAATGTTCCCGTTGTTTCTGAGTCAACACTGATACATCATATTTAGGGGAATTAGTTTAGTTTGAATTTTTTGGCATAATGTTTCCCTGGTTTTTTTTTTTTTTGTTTTTTTTTTTTAAATAGCTATAATAGAATTGTGTCCTTTTCTTTCTCTGAGTTTATTTGGAATTTCATACTGATTCTTTGAAGTCTGAACAAAAGGTAAATTTCTTTAGATATAATGATTGTGCATATGGGCAGTGCTTGAGAACTATCAGTTTCCACTTCTAAGCAGAAAGAGGTTAGTTGTCTATCAAAAAATTTTCCTTTTCATCCTGGAAGTATAGGTAGATGGTATATTCCAGGCTCCCTTGGAGTGTAGTGTGGTTTTGTGCCAAGTTCTTATCAATGGAAAGTGAGTCCACTGACATATTTGCTTCCAAACTTAGCCTGTAACACCTTGCTACTGAATGAAAACTCACTTCAGTTATTGTGTCACCAACCTCCAAGACCTAGTGCCTTTAAACAGCAAACATTTTATTTGTTTCAACAGTCAGTCCACTGGGCATCTTGCCTAGGATCTATCATGCGACTGCATTGAGCTTAGGCTGCCTCAGGCTGCAAAAGCCCAAAATGCTCTCCTTTGCACACTGCAGGATTTGGTGTGCTGGAGGGTTTATGGTCTCCTCCTTGGGTCTATCTCTCCATGTGCTGTCCCATCCCCCACAACCTCTAGGTGACCTCTTCCTCCAGTAAGATTGTAAGTGTCTCCAAAAGGCCCATATGTTAAAGGCTTGTTTGCCAGCCTGTGGTTGCAGTTGGGAGGTTGTGAAACCTTTAGAAGTTGAGCCCTAGTGCAATAAAGTTAGCACACTGGAAGAGTGGACTTGAGTGCTTATCAGGACCCCAGCCCCCAACTTGCTTCAGGCTCTCACACACCAGCCCAGCATATACTCCCACCTTGTGTTCTGACTTCCCACAGACCCAGAAGCAATGAGGTCAAGTGACTGCAACCTTTAAATTGTGGGCCAAAATAAATCTTTCCTCCCTAAAGCTGATTACTTCAGGTATTTTGTCACAGCCATGGAAACCTAACTGACAAACCTGGACCTGGCAGTTGGACACTCATAGGAAAAATGTAGATGCAGCCAGCGTTATTAAAGACTAAGTCCAGAAGTCTCTTAATGTTGGTTTCACCCACTCTATCAGCCAATGTGAGTCAAAAGACTATCCCAGATTCAGCAGAAGGGAAGCAGATTCTGCCTCTTTGAAGTCTCACTGTGAAAGGGATGGGCACAGCAGAAAGGACTTCTTGACGGGAATTTTTAGTACTCTACCACATGACCCCTCCCTCTCTTTCCCTCACTAACACCTCAATGCAGAGGCAGAGGCCTTGTGAGCCCCGCAAGAAAAGCAGAGGGGCCTCTGTTAGGGAACTTCTCATCTCCAGTCTGCCCTGTGAGATCAGATGTACAAGAAAGAAACAAATGGGAGTTGTGTTAAGCCACTGATATAGCATGGTTTGTCTATTAAAGTTAATCTTATCCTACAAATACAACTTTTAGCTAAACTCTCAGCTGGAGGTTTTTCAAATCATTCAGGTACTAGGCGTTGGACTGAAAATCTAAGAAAGGAACATTTGGTGAATATATTTTGTCAGGGTGTATTTTCTTTCCCACTTGAGGCAGAGCTCATAGATGACCAACTTTCCTTGTTGATCTATGCAGTGTGAAGCATGGGAAGGGGACTTAGAGAGGATAGGCAGTAAAGTAAACAAAAATTCTTTGTTTATTGTTACTCTGAGTGCAGTCTGTGTGGATGGCATGTTTTGTGGGTGAGGCCTTGCATTGTTTCCTGATCCCACACCACAGCCTACCCCAGCCACTTTGTGAAAAACCATCAAATCTCAAACTTCCTTGGACTTGGCGGCAGAAGACTGTAGACTTAAATTGGCCTTGACTCTCTGCTGGCCTGTCTGACTTCCTGCTCTAAATCAATGTTTGGCTGTGAGAAGACCATACTTTCTATCCACCCATGCTTGCATTTGAAAATATGTTATTTATATTTTGGCTAGCATTTTAAGTTGTTTTCAGTAGGAGGGTCAGTCTGGTTTTGTAATTTTTAATACTGCCAGAAAAAGAACAAGACATTTGTTTTGAAAGGGATTTGAATTTGTGAGAAATTTATGTATTTCTTATAACTTCTGCAGATTTATTCATCTCATTCTGGGTTTCTGAGTTTCTTATTCACATCTTCTGTTTTTGTTTTTGTTTTTTCTTTTATCCTTCTTTGAAAAAAAAATTAAGGTGGACAGTAGGACCAAGTATACTCCACGAAAAATTCTAATGATATTTTCACTTACTATGAATTATGGAAGAAAAGAAGGAGGAAAGGAAGAGTGGAGGACAGGAAGGGAAATAAAGGAGGATGGAACAGAATGGAAGGAGAAAAGGAAGGAAGGAAAGGACAGAAGGGAGAAAAGAAGGAAAGCAGAAGAGAAGTAGAACTAGGATGTACATAAGATATTTTCCATCTAAAGAACATCTTCCATCATTTAAATACTCTTATTGGCAAGGGGATTATTTTAGGAGCATAGTATGAAAGCTAAAGGAAATTCTGTTAGTGTGTGTTTAGCTGTAACAGTTCACAGAAGTTTTAATCTGTACACGGGGGGTGCAGATTTTGTTACAGATCGCCCTCAAAGGTACTGCAATACAGAAGCTAGCAATGACTTTTAATTTTATCTCTCTGAGGTGGATTCAGATTCAATCATAAACTCTCCATCACCTTTTAGGTGTCTTTTGCTCTTTAAGACTTATCCCATATCTAAAACAGACTCAAAGTAATATTCAGGTCATTTTTCTGTGAATAAGTGGAGTATGTTCTAACTCATCAAGCTAAAAGGAAGGTATAGTATGCAATTTTAAAAGGAACTATTTTACTTTTTTATTTTAAGCAACAAAGTAGAAATATGGGTGGAAGAAAAAAATCATTAAGGGAAATTAAATTAGGGCCCAAAGAAGGTCAAGATCATAACAACCAGTTTAATTATAATAACTTATAAAAAGATCATTATAGGGTAATTTAAAAATATGATTCATTGGATCACAACAGATATGACCTGGAATGTCTTAAATAAGCTGCTTTGTTAGCAATCAGTGTGCAATTGTGAAAATGGCCAGGAGAGCATCTGCAATATGCTATTATTTGGGGAAAATATAAATTATTTTGAGCCGTGGAGTCTGTGGTTGTCACTGAGTATTTCTGATTAGATATTTTACAGCAATTGGACAGATGGCACAATTAGGAGGAGCCAAATCTTCTGAATTAAGAAAACCTTCAGCTAGATATTCCATTCCCTACTCAGGCTAATAATTAAAGCCTAATATATATTTTTAATTTTGTTTTTGTGTTTTAGTTTTTAACGTTGTTACTAGTGGTAACTGTCTTTGGCCTAGATTACCTTTTATCCTCTTGTGAATAAACTTGAATTATCTATAAGGAACTTTCTTCCTAAAATAGATCACAGTTGTGGATTAGACCATTCATACAGTACCACCTGAGCTTTCTTTACAATGTAGGTTCAGTTTATTTGTATGGGTTTTTAAGTGATTCGTGCTTTGCTTATTAGTTTGTTTTGTTTTGCTAACATAGAATACCTGATGTCAGGTGCTTTATTAAGGAAAGAGATTCATGGCATTCACAGTTGTAAAAGCTGAAAGTGGAAGATGAGGCAGTCCACATGTTCAGCCTCTGGTCAGGACTTGCTGGCTGGGTCACTGCATAGTGGAGAAATTAAAAGAGAATCAGCTACATACAGAAGAGGCTAAGTGTGTGGGCTAAACTTGCTTTATAACAAGGGAACTAACCCATTCCTTCAGACCAGCATTAATCTCTTCCAAGGGTGGTGATCCAATCCTATTACCTAATTAATTTCTTTTGGTTCTTACCTCTTAAAAGTTCCACTTTCTCAACACTAGAACACTAGGGACGCAGTAGCTAGCACCTGAACTTTTGGAGAACACACTCAAACCATAGCCACTTGTGATTTGAACAGCGAGGATTTGGAGCCATTAAGTTTCCTAAGATGGAGAAAGCCATACTACTAAAGGTGTGGTCTCTCAACTGGCAGCATGAGTAGCCCTTGAGTGATGACTGGAAACACAGATTCTCAGACTCTGTCCAGACTCATTGATTTAGAATCTCTGGCAGATGAGACTTTAGTGTCTGTGTCATAAATAAGCTCCCTATGTGGTTCTTCTGTGTCATACAAGTTTATGACTCAGAACATTACAGCCGATCAGAAACCTTTCTCTGTAATCTTGCCAGATCGTAGTTTAAGGTCTGTGGACTTAAATGGCCTGTTACAACTAATCAATGAGCTGTTGTAAGACCAGAGGTAGACAGCGACATTTGTGTGGCTGTGTTGCAATAAAACTTTATTTACAAAAATAGACTCTGAGCCAGATGTGGCCCACGGGTCACAGTTTGCAAATGCCTGGAGTCCCATTTGTTCCTAGTTTTAATAGTGTCAGTAAGTGGGGAGATGGAGAGAAAGTAATGTTGATTAAGTGCCTATTGTGTATGTACTTACCCTAGTGTATAGTCTGCTTTAAACAGATGTGTGGCTTATGCTGAAGAACAACAGTTGGAGGCATTTGGAAAGGTACAGCACACAACTTGAGCAGTGTCATACAAAGGCCCTAGGTTTGCCTTGCTGTATTTATCTTACAGTATAAGAAACAAAAGCTTGGACAGGTCAAAGACTTGCCTGAAGGTACTATGAATCAGCATGAGAATCAAGGTAAAACCTGGCTCATCTGACTGTGAAGGGAGTGCTCTGCCTGTTCTCCTGAAGACAGAAACACAGGGCTATGTTTGGTTTTCAAGAACCATGAAGGCAAAAACTTACCACTGGACATTGGAAGGGAGAGAGAAATGATGGAGATCGAGCTAGAGATAGAGATGGAGGCAGGAACAGAGAGACTGTTAAGAAAGACTCAAGGAAACACCTCTGATGATAAATGAACAAAAGACAATGATTCCAAGATTGCTTAAGGTCAGGCTCATGGCATGGCAGATTGGCAATAACTCCCTATCCATTAGCTATGTACATATAGAAAACTATTTCCAACTTAGTGACTTCAAATTATAAGAATTTATTATTACTCTTTTGGTCTTGGCTCCCTGGCTCATGTGTCTAGCGGGTGACTATGTGTGGCCGGCAGCTCTACTGCTCTTTGCTGGTTCCTCCTTTATGTCTGAGGGACAGCAGGCTGGAGAATAGTCTAGAATGTCTTGGCTGGGACAACTAGATTCTCTTATGTTAGTCTGGCAAAACTTTCTTTGGTGGTGGTGGTAAGGTTTTCAAAGAGAGCAAGCGAAGTGTGCAGAAGTAGGCAAGACTTCTCATGGTGCTCACCAGGATGAAATTTCCTCCCATCAAAATGTGCCGCTATTTTCCTGTCTCTTGACATTTGTGTGGCCTTGTGATTGACTGGCTTTGCCAATAGACAAGAAGAGCAGCCCTAGTGAGCTCGTCTGAAGCATAGCTGTCAAACAGTCTTTACCATACCTGCTGCAGGGATTCTAATCCAAGCCAAGATGTTCCCAGCCTTAATGTCCTAAAGACCTCCCAAATTCTTTTCCTTCCCTTTACCTGTTTATTACCTAGACAGCTTCTAGAATCATTCTTAAGAAACAGGCAAACATAACTCAGAGATTCCATGGTTATAGGGATAAAGTGGAGGGCTCTTGGAGGGCTGGGTCAGCCTGCTTCTCCAGTGCCATCC
Source organism: Chinchilla lanigera (assembly GCF_000276665.1). Lineage (NCBI taxonomy): Eukaryota > Metazoa > Chordata > Mammalia > Rodentia > Chinchillidae > Chinchilla > Chinchilla lanigera. Next base: position 21,538,805 of record NW_004955415.1, on the reverse strand, counting down.
TATACCCCCTCCCCATAGCCATTGTTCTCGGTCCACACTGACTTTCCTGTTCCCTGAATGCACTGAGCCTCATCCTCCTTGGAGCTTTGCACTGGCTGTCCCCTCTGCCCAGAGCTCCCTCCTGCTGGATCCTGTGCCTGGTCTTTTTCCATTTGGCCTCAATCCAGATGTTTTCTGATGAAAGAAACCTTTCTTCCCCTTCCTTTCGGTACAGCAATCACCACATCTCATCATATTCCATACCTCTGTTTACTTCCTTTCATAGCTTATATTTGAATAGACCTCATTTACTTTCCTAACTTTCTTCTTCCCTCCTCACTTCTACTTCCTTCTGTCTCTCTCTCCCTCTCTCTTTCTCTCTCTCTGTCCTCCTCCTCCTTCTCCTCCTCCTCCCCCTCTCTTCCTTGTTGTCTTGTCTCTCCTCTGCCTTTTTCCACTGTTCTTGTGTATTTTCTGGCTTCTTTCACTGCCATATAATCTGCACATAAACATCAGCAAGTGGATTTGAAAAAAGATAGTTTGTTTGGGGATATAGTTCAGCAGCACAGTACCTGCCTGGCAAGTGCAAGGTCCTGAGTTTGATTCCCAGTACCAAAAAACAAAACCAAAGATGAAATCAAACCCAAACAAACTACTGAAAATACAGTTTGAAAAGGCTGAAATTTCTAAGGCTGTGATAACTATCTGAATGTGGGAAAAAGGAGAAAGAGATAAAAAGAAGCCAACTCCCAGATTTCTTGTAACGATCAGGCATCTTAGGAACAGATGAAGAATTATCCTTAGAAGAGTACATTTTGGAGAGAAAGTGGTCAAATTCATGTTAGACTATAAGCATTAGTGCTCAAGGATACCAGAAGAGGTCCACTGCATGGAAATTTTGGGTTTGGGCCTTGGGGAGGACTGGAGATGGAGCAGTCATCTTCGTTGTTGATAAAACAGCGTTCATTTAAATCTTTGTAATTCATCAATGCATTGTAATATATACACTTATAAATATAAACACTTAAAATATGCATATATGAAGATGCATATGCAAATTTAAATTTCATGAATGTAGTTGTAAAATTTCATGAATGTAGTTGTCCTTTATGTCCCAGGACAATAATGAGTGTAGGCTAGGTGGATGTAACAACAACAACAAAAAAACCAAGATTTTTTAATTTTAAAGGTCTTGGAATCACTGAGAAGCATTTTGGAAAGATATTACTTTGAGGTGAGTTCCAGCATATATTTATGTCAGATTTCTGATATTTGGTATTATAATAAAGAGTTTGTAGCTTTCTTCCCTTGGTTTTATGTCCATTTCTTGGGTCTTCTGAAAACCTGTGGTTTTAAAACGGGGATTGGAATGAAATTAATTCAGTGATCTACTCTTCTGGCCTGGTTTTTCTTGCCAAATCTCACCAAGGTACTTGTAAATTAATAGAACATCAACGTGAAAAATATGTATCTATTCTATGTGAATGTTCTCCTGGTGCAGAATGAAAGGCTCCTTTCTATGTTATGATTTTGGGTATAGAAGGATGAGACTTTTTAATTTCACTGTTAGGGTAGAATGCTCCATTGGTAAAATAATTACTTTCATCATTAAGTAAGATACTCTGTTCCAGGGCTTTGCTGTACTTTGATAGCTGTAATATAACATGTTTCTCACAGATGTGTCACAGGGAGTTCCTACCCAATAGCTGTAAAGATATCTTTCGGCATCTACATATTCTGTGTTAATAAGATGCTTTCCTAGTGTTTTAAAGTGGTTAATTTTTAAAAATACATTGAATAATTTCCCTGAAGTACTTTCATATAACTAATTTGTTTTAAAAATCCTCACTTTCTAACTTTATTCCAGCAAATATTGATTTCCTGTATGTTAAATACCTGCACCAAGAATGGCAAGGACAGAAAAACGGAACTCTGTCCTTCCAACATGCAAGGTATGCTAGAAATATGTCATATTTGCCTCACTTATATTATGCCCATAGTTATTGGCTTTATCTGAAGTCTTGCAAGTATATTTGGGCTCCACATCCATGGGCTTCACATCAGCAGAGTCAACCAACCTTGAACCAAAACCATTAAAAAAATAATTTAGGAAAGTTCCAAAACAGCAAAACTTGAAATTACTACACACCAGGGCTTCCTGTCTCATTTGTGCACTGTGTAGTTGGACTTGTGATGGCTGTGTCTGCACCGAGCACTTACTACCCTCCCCACTGTGTTGTTTCCTAAACCATAATGTATACATGTACACAACGTATCTACATTGCACTGGGTATTGTAAATACTCTAGATCTGATTTAAAGTATACAATGGACATACATAAGTCATATGCAAATACAATGCCATATTATATAAAAAAACCTTAGTATACAAAGATTTTGTTGTCCTTGGGATCCTGGAACCAGTCCCATATGGATACTAAGCAATGACTGTATTATTTTCAAGAAAAAAGGAAAAATAGAAAGAATAGCTGCAGCTAAACATATAGCCTTTAGATATAGATTTTCTAAATGTAAAATTTGTTCTATTAATAGCACTGTAACAATTATCTTGGAAATCCTAGTAACAATATACTGTTATTTTACAAATCCGGCACTGTCCAGTGTGAGTGAGGAAGGTCTCTGTGTACTATCTCCTCCAGAAGGTGTCTCAGAGTCCAGGCTCACTTCATGGTGTGGCAATCCCATCTTAGGGTCACGGGCTTCCAGCCAGAGAGAGAAAGTATGCATAGAAAACCATGGCACACCTTGCAGAGGTCCAATATGAACAGTGAACTTCATCACTGCGGGCCACATCCTACTGGCCAGAACCATGTACATGGCTCTACCGAGGCAGTGAGAAAGGAAGTCTTACTGTGGTGTTGGCAGGAAAACCAAATAGTTTATAGCTAACACTTAGAGTCATTTTTGCTATACCTGGCTCTGCCACTTATTAGCTTCTATATTATAAAACTTTCTGTGCCTCATTTTTCTTGTGTGTGAAATAAGGCATCAATAAGGTTGACCTCACAGGATTGTTATGAGGAAGAAACAAGTCAATATATACAGAGGTTCTAAAGGAAAGCTTGTCAATATGCTATTAAAATGATCTGTTCTGACTTAATGTGTGAGGGAAATTACTTTAAGGGAGATACATAGTCTATAAGATTTCACAGTAGAAAGGGAACATTTCTATGTGAGGGGAGATGTGGTAGGCCACCAAATGGTCCTCCAAAGATGTCCACCTAAACTACGTAATCCATTAATACACGGAAATGGTGACTTTGAAGATGTGATGAAAGCTTTGACTTTTAGATGGGAGATGACTCTGGATTATCTGGGTGGACTCACCCGGATAACATCTCCCTTGAGAACAGAGACCTCCCCTAGTTAGCGCTGGAGGAGATGCAATAGATGGGGGTATCAAAAGGGATCAGTGTTTGAGATGGGTTGCACTTTAATGGCACAGGGTCAGCAGTGACTTCAGTACTACACCCACCAGGAATCTGAAATTATATCTCTCCCCAGCCCCAGAACCTTTAGCTAAGAACCCAGCTGGATAACACTGAATTCATTCTGATGGGATCCTAAGCAGAAGGCACAGTCAAGTCTGCCTACAGACTGTGAGATAGGAAATATGTGACTTTTTAATTCACTAATTTTGTGTTAGTTTGCTATAGTAACAATAGGAAACTAGCAAAAGGGAGAATCCTTAAAGTATTCATAATAGAAAAAGCACTTGGGATGGATCAACAAGCAGGACTTTGCTACTCAGATAAAATGGAAGGACATTTTAGTAAGGGGTCTAGGGTGAGCCATGTTTTGTAAAATAAGCAGGGATTAAAGATTGGTAGTTTGAAGTCATAACGTGGGAAGGTTTGAGATTTTAGGCCAGGGAGTTTGTTCTTAATTCCAGACTGCATGAAGAACCATTGGGTTTTAATTGGCAAGATGATGTGGTCAAGGGTCTATATGAAGAGGTCATTTGATGATGAGTCGCCATAGCTATGGGGCTTGCTTGTGCACTAAGGTACAGTAATAGCTTTGGGAAGGAAAAGTAGTCAGTCAGGAAAGACTGTCTGATGTGAGGTCTTCTAAAAGCAAACCCTGAGGCCAGGGTGCCTGGGAAGTGCTCTCAGGGGGCAGTCCTCTACAGAGAAACCAGTAAGGGAGCAAGGAAGCAGAACAAAGAAGTAGCCAAATGTCAGATAAAGTGCTGGTCTGCACTGGATCCCATAGGGGACTCAAACATCCATTACACCTTTCAAGTTTGCTTTGTTTGAAGGTAAAGGAGCTAACTTTCATATGTTGGTATCAGTCAGTGATTGACTGCTGGTCACTCTGAGTGGTACAAGCTTTTAAGCACTGGAAGGAAAAAGTGCCAGTAGTTCTGGAACAGCGCTCAGAAGAAGGGCTCAGGTAGAAACCATTGCAGGCAAGACAGGCAGAATCAGGAAGCTGGGCACAGAGAACTGTGGAAACAAAGGGATCAGGGTGCTCACAAGAGTATCTGCTAACAAGATGGTGCAACTTGAATGCAGAGCAGTTGAAGGGAGGTATAGAAGAGGGACGTGGAGAGAAAGGGTGGCACCATTTTTTAAGCCCTACTGTGATGAATAGGAATCAGAGTATATGAAAGGAATGAAGGTCAAAGAAAGAAAGAAGGTGAGTAGGTTCTGGATATATAATGTGTATATTCCAGAAGCTAATTATTTAGAACCCTGGAACTCAGTTTCATTTCCGAGTGATACAAAAGCCCTGACATCATAGAATTTATAGGGACTCAGAGCTCTTGTAATGGTGGGCATGTGTTTTCCACCTCAGTGCATCGCATCTTTTCCATTTTCAAAAATGTCTAGCTAATTTTCACATGAGAGTGATCAAAACAGAGCATTATTAAATGCTTTCAATTACTCAGAGGAAATATATAATTGAATGGCAATGTTTTATTGCTGCTAACAATGAAAGTTGAACTAGATATTGATCACATTAGTATACTGTTCAAGTTAAACAAGAATGAACAAGAAACCATTAGGCATTTTTCTCTGGCCTCCAGGGTTAGACTAAATGAAAAAAAATAACACTGTTAAAAATATACAGAAGAGCAATCTGTAGCCTGCAAACTAAATTGTGATAAATGAGAGAAAGGAGCAGGCACTTGAAGAAAACAACAAACAAATATTTCCTAATCTAACATAATTACATGAATCTCAAAGTTCGAACTCTAATTCAATTCAGCCTGTTTCCTGGGTGCTCGTTATATTTAGAATCTGTTCTATAGGCGATGGAGAGTGCAAAAGTTACAGACCCCTAGGCTATTTACTAGCACTGACTCTGGAATAAAATAATACATATTTAAATTTTCACAGTACCATTGAGCTATGAGATCTTAGATAAGTCATTTTATTGAATTAATCAAAATCTATTGACCGATAGCTACTATATGCCAAGCACTGTACTGATAATGTAACTTTTACTCCTCCTTTTAAAATAGGGAGGTAATAATATCTTTCAGAAGGGGTTGTGCTATTTCTCCAGTTGTGGTCCTTGACCAGCACTCAGAACAAAATCTGGGTTCATGACAGAAGTGTAGAACTTTGGCCCCATCCCAGATCTGAAAAATCAAAAGCTCTGGAGATGGGGTCTTGGAATCTGTTCAGTTAGATGTCTTGGTGCTTCTGATGAAGTTTGAAGTGTGTTGAATTAAATGAGATAGGATTTACAGAATGCTAAGTGTTAAATGCTTAGCTTCTGCATCTATAAAGATAAACTGATATTAACTGTGGTCTGCTGGAGCTATTGGAAGAATGTACAGGGGACTAGCATGGTGGTCATGACGCAAGCCCTCACTAATGTCAGCTATTCTATTTGTAACAGAGGAAAAATAATTTTCCCTTTTCTCTTTTGAGCTCTTGAATGGGGATCCTTGTAACAAAAAACAGATTAACAAGACAAAAAGTTTTTAATATGTTTATTTCATATACTCATGGGAGATACCCAGGGCATGAACAACTGTCAAAGAGGTGGCCTAGAACTTTGATAGCATCTTCAATAAAGGACATTACATTTTCACAGACGTGACAAGACAGGATCTTGGGTCACTATGGGCAACAAATTATGGGACACAAATGTACTGAAAACCGTAGATATAAAAAGTTAAGTGTGCTCGGTAATTTTTTCTAGTGTCATCTCCAGGCTGAGAGGCTAAAGTTGTATTTGCTGGGTATACTACTTTGTCTTTCTGGTAGAAAACGGAAGAGGAGCCGATTTGTAATTTATATCCTGTTTTGAGGCAAATGGGAAGGAGCAGAGAGCTTTTCTTGAATCTTTTTGTTGTCCTGCCTTTGCCATAAAATCATTTGTATGCCCAAGTGGTATACTCTGGGGTGGCATATTCTGGTCTCCTAAATATTAATCCTAAAAATTTATTATTACTAAATATAGCTCATGTGACATGGCTGTTTGCCCAGGAGTTCTGAGGGAGCGTTCAACACGTTTAATTTTCTATCCCCGCTGCCCTAGACATCTGAGAATTGCCTTTCTGGTCCTTGTGCTTCAGAGCTGAGGGACTACAAAGTATCAGCAGAAAAGTTCTCATGAAAAAGTGTAATTTCCCCATGATATTTCACTAGGCAACAAGGAAGAAATGGATTCTATGGTCATTCAAACTGCTGTTTATTGGAGAAAGCAGGCTTTCTTTCTCCTACCTTCTTCCTTCCCTCTTTCCCTCCCTCCTTCCTTCCTTAGTTCCTGCCTTCTTTTCTCCTTTCTTTTAAAATAAAAGTATACCCAGAGGGCCAACTGTATACCAGTCATTGTGCCAGACATGTGGTTCACTGGTAAATAAACTCAGACACAGTTCTGACCTTATTGTGTTCACTGAGAATAGACATAATTCATCCATCCATTTGCTAAAAACAAAGCAAAAACCTTATTGGACATGTACTATGTGCTAGGCACTCTTCCTGGCATGTATAATGCTGTTAAATGGATGTGATGTTTTGGCTAAAAACAAAAAGTAAAAGGGATCAATGACACTGGATTTTACCATAGGGATAATTGAGGAAAACATAGGATATAAACAAGAGAAAAGAAGAGCTGCTGTATTTTTATTTGTTTTCTTCTTTGCATTATTTTACCTTGAACTTTCTAGTAAAGGATCACATACACACAGAATACTGAGTAAAATGTGTGCAGCTCATGGAATTGTCATAGGTTAATACATGTATGTTACCAACATCCACATCAGACAGCAGAGCATTACCATCCTCAGAGAAGCTTGCCTCACGCCTCCCAAGTCACCATCTCCTAAAAGTAACAAACACCCTATTTCTAATACCATAGGTTTACTTATTGAAATAAAAATGGACTTATGCAGTATAAACCCATTCATATCAGTATCCCCCCAACATTATATTTATAAGATTGATTCATGACATTATTTAGGTTGTAAATCATTCATGTTAATTGCTGGATAGTATCTTGTTGTATGACTATACCTTAATTTATATTTTCCATTTCTGCAGAAATTTAGATAGTTTACAATTGGGGACGATTACAAAATATATAGCTATAAATATTCTATATTATGAATTATGGTAAAAATGTATATAGTTCTATTGAATATATACCTATGAATAAAGCTGTTGAGTCATAGGCAGAGCAAATGTGGAACATCTTGAGATAGTTCCAATAGTGGTTTGGTTTTTCATAGTAGTTGTGCCAATTTCCACACCCACCAGTAGTGCATGGGAGAGCTAGTTAACAGTAGCTTTCCAACCAGGGGCATTCGTAGGTTTGTCTCTGGCCTTCTCCTTAGCAGTAGAAGCTTCTCCTTGCCTCTCATTACTTCCAAAGCATGGAACATTGTGGTAGGAGAATTCAGAAGAGGACAAACCCTTTTCCACAGCTAAAAGTACTCCAAATTTAAAGCATAGAGAGAAAAGCATTATGATCAAAGCCGCCTTTCAAAAGAAATAATAATGCTTCACGTTAATAAACACAGTATGTGGCAATTGCTTTTAAAACTACCTATTTCTACAGTTCTTTCCTAGCTGAATGTCTAACTGTGTCTTGAATGGCAGAAATAAAGGATCTTCTATGGTCCTCTCACAGCATCGATGTTTCCATAGAGAAGATGGACAGGACTTTTTGATTTTTGCTCAGTAGTAATTTGAAATGCCACAGGAGGGTTTAGCAATTTCCCAGCAACTTGAAAAGTAAAAGAAAAGCCATGCTTTGTTGGTTGGTTAACACTACACTTTAAATGCTCTTGTGACTAAAAATGAAAGTAAGTGAATTCTAAAAGTAATGTGCAGGTAGGTAGCCCATAAAAGAATGATCTTAGCCTTAGTTTTGCAAAACTCATCACTAAGTTAGGTGCACAAAATGTCAGTTTGTTAAAACCCAGTCTTTAGTTCTGAGATCCTAGAATTACAAGGGAAGGGTCTTAATCTTAAGGCCTGAAGTAAGGAAAATTTTGGGTGAATAAGGAAGAAAAAGCAGCTGGATGTCCATATTATAGAAGAGTTAAGCAATATAAATCTACCTGAAGGAAAAAAGAAATGAGGAATTGAGAAGCTAATCATAGTTAGGAATGTTGAATCTATGTATCAGCTATCACAGGCCAGACTCTTCTGGGTAACAAATATACCCCATATGTCAGTAGTTTACAATAAAAAGCTTTGTTTCTTGTTAATGCTGTGTGCCTTTTGCATGCTGGTTGAAGCTCCATCCTGTATAGTTTGTATAATGAGATACAGGCTGACAAGATAGGCTCAATTTTTATATTAGTTATCTTTTGCCACATGAATACTATGATTTCAAAACCACTACCACAAAACTTCAGCAGTACTCGATAATAAACATAATTTTTTTCATGAGTGTATATGTCACCTGACAGTTCACCTAATCTGGTAGTGGCTCAGTAGATCTCAGTCTGGTTCATTCATCTGTTTGAAGATTGCCTGGTAGCAGGCTGGTCTAAAATATCCTTAGCTAGGACAACATGTCCCTGGCCAACTTGTTTCTTAATTCTTCAGCAGGGAAGTCTAGACTTATGTACATTTTGATATCAAAATAACAAAAGTAACTGGAAGAGTGTGATTCCTCTTCCAAATTCCTGTAAAACAAAAACAGTTAAAATAATGGAAAAGAGTTCTTTCCTTTTATTACATCTATCACTCCTTGAAGCAATAAGCATAAACAAAACACTTCTAGACTGGGAATGAGACGAGGAGATAAGAACCAATTATGAGAAAGTACATGGTATTTGTGTGAAATCATGTCATAAGTTGGTCCAGGTTCTACAAGTAGGGACCTCCACCTTCCAGAGAAGTTGCTATAAAATCGTATTCCAAATAAGGAAGTGAAAATTTCAGTTGTTTTATAATAGTATGATGCCTAAAATATAGAGCATTATTGGTCATGATGGTAAAGGGAAAAGTAAGCCTATTATTTCTCTCACATCTCATTGTCAAAGCAAGTCATGTGGCCAAGTCAGATGTCAGTGGGGTAGGGAAATAAAATTCTTTCTCACAGATGGAGAAAGGATGTTTATAAAAATAATAGCTTTAATAGAAGCTGAGAGGGGAAAATACTGGTTTCTTCAAGATTATTGTTGCCTGAGATAAATACAGTTTTGTCGTGAGAATATTTCCCAGATGTTAGATAAGACATGAAAAGTCTAATAATACACTTTCACATATCAAAAGGTTGTCCTTTAAAGGTCTCTGAAACATTTAGGAACCCCTACTGTCATAGCCGCTAGTTCAGTCATTATAACCTATTGTCCATCTGACCCACGGAACGCCAGCCATATTCCACATGCCTGCTGTGGAAAACAGTATAATAAACCCAAAAAGAACACTTCAAGTAAGTGTTTTTTTGAAACTTGGTTTCCTACACCATCAAGGTATAGGAGGAACAAATCTAAGTTCACAAACTTGGGCTATGTTTATTTTTTGCAACTCTAGTTAATTTCTGTTATGAGATCCTACATCATGATAAAGCTTATGTAATTTTAGCTAATTTACAGTTTCTGCATGTGTGCCCGTGGCTACATGTTAAACTCTGAGGCTTTCACTATGTCATGAGTTGTGTGGTATGGGGTCTGGGGTACGGAGTCCTGCATCACACTGACATTGGAGAGCCGTCCTTCATACTGGTTCTTGGGTTTTCAGGCATATTATTGATGCATAATAGTGAGGTTCAATCTGCAGAGCCCTCTCTGTCTCACTTCGGCATATGGATACATGAACCCCTCTACCATATTGGCAGTGGGCAGCCTGGAGGAGGTATTTGAATTCTTTCACTTACTGTCAGAGGACACTGTACAGCCTAATGCCATGTTGGGACAGAGTCTCTGTGAGGTTAATCAGAGGCAATCTTCTAGAGATAACAAACTTCATGCCCATCCTGGGGACTTATTGACCACCTGGGATGTCACCAAGGAGGCCTAATCCCTGCCTCACTTCATTCCTCCACGCTCTTCCTGTTTTCCACACAGTCTTGTTCGCCAGAGGTGAGTCTGACAACTCCTGGTCTTCCTGTTCTTGGCCACCACTTCATGCTCCTCCTTCCCCTCAGTTCCCTGCTCCTGACTTTGTTTAAGGAGGGCATACACTGGTGAACTTTGCTTTCACACATCTTACTTCCTCTCAAATCTATTTTATTTTCTGTACATGTAAGCTCTTTTCCTGCCCACAAAGCCTAACCCTTTAAAATGCAAAAGCTTGGAAAAACATTCATTTCTCTCCTTTTGTTCTATTTTCCATTCCTTGAAACAATGGACAAAAATAGGACACAGAGTATGGGTGAGAGAGGGAGACGGAGGTCAACAGGAAGAAGCAGAACGGAAAACAACCCAAGTGAAAATGATTGTTGGTGTGTTGGCAAATGTTTAGCGACTTGCTTTAAAAAAGCCTTTGTAGAATTTGCTGATTTCTGGATTTTTGTAGTATAAATGCAGCCACCGTGGCTGACTTGAAGTTGAGCAGGTGGCATCACTGAGCACAGAGCACAGAAGAGATGGACAACACTGTAGCATTATGGAGTATTTTCACCATATCAATACAGGAGACATACATAATCCCAGGAGCATGCGTTACAGTGAATATAATTTAAAAATGAGGAATTATGAGTGCTTACTAACTTTTGTTGTTTGTGTAGTGCTGGGCTCAAACCATGGCCTGGTCCATACAAAGAACATGCTGTACCACTGAGCTACATTCCAGCCCTAATGTTATTTTTGATATAATTTATTTAATGTTAAGCTTTCTGATATAATTTTAAATAATGGTTTAACTGACTCACTGAAAATTTAACAATGTACTCTCAGCGTATCACAGTTGTAGGTCTTTTGAATTCAATTGTTAATATTTTATAACTATTTCCTTGACGCAAAAGAAAGTGGGCCTCTGTGGCTCATAATATTGAATAGGTCATTTAGCATGACCAGTGTTTGGGATATCTCCAGTCTTTCCTTATATTCTTTCAGATTTACCTAACATGCAGGTGCTTGCACTGAGCTCATGTCATTTATTTTTAAAAATTTTTCACAGGACCATACTTGGTCAAACTTGGAAACATGAGGGTTATTTATATCCTCTGTCTGGCACAATCTCTAACTGTTGGATGAAAGAAGGCAATGGACCATTTTTGTCTCTACTGGTTCTCATGTACAGTCAGTACCAATCCATAATGGACAGTGGGATGGGATTTCCTCTGTCTCTGTTATGTTCTCTGTTGCCTTGGCTGGTGCTTCTAGAGACTCTCCCAGTAAATCGCCTGTGCTCAACCCTTGCCTCAGGCTCTTCTTTCAAGGGGAGCTTGATTAATGTATTGCCATCCCTGTATTCATGGCTTAGTCTCACTTACCTTAAACACTTAGAGTTGGCCAAAATCACTGAACATAATATAATAAAGTGCTGAATATCTGATACACTTTAGTGAGTACTGTAATGAAAGTAAGTATCAGAATAGCTGTATGAGTGCAGGAGACGCAGGTGGGCTTTTTGGAGACATAATGAGGTGAGAAAACCCAATATTCTAAAAACACTGGTGATATAGTATCCTGCAGTGTACCAGTTGGTCACCCTTATGATTGTAGGACTGACTGGGAGCTGCTGCTGCTCATGTCACAGAAATATGCAGCACCACTTGTTGCTAACCTGGGAAAAGATCAACATGCAAAATTTAATCAAAGCATGGTTTCCACTGAAGGTATATCACATTTGTACAATTTAAAACTGAAAAATCATTAAGCCCAAGTCACGTCCTATGTGTGTATTACAAAGGTACTATAGAAAAATAATTACATCTATAGCAGATATATATGTATATGTACACATTTTCTTCTTCATGTAATATATATATATGACATACATATGCTGTATGTATACATATAAAGTTGACCTCACAATTTGCAGATTCCATATTTGTGAATTTGCCTCCTCATTACAATTTACTTACAACACCAACTCCATACTCATAGCATTTCAGAGACCCTTACAGAAGTGCACAGAGCAACAAAATATTTGAGTCACTCAGTGCACACATTTCCACTGGAGGCTAAGCAAGATTCTGCTCTGCCTTCTTGTTTGAAGGCCCTCATTCTGTGAATAAAAGTTCTCCTCATGGCCTGAGTGCTGTTTCTCCTGGTTTTGTGCCTTTTGTTATATAATATAAGGACTCTTTCAACAGAAACACACCCTAAACAAGGTTATGTATGGGTCAATCGATGAAAATGTTATGAATTGGGCTGGGAGTGTACACCAATGGTTGAGCACTTGCCTAGCATGCATGAGGTCCTGCATTTGAACCTCAGCACTGCAAGATAAATACATAACCAAAGGAAAAGTAAACCTTGTACCCAGAGGCTTCCAAGATCCTGGGCTTACCAACATTTTGTTCTAGGAGCAATGGGCTCATGGTTATTGAATTAGTCTTCACAGAGAATTTATGGAAAGCAACTACTGTGAAAGGTATAGTAAAGAGTAAAATGTAGTGTAGAAGGAAAAGACAGTTGGAAAGATACCAAAACATGGTTTCTCTTTCAAGAAACCTATAAGATGCAGCCACTTTCTGTGACACTCAGCAATCTTTGACAGCTCTAGGGGAAGTCTACAGGGCTATAACCTTCTTTGTACATAAGAAGCAGCTCTCCTTGGATCCAGGTTCATTTCTTGTGGTACACATTATCCAAGAAAAAGTGCATAGGACTAAGGTAAACAAGAAAAGAAGATCTCACTTAAGAACATTACAATATGGAAGAAAGAAAAGTCAAGTGAAAGGAAGAAAGGGCTGATTTTTTAAGAACTAATATGAGGGGCTCCTAGGCTGTCTGAGTTTGCTAATTGTTCTTACCCCACCTGTGTCTTCCTGATCAGTGTGTTTTTCCAATTTGGAGCCCAGCTGAAGTTAGACTCCTACATTCCCACAGAGAGGGTGAGCTGAGTGTGGAGAAGAGTGAGGGAAATAGGGTCAACACCTACCTTTATAATTACATTTCCAAAGGATGGCACCCAGATCCTTCAGAAAGAGGAGGCTTTAAAGAACATCTATGTGCATTTCAAAGGGGTAGAGAAAGACTTTTCAATTACAGTTTTTTAGAATGAATGCCCTAAGAAAAGGTAGAACAAGCACCTACAACCAGAAACAAAAACAAAAACAAAAAAACCTTTCTTAAATTTAGTGAGCTGAAGGAATGGTAAGCCTGTCCCCTCTCTGTGCATATATAAGTGTGCACCTGTGTGTGTGTGTGCATATATGTGACAAGAGAATTTGGTTTTATGCATTTGTTACTGCAAAGTGTCCTCAAGAGGCTAAACAATCTTTGCTAAGAGCTTGCAAGTACTTGAGTACCACATTATTTATGAAATGAATAAATAATATTGCTTGCATGTTAGGTTTCAAAATTGTGCTTTTGTAATTAATAAGATTCAAATTATTTTGTTGAATGAATTGAATAATATCTTTTTGTCATCATTGATTTTATTGATCAATAAATATTAAATTATAACACTATCATGTACAAGACACTCAATTGATTTTTCTTTAAAAAGAAGTCTTTATGCACAAAGAATATTGGCATTATTAAGTACTTAATGAACTATCTACATTAAATGAGTCACAGTCAATATTCTACTTTACAACTTCTTCAAGAAGCAGCATTCTCTCTGAATTGAGAAAATTAAATGCTATAGAAAAAATGTAAACTATTTTGACATATGGTTTGATGATAAACTTGGTAAAGAAATATTATGGCTATTTAAAAATAAGCTTAAATTATAAAGTACCTTTACATGTTAAGAACACTATGTAATGTAATAAAAGGCTAGGGAGTAAAATCTTGACTTCAGCTCAATTTCATATATTATGAGGTGTCCTAATATAACCTGCAAGAGACAGACCTGAAATACAGTGTCATACAAACAAGAGCAACAATGTTTGCAAAACTTTGTTAAAACTATGATGAACTTAAATATACAATTTAAAAGTAGGAGAGTTATTTTAAAATAAGCTGTGGGTCACAGAACTAGAGTCTTCACTTTCCTTTCATGTCACTAAATGGAATACTCAACCCAATAATAAAGGGTAAAATGCAGGAAAAGGGAAAAGGAAAGTTGAAAAGTTACCAAATCATTAATAACTCTTTCAAGAAACCTCAAAAAGCAGTAGTTTTGTATAAAGCCCTATAGTCTTTCAGGCCATGTGCAAAGGTTACAGCTTCCTTCTTTGAACACAAGAGGAGCTTTCACTGAATCCAGCTATTTTTGTTGTGGTGGTAGTTCTTTTGTTCTCAGGACACTGCATTAGGAAAGGAAAATGTTCTTACGTGGTGTAAACTACCCCATCTAATGGATTAAAATAAAGTTTTGAGGTCATAATACTTTGAGATGGAGGCCTAAGGCTTCAATGTGAAGTTCTCTAAAAATACACTAGTTTCTCTTACAAAATATTTCATGCAGATTAATTCTGTTCTAGTGTGCACACGCATGCACAAACACGCACACACTCACATGCACAAACATACAAACACATGCACACAATTTTTAGCAATGGCTGAAAAGTTAATATTATGGCCTTGGAGTCTGGTAGGTAAATGTAGGGCTCTGCAGAAGGATGGCCTGGTCTATGTCTCCCAGGATCTGCCCTTCATTTCTCTGCTTCTCCCTGCTATGTCATGAGCAGTTTCTGCTTTGCCATGCCCCTTCTGCCTTGCAGCCAACAGAATATGGAGTGGCACCTTTACAAACTGTGATCCGAAGTAAACATTTCCTCATTTAAATTGTGGGTGTTAACTTATTGTGTCTCAGTGATGAAAAAGTACCTAAGACAATTAGTATAAAAGTTTTCCTTCAAATGCTTATAAAAATGTAAACTTTTGGAAAGATTGTTTGCCTTCTGTTTTAAACAGATTCTCACATGTTATAAAGTGCACTATGAAGCAAATATGTTTAACTGGGAAGCAAGTACATGTTCTCCAAATACATTAGATAGAAACAAAACTGAGCCGTTGACATCTTTTTTGAACCAAAGCAATAATGTATTTGGAATTCCTATTCCTATCTATAAATAAGAAGGTATCCTGAAAAAAAAGGGTTTTATGTGATTGTGATTGGGTTATTTTCCCCTTGAAGGGAGCCCTAGTTTCCCTTAAATCCCCATCAGAAGAAAGCAAGTATTAAATTTGGGCAAGGTGGGATATTATTTTTTTCTCACAAAGCAATAATTATAAAACAAACAATAGTCATAATGATAGCAACAGTAATGATGATTATTACTATGGTTTCTCACTTAGGAAATCTTTTGATTCACATATACTAATCATTGTTTTTTTGAAATTTAGGAGATGGGCGAGATTATACACAATGAAAATCATCCTAATTAAATCAATGGTATGAAAAGGCCAACTCAGTTTTACCACTGCTCCAAATGAAGTATAGCCATCAAATACACAACTAACATTTATTTCCTTTCTTATTTTTAGAAAATAGATTTTTCCCCTGATAAACAATGGGAAAAATGCATTCTACAGGACTATTTTTCACTGTGCTCTACCAGGAATTTCCTAATGTACTCCTGGTCATCTCTTTGAAACTGAGTAAAATTTAATGTCAATTAGTCTGTTGCTATAGCTTTGCTTTGTGCTTGTTTACTTTCAACTTATTTTAAAGTACCAAAGAGGAAGAATGAGGAAAGTGCAAAGACAGAGAATATGACACTCAGAGGCAGATTAAAAACAGTGATTTTTCAGTATGGTAGGAGAAGGGAGTGTCCCAAGTTATATTTTGGACAAAATATGAAAAATAGCTTATAAAGGATTTGTAATGCAGCTATAAATAACAAAAGATAAGTAGTAGTTATACTTATATAATATATACTTACATATTATATTAATTATTTATATATCTCCCCAAAGTCATAACCTGAAAATTAAAATCAAAATGTGAAGTTTACATGAGAGTAAGTCTTTTTCAATAGTAACATATAAACATATTTATTTATAACACAAGAGTTGGAGGAAGAAGTGACTCATGAAAGATGTTTTGTTTTCTTGACTAAAATTCAACTGGATGCTTATCTTCCCAACACACATACATGTCATATGGGTACACATCTCTACTACAGTTTCCTATTATTCTTTACTCCTGTCAAACAAATGCAACCCCAACATGGAAGAGAGTTATAGTAAGTATAAAATATATCTCTCATTATAGGCTATCACAGGAAAAGCCATCAAATCATCCATCTTGTTTCCCAACATGTGTTTGGATACATCAACAAAATAGAATTCTTTGTGAAAATTTGTAATGTGCTTGAAAATGTTTTATGGTCACATGGCCTTATATATTTTCCTGATTTAGCATTTGCTTAAAGAGAAGAGATCTCTTATGTTGGAAGGCAAATGTCTTCAGGTCAGTAAAGATTGTCGGAGTGTTTGTCATCTCAGTGAATTTCCACTGGCTCTGAAAACTGAAAGAGATTTTACCTAGGGTTGTATGAGCCTGGGGCAGTGGATTTTGAAAGGGACCACACTTTGGCCTTTAAGAGATGCTTTGAATGAAAAAGAGACCACCACGGGGACAAACAGCAGGTGCACTTCTGGGAGTTAAAGCAGGAATGGTACACATTAAAAGTCTCCTTTACTATGATAAAACTTTGTGTTAGATCTCTTATAGGCTCTGCATAGAGGCATGTTAATTACTTAAGGAGTATCAGCCTAAAACTTTTAATAGCATGTGTTTTAGTTCTAAATTTATACAACCAGGGTCATCCCCCTTCAAGACTGAACACTGAAGATAAGAGATTTACAGAGGTGTTATGGCTTGTGTTTAAATGTCCCCCTCAAAGCCTTATGTAGTCATAGGTAGGGTTTTTAAAGAGGTAGCTGGATCTAGAGTGTGTGATGCTAGGATTGATTCATGGCACAATGCTAGGATTAAGAGTGTGGGTGCTACCCAGGCTAAGTAGCCTGGATAAGTTATAAGCCATAGAAAGAGCTGTGGTCATCCTCTCTAGTTTTTTTTTTTTGCTACTTTCTGCCCACCATGAACTCTTTCTCCTCACTCTCCCTGTCTGCCATGCCACTCTGCTTTGGAGCCAGAACATTATGGACTGAAACCTCTACAAGCTGTGAGCTAAATAAGCTTTTCCTCCTGCTAACTTTGGTTGTGGGTATTTTGTCTCAGTAATGAGAAAGTAACTAAGACAGAATTTGGTACCAGAAGTGGGGTCCATGCTCTGACTATATCTGACAATGTGGTTCAGGAGCCATTGAGAATAGCTTGTGGGAAGTGTTTGGAAAAGATTGGAGATGTTGGCTGAAAAAGTAAAGCTGGGACAAATTAGGTTGTATCTGATGGGAGGTTCTGGTTAGAACACAAAAGACCAGAATGCTGATAGAAATACTGCTTGTAAATACCAGGCTCAGGAGGTTTCTGTTGGGAAGGACTGCACTGGCTGTTGGACTCTAGACAATGTGTGTTATGGCTTGGCATAAAGTTTGTCTGCATTTTGCTTGTGTCCAGAGACTTTACTTGAGACAAAAATGGAGGGTGGTGGACTAATTAATTTGGCAGAAAAAAGTCCAAGATGGTTTAATATTGAGGTGGTGACATGCTACTTTTGGGAGCTTATAATCAGATTTATGATAAGAATTATGAACAAAGAGTGCAGCAGAATGATTTAAAACCTTGTGAGTCTGCCCAAAAAGGAAGCTGTAGTAAACTTGAAAGCTGTGGACTGCAAAGATAGGGCAGAGGAGATTTTGATTGCTGAGAAAGAACAGGAGAATAGAGAAGGTGGCCTGAAGGCATCACATAAAGCAGCAGGACTCCACCCTTTGCAGCCTGAAAATTGCAAAAGTGAAAGACTGCTTTGAGAAGAGAACCCCAGAGAACCATGTTCCAGAATGGTAGCAGCACAGTGAATATTTTCCTTGGGATTTGGTTCAAAGGTACTTAAGCCCTATAGCCAAGACAGCAGGAAACCTGGCTACAGCTCCAGCTGGCAGCAGACCTTGATGTCATTCACATGATGCTGGTTTTAGGTGCACACAGAATGGAAGAGTTGTGGGATCAGGAAAGCTTCCATCCAGATTCAGAAGAAGGTCTGGGAAGCCAGGCAGTGTGCCCCTGAGAGGGTAGTGTATAAGCTGTGAACATGAAGTCAAAGAGGCAGTGGAGATCCCAGAATGTTGGAGCAGCCAGGAACATAGATAGTCAGAAAAACTTCAAGGAGGGAGCAGGTCTGGCCCAAGAGAGAACCTACAGGAGCTACAACCACTGGCAGTGTTATAGGATCAAAGCTATCCCAGCCCTTTGGAGTTTGCAACTTGCCATAGATTGCTGGGATGCTGGAATTGAAACTGTAGGATGTAATGTTTGCCCTGCCGGATTTTGGTCTTGCTTTGGTCCCATTCCTTGCTAAGCCCTGTTTGTAACTTTTGGAATGGAAATATTTATCTTGTGCCATTGAATGTTGGAAGTATTTAACTTTGTTTTCATTTATACAGGGACTTTCAGCTAAGAATTTGCCTTAAATCTCAGAGACTTTGGACTTGGACTTTTTCCAATACTGAAACTGTTAGGATTTTGGCAACTTTTAGAGAAGGACTAAATACTTTTTGTATAAAGGAATGTGCGTGAGTCTTTGGGGGTCCAGGGATGGAATGTTATGTCTTGTTTCTATATATCCCCACAAAAGCCTTATGTGGTCATATACAGGGCTGTTGCAAGGGTGGCTGGATCTAGAATGTGTGATGCTTGAATTGATTCATGGTGCAATGCTAGGATCAAGAACACTAGGGTTAAGGGTGTGTTACCTACCCTAAGCAGCCAGGATAAAATATAAGAAAAAGCTGTGCTTGTTCTTTGCTTGCTTTGTTATATTCTGCCTGCCCTGACCTGTTTCTCCTCTGCTATGCCTGCCTGCCACACCACCCTGCCTTGGAGTCAGAGTATGGATTGAAGCCTTTATAAACTGTGAGGTAACTAAACCTTTTCTCCTTTTGACTTTGGGTTTTGGGTATTTTTGTCTCAGCAATAGAAAAAGTAAGTAACACAAGGGGTATTCAAATGTCAACTTTTACCTCTTGAAACAGGTGCCTAGATTTGCGCAGTCCTTGTCCTAAACCTGAAATCACCTCACATTTCAGCAGAAGTTCTTCATAACTGAGACTTCCCACTCTCCACAAGAAGAAGTAATCATGCGATGGAGCCCGGAGGGCCTCCTCAAGTGATAACACTTTCTTCAGGGCCTCCTTGCAAACAAGACCTGAGATAACTGTCAACCAGATCCTACTTACCTCAGCAACCCCATATAAACCAACCTCTTCCTTTTGTCAGTGGACCAATTCTACCTTCTATGAGAGCTATGTGCCCTCAGCTCCTCAAGCTGAAGTTTATTCTCTCTTTTCTCTTGCTTTAAGGACAATTAGTGATTCATCACTGAACTGAAGAAAAGGGGGTGCAAATAAGTGTGCCTCATACACTATGTCTCACTTACTTTTCTCTCATTGCTGGGACAAAATACCTGACACCAAAAATTAAGGAAGAAAAGGTTTATTTTGCTTACAGTTTGTGGAGTTTTCAGTCCATATTTGGCAGGTTACAAAGCAGAGTGGTACATGGCAGAGGGCTACAGCTCATGGTGGCAGAACACAGCAAAAGCAGCAAGCACACAAGGGAGGAATGGCCACACACAGCCTCTTCCTCTCTCTTACATATGCAAACTATCCACCCCAGGGCGGGGGGTGTAGCTCTCACACCCATAATCAATCAAACTCTAAAATCCTGCCCCATGACCATATGAGGCTTTGGGGGGACACACAGACACAAACCATAACACACTATTCCCACAAAAAGTGGCATTTCACTGCTTTCAAACTCATTTCAAGAATCCAGCTGCAGCAGGGGGTGCAGCTCAGCAGTAGAACACTTACCTAGCAGGTCCAAAGCTTTGTGTTCCATTTCCAATACTGCAAAAAATGAAGACGGGCCACAGCTTCACAGAACTCTCTCTTCCCACCTCCCACAATGGCCTGGTGCCCCCTTACCTTTCCTGACCCTCATGTGGGGGAATATATATAGATGGCATTTGATGTGCACTGAGGGTGATGGAGTATGACTGTAACACTTATCTTGGAATAGGCACCTTATTTCTTTTCCCTTTCCCTTCCTTCCTCCCTCCTTCCCTCCATCCCTCCCTCCCCGTTTCTTTCTTTTTCTTTCTCTCTTTCTTTCTTTCTTTCTTTCTTTCTTTCTTTCTTTCTTTCTTTCTTTCTTTCTTTCTTTCTTTCTTTCTTCTTTCATCTTTCTATCTTTCTTTCTTTCTCTCTCTTTCTTGCTGTCCTCTTTTTTTTTTTTTTTAGAAAATAAGAGTTTAGGGTGAGAAGGAAGTTCATTTTTCCTTTTTAATTCAAAAATTCTACCTTCTATGAGAGCTGTGCACCCTCAGCTCCTCAAATTGAAGCTTAATGTGTACATTGAAAAAAAATGGCACTCTTATTAAAAACCAATTGGCTCATTTCTACAAATCCAAAATATGGGAAACTCATCAATGCTGTAGAAGTAAGGATAGTGGAAAACTTCAGAGAGTGAGGGCCAATGATAGGATGAGATCCTAAGGTTCTGTTTCTTGGTCTGGGTCCCACTCACATACATGTGCTTCATGAAGACTGGCACACTCTGAAATCTCATATGAACTTCTGAAGACTTTCTGTATATTTAGTAATGAGAGTTGAAAACTTTCAGTCATGTCCAAGCAATGCTGTTCATTTTGAGATGTGGTTTGTGAACTGACCCATGACTTTTAGCATTATTGTTAAAGCCTTTTTAAGCAATTTTAAACAGTTGCCAGTGCATAGAAAGCTGCAGAAGTGATACAGAGAGGTCCCTGTGGCTTTCCCCTTGTTTTTATACTCACAGTAGGAAAATTTGAGTATGTACATTACAATAGGAAAACCAGGAAATGAGCATTAGTATAATGTGTATGTGTAGCTCCAGGCCATTTTAATCACATAAATAGATTCTCCTTGAGACCATTTCAAGGATACAGAACTAGTCCACTACCAAAATGATGTCCCTTCTGCTGTTTATAGTCACCCTCGACCCTCTTTTCCCCACAATTTCTAAGCTCTGGTAGTCTCTGATTTGTTTTCTGTTTTACATTGCCATAATTTTACCATTTTGAGAGTTATATGAATGGATCATACAGTATGTGGCTCAGATTATGTTTCAGATTGGCTTTTTAAAACAGTACTGTGGATGGAACCCAGGCATGCTTTATCCTGGAGCTCTGTCCCCATCCCTTTTTATGTTTTATTTATTTTTTATTTTAAGACAAGTTTTTGAAAGTTGTCCATGCTGGCCTAGAACTTCTGATTCTACTACTGTAAACTCCAGAATAGTGAGATTACAGGAATGTTCCACCCACTGTACCTGGCCAGATTGGCCTTGTATTTATTTATTTTTTTGTTACATTAACTCTCTTGAGAACCAATCAAGTTGTTTTTCCATCAGTGCTTTATTCTTTCTGTCTTATTGAAGAGTATACTGCAAAGGTGTTCCACAGTGTGCTTAACGACTTACATATTGAGGGTCATTTTGTTTGCTTCTGGGTTTTTTGTATTACAAACAAAGTTGCCATAAACAATCATGTATATTTGTATAGACCTAGGTTGTCATTTATGTGGGGTAAATTTCTAGCAATGCAACTATTGGGTTGTATCATAATTATAGGTTTTGATTTTTAAGAATTTGTCAAATAATTTTCCAGAGTGGCCATTTTATATTGCCATGTTTATAAACAATGCATATGAGTGTGTATAACAATGTGTGAAAGAGGTAGTTTGTCTGCATCCTCATCAGCATTTAATATTGTCATTATATTTGAACTTGAGCTGTTCTAGTGTACCTATAGTGATATCTCATCATGGTCTTAACTTACATTCCCCTAAGTGTTAATGATGTCACATAACTTTTCATGTGTTTACTTGCTCTCTTCTCATATTTTTTGCCTGTGTTTTGTTTCTTTAAGTTTGCTATGTTGCCTAATAAATTCCCTCAATACTTTTTAGCATTTCTTAAATTCAATGTAAAATATTGCCCTTATTTGGTGAATTTTCTATGGGCTGTTACTTCCGTTTGTCCAGAGCTGTTCTTGCTCCTGGTCTCTGGAGTGCTCCAGCTTGGTCATTTTCTCTACCACTCCTCCTCTTCATTCCCTCTGGGAGGCCACTCCCTGCACTCTTTGTCTCTCTGTGCTATGGTTCCTGACCGAGAGTCAGAGTGTCTATTATCACATGGATCAAATGATGGTTCTTTCGGGAAACCTTCACCTAGCAAATATATATAATCTCCAGTCTTTTACACTGGCATGATACTTTGAAAATCAGTTCCCAGTAGCAGGTTGGCAGAGGCTGTCCATGTCTTGCCCGCATCATGAGTGTCCTTCCCTCCACACTGACTTGCCTTCTGTAGCAGTCACACTCCTTACTGTTGAGGCTTCCTGTGACTTCAAGCAACTGCTTCTCATGCGAAGGCATCCTGGAAGTAGCTCTCCACCAGTGGCAAACATGCATTCCAGCCTCTCAGCTCTTGCTTGGAATAACTATCCCCACAGAGTTTCCAAAGTGAGATTCGGTGCCAGTTGCCCACAGGAGTAACTGGATTGAAACTCATCTTTTATTGGCTGACTTTCTCTTTTTTGTTTTACTTTCTTGTTTTCCTACTGATATTTTCTGAGGTCTCTTCCCAAACAGACTCAGATAATTATCTCATGCTTTGGTTTTGGGCAACGTCAAATTAGGCAGCAAGTGTTCATTTCTATCATCAAGAATAATACCCTACATTTTCACCATCTTTCCTACTATTCAGAATGCTCTTTCAGGGAGGGCACTATGATGGAAGAAACAAACCAATAGGCTCTCCTTGTGGAGGGAGAGCAGAACAAAGGCCATGAAGTGAACATATCTTTAGCATATCAGAGAATCATGAGAGATCAGTGAAGCTACAGAAAAGTGAGTAAGATGACTGGAGTGGAAGCTGAGCTGATATAGGAAATTTTCCAATTTCCCCTTCTTCAAGTAAGGAATAAAAGTGGAGGGGAACATGAATGGGCCAAACAGAATCTTTATGACTTAATGATTGTGGAAATGTGGCATTCTTTATTAATGTTATCAGTGTACAAATTGATCTTAAAATTCTTAACTAATGCACACAAGCCATATCTCCTGACATTTTATGTTATTAATGCATGTAGTCAAACTAATTAGAAAACAGAATCTTCATGTTAAACAGAAAATTGGATACATGTACAAGGTTCCAGGTTACATTTTTTGTAAATAGGCAGATGTGAAGATGGCACACATTGTTGGATTAGGTAGTATGGAGAGGTCAAAGTGACAGTTGGTGGATTGGGCTGAGACGCTATCTGCTTTCACACTGGAATATCCCTGTCATTATGTTTTGGTTTGATCTTACTTGTGCGGTGTTCTCAAGCTATTAATCTCAAAGATGAATCAACCTGAATCTTGACAAAAATCCTCCAGAAACCAAGGGATAAAAGAATTAACCCCAACCAGCTCTATGTGTAACTAGAGGCCATGAGCCTTTTCTGCAGAGCTGAGAAATAGATTTCATTCTGACCTGAGACCTTGTCATCTATCTCAGAATTGATCAAAGTCTGTGAGACTCTGTATCTTTGAGGAGGACAACATTCCCTGGAGGCCAAGTTAAGAGGTCTCCAAATCCATTATTTTACTTTTGTCCGAAAGTAGACTTCTAGGATTTAAGTTATGCTGTGATCCGAGAAAAGCAAGATAAATAGAGTAAGCCCATCTTGGCATCTTCCTTACAGGTATTTTCAGCATTTAAGGAGGGATAGATAGTGTGTTCACATTAGGCTAGCTTTCTTTTAGTTTTGTGCCTTTGTTTTGTGTACCTGTTATATTGTCTGCTTAATGAAATATCTCAACATGTAGTGCCTTAAAACAGTTGAAGCAAGGATTATTTTGCTCACAAATCAGTGTGAGGAGACTTGGGGAGTAGTCATCTCTGTTTTACTTGGCTTCTTCTGGGAAGAGAGCTGGGAACTGGAGTTACCCTAATACCTAGTCCTTGACAAGCCTGGCTGTTGATGCTAGGAAGAAATCTGGGGCTGGTGAGCTATCCAACTCTATAGGGGCTCTCCTTTTGGTTGAAGTCATAGTGCAGCTTCATGGTGGCTGGATCCTTTACCTGGGAGCTCAGGTATAGTATCCCAAAGGATGATGTGAGGCAAAAACATATGATTACTACTAGCTCCAGAAGTCACTCCTCATTAGGTTGGTCACAGTCTACTGACCAAGGTCTACCTAAGTTCAAGGGGAGGAGACATCAGTTTTAACTCTCAATAACAGAGTGTCAATATCACATTGTGCCATGGGCATCTTTAGAAAATAGTGTTTGGCAAATTTCACATTCTCTAAAATGTGCTAAACTGACGACTTATATCTTTTCTTTCACTAATAAAAAAATAACTCCCAGCTTTCAAGGTCCGAGTCTGGATCCTAGAACAGAACAACTGGATATGATTAAGAGGTTAAGAAAATACACATACTACATACCAAGCCCAACATTTTTGCATGTGGACATTGTGTTGGAATTGGGAAAAACTGAGCTCACATCTCAGCTCTGCTATTTTCAACACTGGTTTTGTTAGAGGTAAAAGAGAATTTTTACCTCAGTGTAGTGATGATGATTAAATGAGGTAATTAATGAAAACTCCGAACACAGTGCCAGTGTATATAGCAAGTGGTTTTAGTAGGAGCATGTTGGAAGTAGAAATGAATAGTAGTAATAAGTGTAAAACACTTAACATGGCCTACTTGGAATCCTTTTAATATATTTTCTTCTGCTGCACCCCTAAATCTGCAATAGGTAAGCTTCTTTTAATTTTATGCCACCCACACTCATAAGCATTAGTGCTTAGCAATTTATGCATATCAGATGAACGCACAGTGATTTGCATTAAACAGAATTAAGTCAAGGTCTGTCTAAAAATAATACCTCGGTTCTTTTTTTGGTTCATCCTGTGAATCATTGTGGAACTTAAAACAGGCAAGCTCTGTGCGTTTTATACAACTATAATATTACTTTAATATTGGTCTCTTCTACTGTGGAATATCTGTTGGTCGGGAGGGTTGGTCAAGGTTCTTTCACTAGAAAGAATGTAGTGGATGTGTTGCACATGCTGTCCAAGGGCAGACCGCGAACCTTCAGTAAAGCCTTGTGAATCCTTGGCTGCCTCTGTGTTCTCCTGAAGACCCTGATGGTGCTTGTGGTCTGTGCTCTGTAATTACCATGGTAACAAAGTCTCTTATGGCTCTTTACTGCTCTCTTCAAGGGTTCTTTTACTCTTACTCTGAATTTTGTATTTTTTTTCTCTGGGTTGTATAATCTTTGGGGACAAGTGATGAATGTTATCCATCACTGATTGCTTCATCTATAGACATGATATATATTTAATATGCTTACTTATCAGGCACTATTCTTGGCCTTGGGAATTCATAGTGGGGAATAAAATCTCCCTGTCTCAGAGTGGCTCCCCCAAAGCAGACCTGAAGACATAGGAACCTGTCTTGGTTACTTTTCTGTCATGGCTGAGACAAAATACCTGATGCTCAAAATTAATGAAGGAAAGGTGTATTTAGCTCAGTTTATGGAGGTTTCAGTCCATACTCGGTTGGCTCCAAGGCAGAGTGGCACATGGCAGAGGGCAACAGTTCATGACTGCAGAAGACAGCAAAAGCAATAAGAGCAAAAAGAGGAGGAGTGGCAGAGAGCAAGGCTCTTTCCCTCCCTTGTACTGTATGCAAACTACCCGCCCCAGGGGCAGGTGTAGCACTCACACCCATAATCCCAGCATTGGACTATGAATCAATCAAAAATCTAGAAGCCTGCCCCATGACTGCATGAGGATTTGGGGGGACATGCAGACACAAACCATAACAGAACCTTTGCAATAGTTTGAGAAGTGAAGGCAGGAAGCACCAGTGGAGGTGTGGGGCACTGAGATGGCAAAGGAAGGAGGAAGTAAGCTGTGCTTTTCATCAAGTTAAGTACTGTGGGCAACTGAGGCATGGTCTTGCTGCAGAGCCCTGGGAAACAGTGCAGAAGGCATCTTCAGAATTGCTGCAGGTGAGAATTTGGGAAGGAACTGGGGTATTTGTTGTCTCATCAACTCTCATCCGGGCTACTCAGAGGGAGGGACTGTAGCGGAACCGTGAACACTGGAAAGTGGTTTCCAAACAATGGCATTTGAGAGGGTATATTCTTTTACTAGGGCTGCCATAACGGAGTGCTACAAATTGGGTCCCTCAGAAATCTAGAAACTTACTGTCACACAATTTTGGAGGCTTAAAGTCTGTTTGTTTGTTTTCTTGTTTTTCTTCCCGTACCAGGAATCGAACTCACGACCTTGCGCTTGCCATGCAGGCGTTGTACAGCTGAGCTGAATCCCCAGCCCCGGAGGCTTAAAGTCTGAAATCAAACATAGGCGGGGCCATGTTCCCTCTGAAAACTATCGAACAATCGTTCCTTGATAATGCCTTTCTTTTATTTTTTCTCAGTGCTGGGAAGCAAGCCCAGGGTTTCTTATATGCTAGGCAGGCACACTATTGCTGAGTTACACCCCCAGCCCTGGTGGTCTCTATCTCGGAGATGTGTCATCATGATAGTCCTTCATTTTCATATGATGTTTGCCCTTTATCTCATCTTCATCTTTTCTTTGTGTGTATCTGTCTCTGTGTCCAAATTTCCTCCTTTTGTAAGGATACCAGCCATATTGGACTGGGGCCCACCTTAATAACTTCATTTTAATTTGATTATCATTGTTGAGATCCTATTTCCTCTGAGGTTACATTCTGAAATCTCCAGGATTAGGACTCCAAGATAAAGTTTTGGAGATATGACCATGTTAGGAGATTAAAGTAGGGGTGCTGAGAGCATCTGATGCAGTCTTGCTCTTTAGGAACTTACACTCAGATGGGCAAAACTAACTTTATATTAAAGAATAACAAGGAGCTGAATGTGTAGCTCAGCAGTGGAGCCCTTGCCTAGAATGTGTGAGGTCTGGGTCTAATCCCTAACATACACACACACACACACACACACACACGGTGTCCAGAATATATGATGATGATGATAAATGCTATGGAAAAAAATAAAATAGAGGAAGTGGGATGCTTCTTGTTACACTCTCAAAGCCTTAATACAATCCTACACACAAAGTTGGTAGGTCAGTACATATTTGTGGACATTAAAATTAAGTGTTTAAGTACAGAGAGCATTCACTGGATGTTTCATATCCATCCATGATCACCCAATTAATGTTTTGGGTGTCTATGAAGTGTTTGTATCTCTTTTTATTTTAACAGATTTTAAAATTTACTCACTCAGGGACTGTTAGCAGCTCCATCTTCATATGTTGGATACTGCGCTCAGAAAAGCAGTCCATCAGACAGCAGTCCAATCCTTGGGGATCACACATATACATAGCTGCACCCCAGTATCCACAGGAGATTGGTTCTGGTTACAAAATTCCAGAAGCTCAATTCTCATATATAAATGGCATCATATTTAAATGCATATAAACTATGTACATTCTCTTATATTTTAAATTGTCTCTAGATTACCTATAACACAATGTAAAGGCTGTGTACATAATTATTGTACCATATTATTTAGGGAGTAAAAACAAGAGAGAAAAGTCTGTATATGTTCTGTGTAGATGCAATTTAAAAAATTTTGATGAGGTATTGGCCAAGTAGATAAATGTAGAACTCGTAGACACAGAGACCTATTTTATATGGGTGTACATGCATGTGTGCACCTGCACACACACACACACACACACACACACACACACAGAATGCTCCAAGAAAATAATTTTATGAAACATTAGCCTGAAAACAGAATGTCAACATAGAAACAGTAGTTTAGCTTGCTTAAGTTTGACACAATGACACATCTTTCTACCCATCTCTTGAGGTTCTTGTTTAGAATATTTATTTTTATTTTTTAGTGCCTATGATGCTGTAGTACCAGAAATGGGCATGCTAAACACTGTAGGTATAATTAAATAAAATGTGCTGCCTTTGTTTCAGCTTCTTGATGGTAGAAATCATACCAATAAAAACCTCACTCTGTATATTATGGATAGAAAAGTGACATTAATCCTAAACAATGGGTAATAATTGAGAGTTGTTGTCAAGCCATACAGTGACAAAAAAATCCACTTGCTAATCTTCGTTGTTTCTTTAAATAATTACCAGTTATAAAAAAAGGAAGAGGTTGGTGCTATAATCCCTTTTTGTTATTAATTGGAAGGGAGACTATTTTAATCTTATTTTGACAGCTCCTTACCTAAAAGGCTAACAATTCCTTTCCTCTGTATTATTAGGTTAAGTCACCAATTGTGGTCACTGATGACTGGACACCCTTGCAGCTTTTTCAGATCTTGCTCCCTGGCCTCTGTGCCCTGGGACCCCGGGGTTCCACTTAATACTTGTCTTAAATGCACAGGTTGTTTTCTGCCCTTAAAGCTACTCAGCACAGTTTGAATGCCAGTGCTTTCAATTAAAACTTCTAGGTTTTGTACTGGTGTTAAATAGGCCACCAATGAGGTTGGTTGCTTCCTACAAATGCAGGACTAAAGCAGACTGTAGGATGTACAAAGAGATGATCCCTTACACTGACATAGCGCAGATGAAAGATGGAACAAACTGCTCTTTTTCTTGCTTGACTTAGAATAGAAATGTTGTAAATGATACTCTTAATTAACAGACTCACAGTAGAGATATACATTGACAAAAGACAAAGAAAAGGAAAAAACCCTTTAGTTAAGTGTTAGTTATTGGTAACACATATATTAAGAAAGAAAAGACAGGCAATCTTATGCTTCCATGTTGAGATTCCATTCTACGAGATTACAGAGAAAAGAGTGATTAGAATGATTGTCCTTCCTCCTCTTTTCTTCAGTCACCCATGCCATGTCAGCCTCCTGTAACTATCATGCAGGCTCAGAGACCTGGTGGTCCTCATCACCTACTGCATGCATCTGAGTTTCTCCTGAGAGCTCTTTCTGAGGATAGGAATCAGGCTCACAACACATTCACATGGCAGGTGGGTGGGATGGGAATATGGGGAAGATGTCCTCCATGCAGCAGTCCCTTCTCTGCTCAGGTGACATGACTCAATGAGGAATGTTCTACACTCTCTAGAGTGCCCCAGATGGGTGTTACTCTAGCTCCTTGAAATGACAGCAGGCCCCCAGGATGGGCTTCCTTCCTCTCTGTGTATTCCTATTAATGCTTTCAAGGACTGCTCCCAAATAAACTACTAGTACCACATATTAGCGCTATTGTTACTCTGAGGATTTTAGTGTTTTAGATACAAAGGAGCTCTTTGTCTTTTATAATTGTACTTTCTTTCTCTCTTTAAAACAAAATTCCCACCTCATTCTACTTTTTCCTGGAAACATTTTAACATCGGCTTAAAAAGACCTAAAAAATACCATGAAAACTGAACCTTTTTTATTTAAGAAAGGAGTCCCCAAGTAGCTTCTTAAACCTTAGGTGAGGCTACTACATCTTCCAGAAATTTGGCCAAATTCCTGCCAGGATATTAACACATACAAACCCTGGGTAAGAGGATGTATAAACAATTTTTCAAAATTGTTCTGTGAACAATAATAGCATAGTGTTATGATTGCTGTTTTTCCTGTACAAAAATAAATATTGAGAGTTACTGTGTACATCTCCCATACATAGTGGGACCCCAGGACGATCAGGACTGGGACATTCACCACAGCCTGGAAAGGGGTCTGTGTCAGCCAGTGGTCAGTTCCCTTACATTGTGGAAATTGCAGAAGTGATTGTCATACCCAAGCAAAGGAAGCTTGTGGGATGAAGGGGGAGGATTAGTAGATAAATGGCCAAGCTCTTACCTCTAGGCAGCTTATTCTTTGTCTCATTTTGTGATCAGCACTCCATACAGGTTTACTGAAGAAACGTTCCAAAATGATTCTTGGCGATTACCTATCAAACTGAAAAGAGGTGAGGAAATTCATGTGTTCATTTAAGGAATGCTTCCAAAATAGAGCTAGGACTTATTACAGGTCCTCAAATCCAAACATTGGCTTGTCTCTTCCTTTTGCTGAGTAGCCAGTGCCTGCCAGTGCTATAGAAGTGGAGTTATCAAGGACTAAAGAAGGACACTCACAGGTTATTTCTCCAACGGTGCCTCTGTAAGTTGCTTATTCAGTATAAAAAAGTACTAGAGTAGCAAATTTCCACTATAGGCAAGGACATGGGGTAGATAGAAACATGATGCTACTGAAGTATAAATATAGAAATAATCTTTTTTTTTTTTTTTTTTTTTTGGTTTTTCTCCGGTACTGGGAACTGAACTCATGACCTTGCGCTTGCCAGGCAGGCGCTTTTGCCACTGAGCTAAATCCCCAGCCCCAGAAATAATCTTTATTTAGGATATAGATTGTATAGATAGCTAGAATATCTATAGATACCTAGATTACAGAGTAAGTGTCAGAAGTAGTTGATTTACCTTTAGACTCCTGCAACTTAAAATGCCCAAGCAGAAGCATTAGAAACACCTAGGCCGGGGCTGGGGATTTAGCTCAGCGGCACAGCACCTGCCAGGCAAGCGCAAAGTCGTGAGTTCGATTCCCGGTACTGGGGGCGGGGGGAAGAAACACCCAGGCCATTCTCTGGAACTACTAAATCAGGATCATTTTAACAGGATTCCCTATGTTTCTAGGATGAAGCATTGCCCTGCGGGTGTGCCCAGTCTGTGGTCTGCTGAGTTCTTTTTGTCTTCTTTCTATTAATGTTATAATATGAAATAAAAGAAGTTTTCTCACTTGCACATATTAACTATATTATATGTTTTATCTGCAACCCAAAGTAATTCTCCTTTACTCAAAAGAAGAGGGGTAAAGAAACTTCTGGCCACAAATTAAATGCCGGTGAGTATAGATCTGTGCCCACCAAGACAGAAGTCACTAGTCACAAGGAGCTATTCAGCACCTGAGCTATGGCTGGTCTGAATAGACATATAGTGTGTGTAAAACATACATAGCATGTTTAAAAGACTTAATATGAGAAAAAGATAATATTCTGAATGTCTTGGGTTAACAAAATATATTTTACACCACAGTTTTGTCTATTCATTATTGATTATTTAATGTGGTTATTGGAACAAGTAAAAGGACATAGACTGACTGGCAACGATGAGTAAGTCTACTGTGGTGTATTTCTTCTACTGACCACAGATAAAAAATAAAACCTCTGAACCGAATATGAAAATCTCTGAAAAGTAACAATAGAGGTTTGTTGAAGACATAAGTAAAACATGAATACTGGTGCATGTGGGGTAGAGTGGAAGGATGGAGTATGGGAAGTAAGCTCTGAGTTTGGTTTTCTTTTTCCTCCTTGCTTGGAGATTTCCTACTTTCACCCAAGGCTGAACTGAATCTCGACTTGCACAGCAGATGCCCAAAGCAAAAACTTCAGCAGGAAATACTCTCTTTTTTTGACTGAAGGATACTGAAAAGTACTGTGATGCTACAGATTATAGGGACAACCTCCTTGGTTTGATATTTTCTCTTTTCCCTCTCAACTTTGCCCAAAGCCATCAGTCACTGAGTTGTGCAGGTCGGTGGTGGTGATGATACAGGAGTTGAGTGAAGTATTATTTTTCTAGCCAGAACCAAAACAGGAGCTCCTGCCACATGAAGAGGATGTACAATGCATGCTACTTTCCTGTTTCTTTTCTTTTCTGAGAAAAAGATTAACTCTTTTGAGTTAATCTCAAAGTAGCTCTATTTACCCAGAACTTCACGACATTATGAGAGGCTAAACATCTAAGAAGATTCCATCTTTCTGTTCTTATTTTTTTTTTTTTTTTTTCCCCCTCTGGTACCAGGAACCGAACTCACGACCTTGCACTTGCCAGGCAGGCGCTTTGCCACTGAGCTAAATCCCCAGCCCCTCCATCTTTCTGGATAGGAGAATTGGAAAGGGATCACCACTGTGAGCTATAAAATGTAGAAGAAGACTTTGAGTGGAGAGCTCTTGAAAAGTAGATCTCTGAATTTTAGGTGTACAATGGCATAAGGATTGTACTCATCCCTGAGCTGAGTATGTGTGGAGCAGTTCCATCAAAACATAGCAAAGGCTTTCAGGACTGAACTACAACCTAAATTATGGCTCAAATCTTGTGTTATACTCTGAGTGGCGCATATACTAAGCTGACCCACACAACATGGTAAGAACTTGGAAAAGAGGACTGACATTGTTATCTCAACCACTAAAGGGAAAGCTCTTGACAGTTTAAATGTGGTCATATCAATGACCAGTTTAAAAAAATTGACATCTTTTACAAGGTTATAATGTGATTTAGAAACAGGCAAGATAAAATTAAAATGTTATGGATATAATCCAAAATTATGTGACATAGTTACAGTCAGGAAAAATGTGACAAATACTCAAAAGACAAAAAGTAGGGGCTGAACACAAGATGACCTAAGTCTCAGAATTGCCAGTCAAAGACGTTAAAGCAGCTCATTATAAACATTTTCCGTGAAATAAAGCCAACACTTATGACAGATTGAAACTCTCAGTAAAAATAAGAATAATGAAAAAGTGTCAAATGGAAATTGCGGAACCAAAATATAGAATATCTGAAATAAATATTCCACATGGAAGTAAGAGAAGTAAAAGTAAAACTAACAAGTAAAAGTAAGAGAAGTAGAAGAAGAATGGAAATAAAAGAGGCATATACATAGTGCACATTGACTGAGAGTTCAGTAGAAATTATATAATTGGCACAACACATAAAAATGGACAAAACCTCTGTTTTCTGAGACAATATCAACAAATCACACATTTATATCTTTTTTAAAACAGAGTAAAAATAATTATTAAATAAAGCATTAGAGTTAATACAGTTGCACTAGACAAGATGGTAGGAATTCACCAATGGCTGTTCCATTGCATATTGTTGTCTTCAAATCAGCTGCTCAGATTATCAGATATAAGCATGCAAAATTGGTCAGAATATAAAAAATTTTAAGCATTAACTGTTCTTTTCAAAATAGCATCAGATACCAGCAGTACAGTTATCCCAGCTAGAGTAAAAAGAAAACCTATGAATTGGGAAAAAAATTTTGCCAACTGCCCTTAAGACAGAGGACTTCTATCTAGAATATATAAAGAATTAAAAAATATCAGGCCCCCAAAATTCAAAAGACCCAATCCAAAAATGGGCATCTGAGATGAATACACACTTCTCACATGAAAAAATACTAATGGCGAATAAATACATAAAAAATGTTCAACATCATTAATAATTCATGAAATGAAAATTAAGACAACACTGAGATTCCATCTCATCCCAGAAAGAATGGCTGTGATCAAGATATCAACCAAAAGCAAATGCTGGAGAGGTTGTGGGAAAAAAGGAACCCTACTCCACTGTTGGTGGGAATGTAGACTGGTGAAACCACTGTGGAAATCAGTGTGGAGATTCCTCAGGAAATTAGAATTAGAAGTCCCACTTAACCCAGCTGTTTCCCTTCTATGTCTCTTCCAAGAAGAATTAAGAACATTTATATGTTTGGAGTTCTAGAGAAGAAAGCGATTCTAGATGAGAAAAGGTCTGACAGGAGGAGAAAAAAAAGCACTTGAACAGACCGTGAATGAAAACATCCTAAATTTGCTAAAAGTCATACATTTACAATTCAATAAGCTCATTAGGAAATTTAAAAGAATCGAAAGAAAATGAAATATGTTCTCTGATCATACAGATTTAAATTACAAATCATTAACAGAAGGCTGTCATGGAAATTTGAATGTTTTGATATTAAATAAGAACATTTTAAAAAATCCGTAGGCTATTGGCAGAAGATAGCAGAGAAAGGAAACAAAGATCTGTTGGAATCAATAGAAAAACAAATAGGAATTTAATAGCCTTAGACCTAATCATCAATAATTACATTAAATATAAATGGGCTTAACACCTTCATTAAAAGACAGATATTTTCAGTCATGAAAAACAGATCAAGACCTAATTACATACCAACTATAAGAAACACATTTTAAATGCAAAGACATAAATTACCTTAATGTAAAAACATGATGAATCATTTATGATGGTAATAGTAAATAAAACTGGAATGATTGTATTAATTTGAAGGTAAGTTTAATGCAAATAGTATTAATAGAGGTAAAGGTCACCTCATAATGATAAAGGGCTAATGTCTTTAAGTGGACATAAAACTTCTAAATGATTTGTTTGGTATTAGAACTTCAACATACATTAAAAAACTGGTAGAACTCCAAGAAAAAGTTATTGTAAACTAACAACTATAGTCAGAAGTTTCAATGTCCTTCCCTTAATAATTGACAGTTTAGGCATCCAGAGAATCAGGAAATATATAGATTTTAAAAAAACTCTTTACAGGTGCACATAAAATATCTACCAAGCTAGAAGACATTGTGGATTGTATTACAAACTTTAGAACATTTAAAAGGATTAAAGTCATACTAAGTATGATCATTCACTATAATGGAATAAATTAGAAACCAATAATAAAACAAGATTTTGGAATTTCCCTACATTGTGTGGAAACCAAATACCACATATCTTCATAATCTAAGAGTTAAGGAAGAAATTTTTTAGAAAGAAAATGAATGAAAATTAAAGTACAACATGCCAACATGTGGGGGACACTGCTAATGCCATAATGGCTGAGCTTTGTTATAGTGACAGTCTATATATATAAGAGTGGAAGTTTGCAGCTCACTGGCTTTAGCCTCCTAAGAAATAACAAAATAGAGTAATTTAAAAACAAAGTCTTATGAACTGCTTTTCTTGCTTTATTTGGATTATTTGACTATTTTAAATATTTATTTTAACTTATAAATTGACCTGTACATAAATGTTCTGTTTTGTTTTTGTTTTTGAGACTGGTCTCACTATGTAGTTCAGGCTGGCCTTGAATTCACTATGTAGACCAGGCTGGCTTGAACTCATAGCTATCTTCCTGCCTCAGCTTCCCAAGTGCTGGGATTATAGATTGCCACCACACCTGAGTCTGTACACAAATGTTTATATGGAGGTTATTTCATAATTTCTGAAATGGCAAGTAACCACCTGTCCTTCAGCTCATGGCAGGATAGAGGGTACATTTCTCAAAGAAGCATGACAGAGGAATAAAGAGAATAGGCAATTCATAGTTGCCACAGATGGACAATTACTTCACTTTCATAATTTAAGGAAGCCAGAATCAACAGTCTGGTACTGTATGATTCCATTTATTGGGCTTTTGGAGAAGACAAACAAAAGGGACAGAAAACACATCAGAATTTTTTAGAGGATAGGGTGGAGAACATTTTGAGTACAAATAGGAGAAAGAGGAAGTTCTTTAGGGGGATGCAACTGTTCAGTGCCTTGACTGTGATAGTGTTTCCAGGATTCTATATAATTTGTGATAGGCCCGCTAATGACTGTTAATGATGCCCATATCTAAACACTCAGAACAAATAAATATGTTGGGTTACATGGCAAGGCAAAATTAAGGTTGTAGATATAATTAAAGTTTCTAATTAGCTGACCTTAAAATAAGGATGTTATTCTGGAACCACTACATGTGGGCTTTTTGGGTGACGCTGTTTGTTTTTACTTTGTCCTAGTCTGTTTCTGTGACTAACAAAAATGACTGGAAGCTGGATACCTTATAAAGAAGAGGGTTACATAGCTCATAGTTTTGGAGGCTGAAACACCACAATTGGTGACTCCACCCATTTGGCTTCTGGGAAGAGACTTCTGGTTACATCACAACTTGGTAAATGGCCTCATGGTAGGAATATGTGCAAGAGGGCAAGAGTAGAGTCACTTGATGATACAGGAAGCAAGATACCAGGGAAGAGCAAAGCTCACTATTAAATAATAACTCTCTGTTATGGGAAATAATGTACTCCCAGCTGACCTGCCCCATTCCTGCAGATGACAGGAACTTATTCATGAAGGCGGAGCCCTCATGACCTGACTGCCTTTCCTTAGGCTCTACCTCTTAATGATTCAACCACTCAACTTGGCCACCCTGGGGACTAAGCTTCCAGCACACAAATCTGGGGAACAAGCCATCCAAACATAGTATATGTCTCATACTTTGTCCCTGAAATCCAAACCTTGGTTATCATCTTACCCTTCAATTTTGTTGTTGCTATTTTCTACTGTGGCTCATTCTGCAAGTTTTCTAAATGAATCTTCTATGGTCTGTATTCTTTGTGCTGTACAGGCGTTGAGGTTTCTGGGAGTTTAGAAAAAATTGTTAGCTTTGTTTAATGCTGGGACCTAGAGGTCACCCCTGGGGCAGTATAGTTTAGAGTCCAGTGGCTGGCTCAGTTTTCTTAACTGCCTGAACCAAGGGGATCTTTGTGTGATGGTGTGGTAGGCTGACAAGTGGTGGTCAACTTGTAACACCCAGTTGAACTGAACCAGTGTGGTGCTGAGTGTGGGAGGCCTATCTGAGGATTGTTGCCAGCAGCATAAGAAGCAGAACTGGAGAAGAAGAAGAGCAGCTGTTGGGATCTGTTTGAAGCTGTTGGTTCTCCTGGAGGAGCTTGTCACGCTGGCTTACCTGGTGAACTTGGCTATTCTCATCATTGAAGGAACTTGGTAACTTGCGGTTCACTTTGGGAGAACTCTGGTTCTCACTTTGAGCATTGCTTCCTGTCTCCAAGAGGAAGATGGTGCACTGCTCAGTCTTTTGGAAAAGCTTGTTGCGCTGGCTTTCCTGATAGGAGCTCAGCTGTTCTCATCTTTGGAGGACCTCAGGACCTCAGGACCTCACTGTCGCAGAAGATGGCTGTGATGCCTTTCAGGGGAGCTCTGGTTCTTACTTTGAGCATTGCTTCTTGGCTCCAGTGCAGATCCCTCAGCCTACTAGCACAGATCCTTCGTCCCTCTGGCACCAAATTTCTAGCTTCTACCACTGACCTTTGGGTCTTCCCAGAAGAGATCCGTGAAACAGGCCTGCATGAGACATTGTCATGGGCTCTTGGCCTCCAGTTGGACTCATGGGGGGCACTGTTATGGGCTCTAAGTCTTCAGCTGGACTCATGTAGAATATTACTGTGGAATCCAGGCCCTCAGCTGGATTCTTTCATCTTTAGTGTGTAGATAGACTTCCTGTACTCTCTCTGTATATGACTCCTTGGGTGACTATTATAAAATAATTCTATAAATTATGTGTCCTATAATGTTTCCCCTTGTAAACCACAAACTCAAACAGATGACTCACCTCCAAACTCCAGGAAGCAAGAGAGTCAGCATTTGTGCTCCTTGCTTGGGTCAGAGGTGACTGGAGCTCCCTCCTTCCCCAAGTCTTTCCTGGACACACCCTGGTCACCCACACATATCTGTCTGTAGGATTTGGATGGCTACTCACAGAGTAGGGCTATGTTCAGACCTTTTCCCCATAGTCATCTTATTCTCAAAGTCTTCCTTTTAAATTTTTTAACCAGGCTCCTGTCTGAATCAAATAAAATTATATCTGTGTGCAGCTCTGATGTGACATTGTTACTAGAAGATTGTCATTGTTTTTACTC
Organism: Chinchilla lanigera; assembly: GCF_000276665.1. Classification (NCBI taxonomy): domain Eukaryota; kingdom Metazoa; phylum Chordata; class Mammalia; order Rodentia; family Chinchillidae; genus Chinchilla; species Chinchilla lanigera. The sequence goes on along the minus strand of NW_004955415.1, from coordinate 21,500,651 downwards.
AGGCTCTGGAGATAGGAAAATTTTCATTTGATTTGAGATTCTAATGAAATCAAATAGAAACACCCACTTGCCTGGGAATGGTGATTTTCCAGGAGCTGCTAATTTGATTAAGGTATGTCTGTTCTCTGGAGATGCGGCTTCTAAGGGAGCTCCAAAGAGGTCAGTTTTCCTGTTGGCTGCCTAGCTGTGGGCATTTCATAATCAACTGACCCTCGAGGTAGGAGCAGGGCAGAGGAGGAAAAAGTACCAAAGGAAAATGGCAGATACTCCCTAATTTTAAGAAATGGTTGAATTTGATTGTTTTGCTTGCATTTTTATTGTTTTGTGAAGGGAGAGCCTCATGTTACCATTTCAAACTTAAGTATCTTAGAGTGAAAAATACATGTTAATCCCCATGCTTATTTGACAATTGACTTAATGATAGAAGTGCTCACAAGGGTTTCAAGCAGACATGCTAAGTATGATAAGCATATAAGTATATGAGTATTAACTACTACTGTTGTAATTTTCCTCTCCTATCCAAGAGTGATTTCTCTTCTTCAGTTTGGAGTATAGTGAATAGGCTATTTGAAACTGCAGAACTATTACTCCATTGATAGCAGAGGAAAATATTTATAATCTATTTTCCCAGACTTAAGATGATAACTATGGCCAATTCAGAGAGTTTCAGATGCCAAAGTCATGTGTTGCAGATGTATAATGACAACTCTTGCCTGGGAATAAAAGTAGAACCAGGTTAAACAGGGACTGGAGAGAAACCATACTTATGGTTTCTCTATTCTTCAATTTCAGCTTTTTAAATGAAAAAAAAAAAGTCATTTTACTTTTAAAAACCTAATTGAATGAGAAAATGTTCTTTCTCTGTGTTTTTAAATCTATTTACTGGGACTGTGACAGGCTATAGTGAAGTTGTTAATGGGAACTGATCCTGGTTAGAAGTATGACATATTGGAAAAAAAAATTCAAATCCTCCTGAATGATGTCTTTTTATCAACATTTTCTAAATGGAAAACAACTCCCGGCCCATTTAGGAAAGCAGTGTTGGGACTGAAATTGGTGACCACTGAGGGAAAAAACACCGGCAGGGGGTGGCTAGGACTCTTTTGCAGCAGAAAGCAGAAATGGAATTTTCTAATTTTAACGAAAATAACAGTAGCTTTTTGTTGTGTATCAAAAATTGACTTAGAGTATATGGGAGATTGATCTAGGAGTCTTAGGTATTAAGGAAGACTAGCCCGTGTGCCTATATTTATGAGTGAAAAGGAAGTCACACTTTTAGTTGCAACTGGTATTTAGATTTAAAAAGCAATTCTCACAAAATGGTGGGTGGTTTTGCCAGGAGTCAATTTGTGTGATGGGTTTTAATTTAGTTTTGTTTGGAGGACAGCAAAAAAATAGGGCTAATTACACAGATGCCTAGGGAGGAATCAGGTTACGGTGCTCTTTTGACCCGGATGCCTGGCTTTGCAGGAGGAATGGGACCTCCTCTGCAAGCAATACAAATGCCAGGGAATGTGAGTGGCTCCGTGGTTTGAAACCTTGGACACTCAGGGAGGCAACCCCAACACCTCCCAGATTCTCTTTGCCACCAAACTCCACCAGGCTCCTCTGAGCCTCCTTTTCAACCATGTCTCAGGAAAAGCTTAGCTAATTCAAACATGGCTTCTAATAGAGTAAGGCCAAATCTCCAAGAAGACCTAATCCCCCTTGAAGTATTTGCTTGAGAAAACTCAATGTTAACAAAAATCTTAGTAGTTTTCCAGTCACATTGAGAGGGGCGGACTCCGCCTACCAGTCTCAGTGGGAGGATAACATCCTAACTTGAACAGTTGCCAGCTGGCAGACACAGCTGGCTGCACTGTGCGTCACTTCACAAACCCTGTGCAATGTTTTGCTTCCCTGGTACTTAGAGTATCTATGTTATCTTGCCTCCTAACTCCTAATTCAAAGAACCACTCTCACCCGTACAAATGCAATTGGGTTCAGTTTAAGGCTGGGTTCTTCCCTGGTACAAGACCTACATCTGATTAAAACCTGTCCTTACCACTTTAGCGAGCACTTGTGTTTTTTATCTTGACGCCATGTCAACAGAGTCTTCACCTGCCTGCCATTATCAATAGTGGAAGCTTCCTCTCAGGCAGAGGCCAGTAATCGGGGGAATCATCAAGGAAGGTCAGAGTGGAGGTGAGTCAGAGTGGGACCTATATCTATGGAATCAGGAAAGCAGCTGTGCGAAGCGTAAGGGGAGGAATTTGAGGATCTGTATTATGTCAAGTGCCCTGATGTTTCAATCAGGAAAATGTGCATTATTCCAGTCGATATGAGTATGTTTACCTTTATAAACTACTGAAAACTGAAGACACAGTGATAGCCCAATGTGTTGGGCACCTCTGTTGTGTTCAGAAATGCAATCCTAGTGTAATAAAAGTATGTTGAATGTTTATATAAAATTTATTATAGAAAAAAACATTTTGCAATTAACCACCCCCAGGTGCTTCAAATACACTTATCCCATCACTGTTCTCCTTTTCTTAAGTGGTTCTGGAAATTCTTTTTCATGAATGTGCTTATAGAAATCCATCAAAGTTGCTTTTATTTTCTCCAGGTAGTAGATGAGAAAAATAGGAAACAAAAAATGTAAGCAACTTTCCTAAGAATGCACCCTTATTATTTAATAAAAGCAAAATTGGAATTCAGATTTTCTTCACCCAAAATGTTCTCCTCACGCCAACACACCCTTTCTCCCGCCATTTATAGATGCTTATTCCTCACTGTGCCTGGAAAACATCTAGATACCAATTTCAAGTCAGTAAAAAAGAAAGCCAATGCAACAATAACAAATTTCAAAGAAAAAAAAAGAAAAAAATGGAAGGAACTTGTACTGTTTGCAGGTTATTTCGTCCTACAAAATCACAACGAGAAACCTGGGGAAATAGAAAATTGCCTACACGAAAAGGGCACAAGGGAATGTGAAAGAAATTTGACTCATAAGGCTATTAGAGGAGTAATTTATGGTTCAGGAGCCGAAGTGGCAATTGTTTTCTATTCATTTCTCAAGTTGGGAAAAGAAAGTTACTTGCAAAGGGTGAAATGCTGATAATTGCATATGTGAACTTGTGCTGCAAAGAGAAAAGCATTGTAGAAGCAGGAATTATTCCAGGGAAAGGTGGTCAATCTTGAGATAATTTGAGTGAAACTTTTCAATTGAATGAAAAAGAAAGAAAGGAGGAGGAGGAAGAGAAGAAGATGGACAATTATGTCTAAATGTAAATTAATCTAACTGCTGGATGGAATAAGTGCAGAATTACTCAACAAATTAGACAGCGGGATGCTACCATTCCAATCAAGATCATGCTGGTGTTAACAATTTCTCTTGAAAACTTTCCTTCTCAAGGATCTGGCCCCAAGGAACCTTGGCTAATTTAAGGAGTTTGTTTCATGAGGTAACAGAACTTTTATACTGCAAATAAATAGTAGTGAGTCCACTGTTAGGCACTAAAATTGCTCCCCCTATTCTCAAGTCATGCATTGCCACATTACTCCCTACCCCATATGACAGTATCAGGGTCTGCAAGAAGGTACTTAATGCTAAGTGAGGTTACAAGTGTGTGTGCGTGTGCGTGTGTGTGTGTGTGTGTGTGTGTGTTTTGGGGGATGCCTCTTAACTTGTGAGGACTGGTGCACCTATAAGAAAAGGAAGAGATGTAGAAGAACATTTACTTTCTGGACATGCACAAGAAGAGCATGGCTCTCTGTAAGCCAGGAGAAGTCTTCACCAAAAACCAACTACACCGACTTCTCAGTCCTGATGTCCTGACCTCCAGGACTGTGAGGAGATAAACACTACAGAGCTAAGCCCTGTCTTTGAGATTTTACTATGGCAGCCAGAGCAGATTAGTAATACTCACAGCCACAATTCTCCAAGTCAGGTATGTCCATCTTGTGTGTCTTATTGCATATTTGTAATACCATTTAGGCTTCTCCTGTCAATTAAAAGGAAGTGGCTCAAGATAACTGGGCAAGGTAAGGATTCCCAAGTTGTTGTAGCTACTCAGGGTGAACTTCAAAATGAGTGATGTGAAGCATGTCTGACAAACATCTTTCCCTTCCACACTCAATGTCATCCATATCATTTACACTGATCTATGTGTTTTTAATGAGCCTCACTTTGCCTTCAACCATGAATATTTTTGCTACCTTTAAAGTTGCCATTTAAATACCACTTAAATTTTTTTTTTTTAATAAGGACTTTGAAATATCACAGGGACATCTTTGCCCTTTTAATTCCAGATGCCTTTCATATTCATTCAGGAAGCAGAAATGATCTGAGGAAAGTGTGGATGAAAGGTGCTCAGTTTCTAAGTGTTCTAGAACCCACTGAAGAAACGGATGAAACAAAGTTGGTCTTGGGTATTATCATCAAAGTGGTCTCCTTTTTCCGTGCAGACTTTGAATGCTGATACTGAACTGAATTCACAGGAACACAGTAAGTAACTTATACAATTTCCGGAGTCCTCATTTGTTCAGCCCCACACCCACTCTTTCTGACCCCTGTTTTCTCTAATCCTGCTCCTCAGAGACCTCTAAGGAGACAGATCCTGAGACTTACTGTGTCTCATTGTACCCAGTGTGTTATGCTTAGTATGCATCCCAAAATATGGTCAGATGTATTAATACCACCTGAACTCATCAATATTATGCCCCTTTCAAACTGAATTCCAAATAAATAAAAGAATTGCACCCACTTTACCTGAAATGCACCTTACAGGCACATTTCTTTTATTCACTGAAAACCACAGAGTACCTGTTTCCCTGGTGCAACTTGACAAATTCATGATGAGTCCTTCAAACCAAAGAGGAGAAAAATGGATCAACTTAGCCAGACAATAAAAATTAAGTTAGTTCTATTTTGAGTATAAAAGACATCTTCTTTTAGAGGAAAATTTCAAAACTGGGAATTATAATTTAAAATGATAGCTGAAGGGCATAATCTACAGGAGAGCAATTCTTGTCAGATATATTAAACTTGAACTTTTCTATTATATTTGATGAGATGTTAGAATCATAGCATTTTCAAACTTGAAATAAGGAAGGGACTTTGGAGAACCAACTCTCCAACCTATTGAAAACCAACTCTCTCTCTCTCTCT
>NW_004955415.1:21493088-21495299 GCF_000276665.1 Chinchilla lanigera | reverse complement strand
TCTCTCTCTCTCTCTCTCTCTCTCTCTCTCTCTCTCTCTCTCTCTCTCTCTCTCACACACACACACACACACACACACACACACACACCCCAGGCATCCATCCATCATCTCAAGCAACTCTAGCAAAGATGTTGCCAGTTGCCATGACACCACAGCAGGATGGCTGACTGGCTTGTCCACTGGAAAGAAGGCTTAAACTGTGCCATCCACACCATCTTAGTATTTGACATTTTATAAAGATATAGCAGAAATAATAAGAGGTTTAAAATCAAACAGACCCAGGTCTGTATGCAGCTCTGCCACTTACCAACTGCAGGGCCTGGGACAGGCACTTGATCACCCTTATTTTCTGTTGGACACTTCTGCTTGCACATCTGCTGTAGTTTGGATTTTGCCTGTTTCCTAAGGGTCCAGGTGTCAGGGGCTCATTTCCCAGGGTGGTGGTATGGGGAATGGTGGAAACTTTGGGAGGTAAGGCCTGTGATGGGGTCCTTATGATGGAGATAGTGTGAATTAAATCTAGGCACTTCATTGAGCTACATTCCCAGCCATTTTAAATTGTTTTTAAATTTTGACACTGTGTCTCACTAAGTTGCTAAATTGCCCAGGGAGGACTCCAATTCTATGTCTTCCTGCCTCAGCTTCCCAGAGTCCTGGGATTACAGGGCACCATGGCCTGCTCTCTCTCTCTTGGTTCCTGACCATGAAGTGAGAGGAGTTTCTCTACCATACTCTGCCTCGATGATGTGCTCCTTTACCAAAGGACCAAATAATGGCGCCAGTGGATCATGGGCTGCAACTTCCAAACTGTGAGCCAAAATCAACTTGTCTCTTTATGAGTCAATTACTTTAGGTATTCTGTTACAGTAACAAAAAGCTAACCAGCACTAGATTCTAGCTTATATCTGGGACATGGTAGCAACTCATTTATTATTATTCAGTTCTCACATGGAAATCGAACAATTTGATACTTAAGTATAATTTTAGACATAGTGTATGTATTTAGATCTAAAATGTTTCTGTAATTCCTCATGAGAGTGAATTACAAGAAAGGTTTGGAAATAACAGGAAAAGGAGAGACTGATCCTTCCTAAGGATTAAAGGAAACTTGAATGACAGAGTTACAATTGCACTTGGTGGTAAATCCCAAAGTCACGCCTTCAAAGAAGATGAAGGATGTGGGGAATCCAGCCTGAAGGAAGAGACTCTGCAGAGTAACCCTTGTGAAAACGTGGGCTGTGTGGTTGCTTGCTGACCACTGACCAAACTGGGTGGTAGAGGGAGGAAGGAGTGAAGGATGGTAAGTGGTTTGGGACTAGAAGGTCCTACCCAGATCCCCTGTGTCTGGCTAGTGTGTACTTTGCAGCTACAGTGCTTGTTGGCTCCATGCTGCCTCCTCCAGAGGATTTCCTCACCCCAAATTGCCTGCGGTGATGTAGCCCTCATCTGTGATAACAAGGGCCAGCAAGCAGCTGACAGAGCTGGGGTACACAAACCTGCTCCTTGCTTCAGGATTGGGGAGCTCCCTGTGGGCTCAGGGTGGGCCTTGGTTTCAGCCAAGCCTGCATCCTTGCTTTACCCTTCTTGGAGTCTGAGCTCCTTCCACCCTGCCCTGCCCCTCAGAGAAGACCTCATTGAGCCACACTGCCAACCCAGCCTCAGACGCTGTGTTTAGGCAGGCTGGCTTCATTTTTAATTCTGTAAACAACAGGGAGCCTCTGAAAATTTGATATCAGTGAAGAGACTCAATCAGACTTGCATTTGTAAAAGTGACACCACCATAATTTTGTGAGTTTGAGAGTTAAGTCCAGTTTAATTTTAAGCTAGGAATGTATTGCTTTGAAACAACTTCTTGATGACCAATTTAGGGTTTGTATGTGTGTGTGTGTGTGTGTTTCTAATTCTGTTATGAGTGTGATTGCATCTGGGAAAAATAGCAGTTTTCCTCTGATGTGTTTCTTTCCTTGTAATTGCACTCCAGAATTTTCCCCTGCGCTTAATTGTTTGCCAATAGTGATTTTATCATGTTTCCTATGGCAGTAATTACCTCTCATTTCTGTGTGTTTTGTTGGAAAAACATTCTTATCCTATAGTTTATTCTTTCACAATATCATTAAATTAGAAATTTAATAATTGATCATGGGTCAGTAAATGTGATCATTAGTGACTCTGCTGAGAATTACTCAAGGCTGTTATGAAGCCTTCCTTTCC
>NW_004955415.1:21420524-21492891 GCF_000276665.1 Chinchilla lanigera | reverse complement strand
CCTTCCTTCCTTCCTTCCTTCCTTCCTTCCTTCCTTCCTTCCTTCTCTGCTTTCCTTCTTTCTTGGCCAATAACACAATATATTAAATATACATATAACATTAGCCTTCTATCACTTAGAATAATTGGCTTTTAAATTTTGTTTTGTAAAAATTCAGTCTTGCTAATTAGTTGACCTTTATGAATAAAATATGCACATTTCATTCAGCAGGTGCTGGGGTGATGTAGGTGTTTGCAGTAGAGAGCTACTCTATTCACTGGAAATATAATTGTCTCTCTGAAACTGTACCACTGGTCTTGATCCTTGCCATATGAGAGGGACAAATTCATCTACTGGTATAATTTATTCTCAGTCACAGAGGAGGAGAATACATCTTTATTTCAGACATTAACTACATAATAAAGCCATTGCAAACTTCAAATGAAGAAGTACTCTATTAAAACTAAAAGTATTATGTTCACCTTTTATCTTCACCACAGGAAATCCTATTTAACCTTCAAAGCTAAATCAGAATATCATTTCCTCTATAAAAGACCGTCTCGGGAAGATAACATTGATTCCTGTTTTTCTGATCAAGGAGTCAATTCTTTCTCTGAATTACTGTAAAATTTACTTCAATCCCTTTTACATCATTGTCTGGCATGGTCTGACTCTGATTGGAGTGTGGCCCCCAGGGCTTCTTGTGTTGGTGTGGAAAGGTGATGTAGCAATTCCCCTTTAAGAGGTTGGGCCTTGTGGAGGTGTCCCTCACTGGGGTACTGCCCTGGGAAGAGCATTCATACCTTGGTTAATTCTCATGAGATGACTATTAGGATAGAGAAAGACTCCCCTCCCCAGTTCTCTGTCTTCCCTTTGAGCCACACAAGCTCATCCTCTAGTGCACCCTCTACCTGTGATGCCATCCATCATGAGGCTCTCAATGAGCCATGCTGATGGGGCACCATGTCTGTGAACTTCCAATCCTGTGAACTAAGTAAACCTCTTTCCTTGATAAAATTTTCAGCCTTAGGTATTTCATTATAGTAACAGAAAATAAATTAATATATTATCTAGTGCTCTCTTGGCTTATAACTACAAAAAAATTGTACTCATTAGCTATCACTGAATAACAAAGACCCTAAAATTCAGTGGCTTAAAATAGTAAAAATCAATTACTGTATAAGAGATGATGGGTCAGACAGGTGGCTCCATCCTATCTGGGATCACAGATGTGTCAGTGGTCAGCTGCAAAACAGGAAGTGCTCCTGCTCTTCTTGATTTGGCTCTCTCATGTTTGGGACAGGGCAAGCTGTAGGGATTTAGAAAAACCACTGAGGCAAGTGGACTTTTTTCTGTATGATCTCTTACTATCTGACAAGTTAGCCTTGTCCTGTTCACAGGACGGCTGAGCAGATCCTGAAGGAGATTCTTGAGCCTTTGGTTTGGAAGTGGTATAACGTCACTTTTGCAACATTCTGTTAGTTCAATAGAATCTCAAGGTAGAGCCAGTGCAAAGAGTAAGAAATAGGCTTCACTTCTTAGTGGAAATAATTGCACACTCACACACACACACACACACACACACACACATACAATGTTCAGAGAAGGGTGGAGAAATAGCAATTTTTGCAATGAATATATTCCATGTATAACTTACATTTATATTTGTGTAGATGTTTGCCCTTTATCAATCTAAAATCTTTTAAAACAGGAGACAGTACATTATTTGCTTGTATTAATGGTGATGTCCAGAGTGGACACTTACTGGTGTTAACTCCACAGCGTCTCTTCCCCTTTTTGTGTGACAATAACATTGTTACTCCTTAGGCATGCTCCTCAGTCCTCAAATAGTGTGGTCCTAGAAAGTTTCAGTTTTTAGCTGGGTGCCCTAACTCCAACACCCAGCAGAGGGTCAGAATAAAGCTCAGGGTGGGATACTGGGATTCAGTCTTTCAAACATTTAACCTGGCGGAGGGAATGTGGTTAAAGCTGAGGTTCTTTAACTTTTAAAAACTTAATTTTTTAAACCTTCCTTTAGTTTTGGATACTCCCGGCATCCTTTCAGAAGGCAACACCCCACCCCAAGTACGGTGAAATAGCTAGCTGTCATAAGGATCTTGCACATTACTACTTGTGAACATTTATTGTGTGCTTTGGTTACTTTTCTCTCTTTGCTGAGACAAAATACCTGATGCTCAAAATTAAGGAAGGAAAGGTTTATCTAGATCACAGTTTATGGAGATTTCAGTCCATACTCGGCTGGCTCCAAGGCAGGGTGGCACACGGCAGAGGGCAATAGTTCATGGTGGTAGTAGACAGCAAAAGCAACAACAGCAAAAGGGAGGAGCAGCAGCAGGAAGAGCAAGCCTCTTTCCCTCCCTTATATTGTATGCAAGCTACCTGCCCTAGAGTGGGTATAGCTCTCACACCCATAATCCCAGCATTGGACCATAGATCAATCATAAACCCTAGAAGCCTGCACCCATGACTGCATGAGGCTTTAGGCGGATATGCAGACACAAACCATAACATTGAGTAACTGAATAATGACATAAGTGCCATAAGCATTGGGCAGCTTTACTATTCAATAGGATTTAAGGATTTAGCATGTGCTCTCCTAGGGCATGGACACTTCTGGTTTGTTCACCATGGCCTTTCCTTTAGGAACTGGTGCTTTCCTCAACTGTAAGGTTAATGGGGAGTCACCAACTTAGTTCAAGGACATTTTAATTTATGGTCAAAGTATATTTGATGAGGGTGCCCAAAATTCATGAAAGGGGGACCAAGATAGTAAAACAATCTGAAAACATGATACTCTCAGTTTATATTTATACGTATATTTTATATGGTTAATTTATATTTCTTCTGAGTATATGGTTTCAAGCAAGGTGCTTTATCTGTCTAAGCTTCAATTTCTACATCTGTAAAATGTAGACCACCACATCTCCAACCCAGTGCTGTTTACAATGTCACTTGTGGCCATGAGTATGAAGTACATTGTATAAAGTTTAGTTTCCTCTTGTTTTCTGTGTGTATCCTTTCATAAAATACCTAATTTGAGTGGTCCTGAATCATTCTTCAGATGATCCCACACAAATCTCTTATTATGTGCTCAGTACTCCATTAAGATTACTATTCATTAAGAATAATACTGAATTCTTGTTCTGAGGATGTAGGAAAAATCAAACTCAGTTTCTCCTTTTTCCTCACAGCACAATCAACAAAGAACACTTTTGGAGTCCAACACTGAGGGTTTCTCCCCACTTGCCAAACAAACCATCTGTTTCTGCAGGGGCCTCCAGCGGATGTTGGCTAATTCAGTTCAATGGTCTGGAGATAGCGAGAGATCCCGCAGGTTCAATGCTCAGTCCCATGTGACTGCCCCCACTTCAGATGCCAGACCCAGGTCCAGTTCCCCAGACTGCCTATTGCTCACCTATGAATCAGGGCTACCGTGATCCCTTCCTAGGCTTTTATTAATTTTCTGTGACAGCTCAAAAGTCTCAGGGAAACACTTCCTATGCCTTCAGTGGTTTATTATGAAATATATTACAAAGGCTACAGCTAAAGAGATGCACAAAACAAGCCTTGTGCAAAGGCAGGCAGAGCCTTGGTGTCTTCTTCTGCCATGCCACCCTGCAAAGACCTACATGTCTTGGTCTTTCTGGTGACCAGACTCCAACGTGAGACCATGTAGGAGCCTTTGGCCACTGGTCATCTCATTAGTATACAAGAGACATAATAATTGCTTTGGAGATTCCAAGGATGTTATCATGAAACAAGAAGACCAAATACAAGATTTTTTTGTAACATTGCACTTTGATACCACCCTCCTAAGTGATTTCCCTGTACTGACTAATTTAGTTCTCACAGTATTACCTCAAGTAGTTGTTTTCATGTTTTTACAAATAAGGAAACCATATAAGACCATTCAATCCAGTCTTTTACATCTCCTTCATCTTCAATCTTCTCCCAGGGCTTCCTGCACAACCTTGTGCATTAGGCTCACAGAAAAAGTATTATCTCTGTGGCTCACAGGGTAAATGGATGAAACTGATTGTAACTGGAGATGACCAGATCCCTGCGCTCCACTTTGATCACACTTCATTGTACCCTTTCAGGACTGTGGGTCCAAGAACTTCAATCGCCCATTTGCAGATAGGCAAAGACCCACATTTAGAGCAATTTTAGGGTGATTTGTTTCAACAAAGATGAGAGGAGGAAAATAGTTTTCTGTTAAATGCTCTCAAGCAACAGGAATATACAGCACTCTCCTGTTGCCATAGAAAACAGACAAGGGAAACTACAAATTTGAACTCTAGCATTGTGACATTTTACAAACCAAGGCTGGTTCCACTTGTCAAATTATTCCTCCAATGTCAATGTGTCCCATTGTGCCCTTTATTGATGTAATGATTAGATGTCTGAGTTTGTAGATCAGCAATAAACATAAGATTGTTTTAGAATACATTTCTCTATTTAGTTGCCTATTTTTAATTTTCTTTGCTAAGAGTCAGGATTCTCATAAGAAAACACAATATTTTTGATGTGCAGCAGGTGTTAGATTCTGGAAGGAAAGTGCTTTGCCCAGCATGAATGTAGAGCATACTTCAAAAACCTGGCCTCTTGCAGTGCCTGTCAAAGAGAAGCACGGCCTTCTATCTTACTGAAGTGATGGGCTGTGTTTTTAATGCCTGAATAATTAGTTATAGAAGAAAATTCTAATGGAAGGGCATGGCAATAAATTTGCATATAATCAGAAAAGAATCCAGCAAGCCACTTGTTAATGAAGAGAGAAGGGAATATACATGTCAAATAGATAGAGTTGATATAAAACCAAAATGAGGGAGGGCCAGAAACTTCCATAGAAGATTTATAATGGAACAGCCACCATCCTCCACGAAATTTCACAGCAAACCCTAGTGGTATTTATCATAAGCCTCATGGAAGAGCTGTGGTTGGCTCCCTTGTTTCAGGATGGGACAAACTTGGAGGTATAATTCCAGCTCCAGCCTGCGGCCTGCCCTCAGTTGTGGCCACAGCTCTCTTGCCACCTTTCCCTGTCCCATCCTGCATCACCCTCTTTCTGAGAGAATATCCAATCAATTGCTCACGGAGCATTCCCCATCTCAAACGCTGCTTCTTGGGAGCCTAACTCCAGAAAATTTATTGCTGGGGTTATAAATTTATGGTGGAACTCTTACAGAGATTAGAAACTGGTTGAAGGATAACCCAGCTCATACTTGGAAGAGCTGGCATTAAAATTTCAGTTCTTTTAATGTTTTCAAGGTCTTTATTAATAGATGGTAGCTGAGATGAGGCTTAGAAGGCTTGTATCCCAATTTCTGTTCTAGGTTGCCAGTATCTCTACCTAGATGTTCAAGACATCTCAAACATGACAGAGGTAAAATACATCACCTTATTTATTCCCATAGCCAGTCCTCTTCCAGTATGTTCTGTCTGAGTTTCTGGCAACTCTACCCTTGCAGCTGCCCAGAACAGAAGCCTTGGAGACACCCTGGTGTTTTGGTTGTTTTCTCAAACTGTCCAGTCCATCAGGGACTCAAGCCTGGTTTTCAACATTGAAAGTGTAGTCAGTCTCACCACTCCCCTTGACCATTGTCACCCTGGTCTCAGCTGCACTATATCTTCTGGGAATTGGTGCAAAAGCCTATTGACTGGTCACCCTTCCTCTGCTCTGCCTATATAGAGAATTCTGAACATAGCAGGGAATCCTTTACAAGAGTCAGGTGAGCAGATCCCTCTGGGGTTCTCATTTTCCTTTAGGGTGAAAGGCAATGTTTAAAGTGCCCTCCAGGACCCTACCTATTGTTTCCCACTCCAGCTCCATTTCTTCTCTAGAATCTGTTTTTTCTCTTCTTCGCTGCAAGTACAATGGCCTCATGGGTGCACCTCAAGCACCGGATGTCTGCTTCAGTTGCACAGCCCTTGCATGGGGTTCCTTTGGCCTGAATCACTACTTCTCAACATGTCCACTTGGCTCCCTTTCTTACCTTTTTCAAAGTTTTGTTCAAATATTAACTTTCTACCTCCAAAGATCTTCATCCTCGACTAAGAATCAATTTGATTTACCTGACTCTCTTTCCCCTCTCCTAGCACTTACTTTCTTCCAAAATATAATGATATATATGCATATACTATTCCTGTGGTTTGCTCTCTCCCTCAGTGGAGGGAATCATCTCCAAATACCACACTGTTCTCTCTGAGGGGTGAGACTTTGCAGAATTGAAACTGATTTCTTATGTGTGTAAAATTCTTCTAAAGAATTTTATAGAGTGTGGAACACAAAAATGTCAATGCCCTTTCACAGGTCATTTTCCACTTTAAAAATCAAGACACTATATTAAAATTTCAGTGTTCATCTGAAATAAATAAGTAATGCCCCAAAGACTATTAAAATATTCTATTACTAGCACTCTTCTTTATTTATACTTTTCAGCCACGTACATTCACAAAATTTGGTTTTCTATACCTGCCCAAATGTTACTCTTCTAAGTGATATGATTGTTCTTTTGGATGGAAATAGTTCTGATAGTTGTTAGAAGGTTATAAAATCTTGGTATTACCAAGACTTTGTGACAAAGCCCAAGTGATCCATTGGTTACCAAAGTGACGCCTGTCTCCACGAAGTTAAAATCCCCACCTATTATATGCACAGTATTGAATCCACAGCCTAATGGGTTTCTGGCTCCTCAGGCAATCGACATTTGCCCCTAACTATCTTTATGGAACATAAGTGATCATTGACAGTTGGAGGTCATGCCCCACAAATATTAAAAGCTCTGGGCCACAGGCAAGTTTCAGAGTACACCCTGGAACTTCTCATATATTGTTAACATCTTTCAAACTGCCAACCATAGATATTTCAAACTAATCAAGATCTTCAACAAATATGATAGTTTCCTTTTTTGACAGTTTCTTTCTGTGGATGTAGCACTTTGCAAATGCAAAGTGTGTGTGTATATATATATATATATATATATATATATATATATATATATATATCCCAAAGGCACACGGTGAGTGTGACCTTAATATATTGCTGAACTTGCCATTTGCTTACAAGAGGCCAATACCTTCCCGCTCCACCTCCTCGCATGTATCTTAAGAAAGTAAGTGATTGCTTTAACAAAAAAAAATTTCTATCAACTGAATAGGGTTAACGATAGGAGGGGGAGAGGGAGTTAGCCCATGACAGATAATAATGAAACTTTCCAGAAGAAAGTTGTGTACATATTCTGAAGTGATTGCAACTGTACATGCAAAATGAAACTGATACAGATTTTTGTTTTGCTGAAAGGAAAACACAACTGTGAGGATCCATTATGTTGAGCTACATTTAGAAAAACAATCAACTTGAAAAGAGAAGTTTATTCATTGTATATGACCTCAGATTCTTCCCCTCTGAAAACAGGTGCAGAGATGGTTGCATTCCGTGAGATGCATAAATGAAATACAGTTCTTGAGGGCATTTTTCTTCCCTCTCTGATTCTTGTCTTTATTCAAGATTTTTACATTGTCAATTAAGTGCTAAATTAAACATTCCATTATTTGCTGCAAGAAATTGCTTAATGGTTAATAGGAAAGAAAGGGAAGAACTCACAGCTGTCCAAGTGGTAAAGGAAACATTTTCTGTTTTCAACATCATCTGCCAAAAATAATGTCCAACATTATATGAAGGAAAAAAAATATAGTTGGAGGCTTGAGAAAAATCAATTTGTTTTAGCATTAAATTATTTCTATAAATAAACCCCAGAGCGATATTTGCTTCATGTACATTGTGAATCCCAACTACATGGATTAAAATATAAAATGTTAGTTTATTTGAGTTCTTCCCTAGTCAAAAGTTTGTTTCTCCTGGAAGATGTGTAAAGTCTTCTGTGTTTCTAGAAAACTCTTTAGTGAATGTCAGTTCCTTTCGTAGGACTCTGATGGTCTTCTCAAAGTTACAGCCACTTCCCTAAATTACAATGCTGACTTTTACAACAGTATATAGTCTTGGTCTTCTGAAAGTTACAGCCACTTCCCTAAATTACAATGCTGATGTTTACAACAGTATACTTTGTGTATTAAGAGGATGTGCTTCCAGATTTTTCTTTTTTTATTTTAAAAATTTAAAAACTGACAAAACAACAATGAAGACAAAATCAAAACAACACAAAAGCAACAAAAATGACACATGACCTCAAGACAAATTGATAGAAATTTACAGTGGTTGCTGTATTATATACTTTTATCTTCAACGAAGTTGCTCAGTCTATTAGACATGAGAATGTAAGATTGATCAAACAGTCAAAGACAGTAACAAGTAAAAAACAATAAAAATAATTTTTAAAAAATATTGGAAATGATGCAGAGCTTCATCATACAAAATGGTAGGAGTTCAACAATGGTTCTTATACTGCATATTGTTTTCAGATCAATTACAAAATTCAAGCATGTAAAATTGGTCAAGAAAAAAAAAGAAAATTTTGAGCATTGACTGTTCCTCTCAATAAACTATAGACATTAGCAATACACCTATTCCAGAGATCTTTATATATACATATAATTTTCTTTTTTACTTAAAAATACAACATAACAAAAACAAATACATAAACAGAACAGCATAGAGTAATAAAAATGACACAGAATTTCAAAACATGGTGATAGGATATTAACAATGCTTGTTCTACTACACAGTGTCATCTTCAAAATGGTTGCACATATAACCAGATATAGGCATGCAAGATTAATCAAACAATTACATGTTAACAGTTCCTTCCAATAAATCAAGAGATATTTGTAGTACCATTATCCTAGCTATCTTGGGTATCTCTATATACATATTCTTTCCTCTTCCTTCAGATTTTTCTTAACCAACAGTTTCCTTCTTCTGTTTGAGTTTTTAAAACTTAATAAGTAACAAAGGAAAATAATTTTGACATTCTCTTAAATTATAGCTGTTTTATTTGTCAATAACAGAGGAATAGCTATTCAATATTAATTTAACTATATAAGACTGACAGCTTACAGAGTTCAAGAGACTACCACAAAATAAAAATAAAAATCTGTAACAGCTATGCATTTGTATTTAATTGGCCAGCAGATTATTTAATGTTAAGATAATATTTCACTTTTGTAAAAATAAAATTACTAGAGGCCCGGGGATGTAGCTCAGTGGCACAGAGCCTGCCTGGTTAGTGCAGGATTGTGAGTTCAACTCTTGGCACCAAAAAAATCCCTACTAAATCTATCTTGCTTCCCAGCAGTCTCAGTAGAAAGGAATTGTCCCTCAAATTCAACTTTATATTCTTCTTCTTTGGCTCTCAATTGCAACTGGTCTGGTCACAGCCTCATGGGATAAATTGAATAAAGTTATTCCTTGCAGAGAAGTTGATTAATATTTTATTTACTTTTTCCCATGATTCTTTCTTTCTTTATTTTAAAGGTAAAAGAATGAAAACATATTAACAAACACACTGACATAAACAAAACAACACAAAAACAAGAAAAGCAATGCAGAACTTCAGACAAAGTGATAGTAAATTAACAATGGCTGTTGTATTACATATTGTTATCTTGATTATTTTTTGTGTCGGGAATCAAACTCAGGACCTTGCACTTGCCAGGCAGATGCTTGTGCCACTGAGCTATATCCCAGGCCCCATATTGTTATCTTCAAATTGGCTACTCAGTTAAAGAAATATAGGCATGTGAGACTGATCAAACAGTTAAACATTAACTGTTCCTTTCCATAAAGCAGTAGAAATTAGTAGTACAATTATCTTAGCTGTCCTGTGTATACATATTCACATATCTTTCCCTTCTTTCTTTTCTCCTTTCGCTCATCCCAGTTGTTCTTTCCTTGGAGCTGTTTCCTTCCCTTTCACAATATCTGTTGTATCTTTCAGATTTTATTTACTCTTTCAGGTTCTTACACAAGTGAGACAATACAGTGTTTACACGTGGAGTTCTGATTTATTTCACTCATGAGTATGGTCTCTAATTGCATCCGTTTACATATAAAAGCCTCGAAAAAAAATCTTTCTTTATAGCTGAGTAATATTCCATTATATAGATACCACATCTTTTTTATCCATTCCTCAGTTGTCCCATGACTCTTGAAAAACTTCTTCTTCCTTTTTCATAGATGTTCCAAAGTTGTCATCTTTTTTTAAAAAAATCTACCCATACTCAAATTTTATCTCAAAAGCAGGTTGTTTGACCATCCAACCCTTCCCCGGTGTTAGGCTGTCTTTCTTCTTCTTCACTTTTTATCACCTAGATTGTTAGAAATATTTTGCACCCTTCTGATTTTCTTCCATATGTTTTGGTGCTGTTGTGGTCTGTATATGTTCTTCTTATCTGGCACTTTTGGAAGGATAGTACATATTTCTTGTGTTACTGTATCCTCTGTCTCATCCAGCAAAGTACACAAAGGAAGCCTTCCATACACAGATGAAAATGGATGTATTTATAGAGTTCATGATATATTTTTCAGTTCAGACTTCCCAGAACCCTGGGGAATAAGGGCAGGATAGATGCAAATATTTTAAATTAAAACTATAGTATTTAATATAGTCTGAAAAGTCTTTTATTTTTCAAGTGAACACAAAAAAGGAACCAGAAATTCTGGTGACAAAGAAAGTGAATTCAGAACACAGCAATTTTTAAAAAAGAAACTCCTAGCATGTGATGATCAGCCATGTTTTGTTTGTTGAATGTTTTCTGTCCATATTAACAGGAAAAGGAGCAGAATTGAGTATCCTTTAGAGACAGCCACTTCCTGGTACATGTGAAAATGTATTCTGTACTTCTGGAGAATAGTTTGTGATGAATCATGAGTCCCCTTGAAAGAATAGGCTAGAGATCCTGCTAAGATAAACTAAAATATAAATAAAAAAGGAAATGTGGGGTACTCTGTGCTTTTGCTTATATTTTTATCTTTACATTAAAAAGGAGATTGGAATGTCAGGAATTGTTTGTAAAATCAGTGCACATTCCATCCATTAACACAGAAAACATCTAACCTACCACTGCACTGGTTGTCTCAACTCTGCTAGATACACCGTGGATCCAGAATTTGTTCTTTTGCAGCATCCTGACCAGGAAAGGGACAGAGTTCTGGGTAAGCATTGTTGGATGGTGTCCAAATCTGTCATCCCTAGTTGATTTACAGCCACAAAGAGACTGTCATTCAATTTAGTCAGTGACCCTGAGCTTGGAAGGATCCCAAACTGGTACACTTGGCCAGAGGTAAACTAACATCAATTAGGGGCAAATAACAAGATTGGATTCTGACTTGTAGGGTAAGAGGTTAATAGAAGAGAATTGAAAGGCTGACTGGGTAATGTTAGGTAACTTACATCTTACTAAAGGATGATTTCTTTTTCACAGGGCAGTTATGGAGTTACTCGGCAGGTCAGAAGCCAGGGATATCACCACGATTGGCTCTTCTGGAGTTTGAGGGTGATTAAAAAAACACATAAGAATCTTACTAAAATGCAGGTTATGAGACAACAGGTCTGGGTTGGAAATTGAGTTGCCACACTTCTAATGATATTTTTATTATTGGACCATGAATCAGACCCCATTGTGGACAGCAAAGGTCTTAAGTTGTATTATTTAATACAGAATTTAGGGCACTGAATTTAGATAACAAAATAAGAGGAAACCCAGGAGATTGCAGTGTCCTAGAAACACATGAATAAATGGCTTGCAGAGGACAGAGTCATCCAGTGATTCAAACGGATTGCCTGAGTTGAAAAATGAAAATTGACCATTGTATTTGTCAATCCTGGTATGTCAACTTCATTAGGTTAGGAAATAACTAGCATATTAGCAGAGAATACTTCTGGGTCTGTCTGGGTGGGTCATGAAGGCATGGCCTTGAGTATTATTTGTTGTTTCTTTCCATTCTTTGGCACTGTTCCTCTGCTCTACTTTCTGTCCATTGTGAATTAAGCAGCATCTCTCTGTCCTGCCCTTTCACCTTGATGTTTCAGCCTTGGAGCCTGATGACCATGTACTGAATCTTCAGAAACCTTGAACATGTGCTGTTGGGTACTGAGGGTATTATTAAATTGTGGGTGTGGGTTGTTGTATCTCAGCGATGGAAAATCTGGCTAATACATTGACAGTCATTGCTGATGTCAGCAAGTGTGAGTTCAGTGGCTTGACAGAGATCAACACTTGAATAAGAGAGAGAAAGTAAAGATAAAAAGACTAGGAAACTTCTTGTGGAGATTCACTGTAAAAAGGGGAAGAAAAAGGGGAGAAAGTAAAGATAAAAAGACTAGGAAACTTCTTGTGGAGATTCACTGTAAAAGGGGATAAAAAGACTAGGAAACTTCTTGTGGAGATTCACTGTAAAAGGGGAAGAAAAATGGGGGAGATGGGGGAGATGGGGGAGATAAGATGCTAAAAAGAAGCTTTGTTGATACTGAGTTGCATTCAATTTGTTACAGAATGTTCCTATGCTGCTAAGAATAATTGAAGAAATAAGAAAAAACTGGTGATGAAGCAAAGGTATTAATTCCTTGTGTGTACAAATGAGGTTAATTCCTTGTGTGTACAAATGATGATGAAGTACCCATAGGGAGCAAAAAAGAAAACACAAAGGAGGCAAAATGCATAGATACTGTGCAGAAAGATTGGTAAATTGGGTGCTATAGAAGATCAAGCCTCCCTTATATTGTTTTAATTTTCTCAGTGAAATGGGAAGTCACCCAGTGAGAGGAATACAGGGGCTGTGCCCTAGGGTGAGGGAAATAAAGAGATGTGAAATAGTTATTTCAGGAAGAGGAAGAGAAGTCTTCTTATCAGCGATAATTCGTAGTCATTTTCCAAGCAACATTATTTCAGCAGAATTCTGATGCATACAAGAGAGTATGATCATGCCTATGATAATATGAGGGTGTCATCATAATGACAAATGGAATCTAAACCAGGGGAAGAGGGCAGTGAAGCTGTGAGGAAGACAGACAATGATAAGGTGGCGGAGTTAATGCATTGGAAGCCATATCACAGGAGTCAGGATATTAGAAATGAGCTAGGAAGATAGGAGGCAGGAGTTAGAGAATGGAATGATTGAAGTGGAGATTTTGAGAAAGCAAATTATTGGTATTGTGAAGAAAATGATAAAGCATAGAGTATGGCCAAGATGATGCGCAGCCAAGACAGGGGCCAGGGCACGGGAAAACTATGGAAAATGAGGACAAAGATCTGAGGAGCCAGAGTGATGGGCAAATCATCTACATGGGCATTGGATTGACAAGAATCATGATTGAAGTAGTGCAGGAGCTCAAGCAGTAAGGCAATTGTTAAACACCTTCAGCAACTGAGAGTATTTCTGGTAGTGCTACCTGTGGCAGTGATCTGGAGGAGCAGCAGCTGGTATAATCTAATGGCTAGATGTTCCAAGAAGATGGAGTGTTTACAGAGACAGAATAATTATTTGGAGACAGCGTTAAAGGGTTAAGAATCTTCCAGATTCTTTAATTCAGTAGAAATTACCACTGGTCCTAGGGTAGCTGCAGGGAGCAGTATTTTTAGGGCTCAGCCTGGTTCCAATTAAAACCAGGTATAAAGGGACTCACACAGAAAGAAGATGCTGGAACTGGAGGTTATGCTGATGATTCACTGTCTGAGGTAAAAATAACAAAAGATGGGCTTGAGGGATCAGGAAAGGGTCTTATTGGGTCAGATAAGAGGATAAGCATGGTTAGTTAAGCACAAGAACTCAGGATGTATCGGCTAACCTGGAAATATTTGGGGACTGAATTAAGGAGGAAAAAAATGTGTGATGTGCTTATTTGTGATGTGTTTTGGTGCCTGGTCTCTCAGGTAAGGAGAGAAGACTGATTTACCAAGCATTAGTGGGAACTGGAAAGGTCTCCTTAGATCCTTTAGTGTATGATGTTGAGGCAGACAGAGGTAAACTTCTTAGGGTCTAGCTTTCTTACAACATATCTACAATTAGGAAGAATATATCTTTACCAATCTTCAATTCTGTGTTCGTTTCTTATATTACCATCTCATGACTTACTCCTGTCATGTTTGTGGCTATAGTTTTTTTTCTAGAAACCTGGTTGAGTTAATGCCCTATGGACATTTTATTAATCATGTCAAATTATCAGTTGTTCATTAACCTTTATTGAACATACACCGAACCAGGCTTTGTGCTTACAGCTTTACTTAAATTATCTCATTGAAGCCTCACTACAACCATATGCAGTGGAAACAATTACTCTAATTTGACAATCATGGCAATTAAGGCTTTGAGGACTTAAATCATTTATCCAGCAGTGCCATTTGCAGGGCAGGAGATTTAATCAGGGCTTACATCTGAGATTCTGGGCTCTGGGTCATGAGTGATTCATTAAACTGATCTGTAGTTGATTGTTCCGTGGAAGGCTGCAGACTGTTCGGAACAAGTAGGGGCATTAGCAGTAAGTGCAGTCCTCGCCTCTGTTTCCTCCGTGTTGACCCGGCACACAAGTTAGTAATGTTTTTGCACAGATTTGTCTTTGTGTTGCTAGTGGTTTCAACTTCATCGGTCTTTTTCTTCTCCTCTTGGCCAAAGGACCTTCTTCTTTTGATCCTTGCATATGACTACATGGTCTCTAAACAACAGATGATTAAAACAAGAATTGGCTGTCTGCGTTAAGGGTTACCCAGACATCTAGAGATGTCCACAACCTTAAGTTTATATTGAAATCACCTGAGGAGGTGAAGAAGCGGTCTCAATGCTCAAGTGAGCACTGGATTGATTCAAGCTGGACTTATTGATAGTAGGGTTAGGCATCAGAGTTTCCAAAGCTTGCCAGATGATTCCACTGGACTTCCAAAGTTGTAAATCCCTGTTTCGAGGGAGACAGGTTCTAATGTTTGCTGGTTCTACTTAAGGTATAATTGCATTTCTATGATATTGCATTTGAGTGGCAGGAAGTAGCAAGAGCTATAGTAATATTGATGTCAAAAGAGCTGGAGTGTTAACTATGGCTTTTTTCTATTTCCACACTATTACCCAGAGGCAAGGCTGTCAGGTAAACAGCTATTTATTCCCTCTGATTTTACCGTTCTCTTCTTGTTCTTGCCACTTCATCCAGTACCTGCATCTAGTTTCTACTTGGTTTGGATCCAGTTCTGCCTTTGTTGAATGAGCTTACTTGGCAGTTTAGCAAACATTGCAATCACTCCTAGGAATTGCATTTGAAAGCAGAATCAAATCTTCATAATTTGCACTACCCCGAGATGCATTCATCCTAATGGAGGTGACTGAGCTATTTAGGCTGAACTGGAGAAGCGTTCTTGGCTTGGGTCCTAAGTCCTCCTAAGCCACTGGCAGTCAGTGATGCTCAGCAGGCAGTGCTGGCTGATGGGCACTGAGGTGGAGCCTGCAATACAAAGGAACCCAAGTCTCTCCTTGCCATTAGCAGTTTCAGG
The DNA here is from genome assembly GCF_000276665.1 of Chinchilla lanigera. Lineage (NCBI taxonomy): Eukaryota > Metazoa > Chordata > Mammalia > Rodentia > Chinchillidae > Chinchilla > Chinchilla lanigera. The sequence continues at coordinate 21,477,462 of NW_004955415.1, read as the reverse complement.
TGTCTGTCCAGGGGAAGTGGCAAAGAGGAGCCTGTATTTCTACTCTGTTGAGGGGCTTTTATGTGCAGGTGGTAGGAAAACACTCAACTAAAATCAAGTGACATGTTTCTTTGCTACCTTGTGCTTTCTTTAACTCTTCCTGATTGACTGCTAGATTGATTTTAAAAGTGTGTTGAAACTGTGCACCCCTCCCTGTAGCCACATCATTTCTAAGACAGTGCAGCTGCTCTCATTCAGACATGAAGTCTGTTTCCCCATCCCTTGAACTTATGTTGGTCTTCTGATCAGCTGTGACCCATAGAATTCAGTAGATGTGACGTCATTCCAGCGCTGAACTTTCCCTCTGGAGGTACTACATGCTTCTGCTCTCTTCTCTTAGATCCCGGAGCAGCTGTACCAGACCAGCCCATCTACTGACACCAAGCATTCAAGGGGACCCAGCTATGAGTACAGAGCACCCATGTGACTCAGTTGGAGGCATGGATCTAGCCAAGACCAGAAAAGCTGCCCAGTTGGCCCAAAGATCCATGAGCAATACCTCTCACTCTTTTAAACTGTTGAGGTTTAGAGTTGTTTGTAACACGGCGATAGTTAACTGATAATGGCCTCAATTACTCTTTCTGTGTGGGTTAGTAGGGTGAGGCACTGTGACTTTAACGGAGGCTGTGCACTGTAATTGCCTGGAGATGTCAATCTCGCCGCTCTGTTTCTGTTACAGACTGATGCAGGGTGGCTGGGCTCTGACTTCTGTCCTCTCGTACATTTCACAAGTGGCTCTGGTGCACAGCTGGGATGAAAGGAATTCTTTGAAGGTTTTTCTTCTCGAATGACAGTGTATGATTCTCCCATAGGAGGCCCCTTTTACGATTGTAATCCACTATAAAGGCACATAATGAGTAAATGTCCAGACAAAGTTAGAATTGTATTAGGCCGCACTGGGACTGATGGGGCTCGGACTCTATAGTGAGGCATTGAAAGGGCAGTGGACCGTGGGCCTGGCACATGTGTGCTGGCCAATTCCTTTCTCTTGAAGATCTGTCGTTTCCAGGGATTATTTTTCTTCTCTTGTCTTTTTCTTTTCTTTTCTTTCTTTCTTTTTGTTTTTGGCAATAATGTAGAGATCCACTGCATAAGTAAGGGAATTCATTACACGGATTTAAGAAGTGCTCTCTGAATGTATGACTGAGAATTCAGCTGAGTTTTTCCAGAATGGATTAAAGATGCCCTTGCTTGCTCATGCACACTTGTCATTCACTTCCTTTCTTTCATTACAGGAATTCTCTAATTTTATTGTATATATCCTCCATTTTTCTTTCTTCTCTTTCTCAGACTGCCTCTGTCTGTGTAGTAATTAGCTTACATGCCCCTGGAAAAACAGGAGACTTGGTCTTGGGATTTACCTGACATTCTGCTTACATGAGTCTAATATCTTTGTGTCCTAATTACAAACTGCCAAGTGGGGACTGTGATTGGACCAGAGGTCCAAACCAGGTGAAACCAGCTGTGACAGGCAGCACCCTCATTATCTATGGGCTGCACCTTCTGGAGCTGTCCAAGTACAGGTTCATAAAAAATAAATGGCAGCTTGGGGGACAGTGATTCATGTATGTAATTAATGACTTTTCTAGAATAAATTATTATATTCAATGAACACATCTGATGCACATACAAAAATTTACACATGTATTTCTGAAATACTTAAAGTTTGAATACACTAAGTCATTGTTGAATTTTGCAGTACTATTGAGATGTAATTGCCTAAATTGTATACATTTAAGATGTACCAAGTTATGATATGTATATATGCAATGATCAGTCAGTTGATTACCTCTCAGAGTTAACTTTTTAAAAAGTGAGAACATTTAAGATCTATTCTCTTACAAATTTCAATTAGCACTAGATTCTTAACTATAATCACCATGCTGTATGTTAACCTCCTCCTAGGACTTATAGACAGAATCGTAATATACTATGACAGGTTATACAGCAACAAATTGGATAACCTAGAAGAAATGAGTAAATTACTAGAAACATAGAACCTGCCAAAGCTCAATCATAAATAAATAAAAAATATGAACAGATAAATAATGATTAAGGGGATTTTATACACAATTTTTAGAAAACCCTCCCATTAGAGGAAATCCCCAAATCACATGGCTTCATTGATAAATTCTACCAAACTTTTTTAATTTTAAGGAGAGAAAAAAAACAAGTATAAAAACAAAACAGCAGAAGACAATAAAAATGATACAGGATTTCAAAACAATATGTTAGGAAATTAACAATCGTTGTTATATTACACATTGTTATCTTCAATGACATTGCTCAGATTACCAGACATGAGAATGCAAGATTGAACAAACAATTAACTATTGCTTTCAATAAATCACTAGAAATTAGTAGTACAATTGCTTTAGCTATCTTTGTGTGTGTATGTATATATGTATGTATATACATATATGCATATATGCATGCACATATATACACCTCTATATGTACATATGTATGCATATCTGCATGCGTGTATATATATATACATACACACACACACACATACCCTCTCCTTCTTTCCTTCTTTTCTCCTTTCCCCCATCTGGGTTGTTCTTTCCATTTTAAAAAAGATAAACATAATAAGGAGATGAAATTCAAAACAGATTATTAGAACTGTTGCAATAGTTGATACATTATGTATTGTTGTCTTCCTACTAGTTATTCAGAGTAGAAGATATATACATGCTATCTTGTCTATGCAATATTAGCACAAGATACACTGAAATAATTAATACCAGTACTTCATGATGAGCACTAAAAGTTCAAGGAAAGCAAATGTTTCTAAACTCATTTTGTAAAGTCAGTGTTGGACTTATACCAAAACCATGCAAGAACACTACAAAATGAAAAAGTTACAAGCCAATATCCTTGATGAACATAGATGCAAACATCTTCAATAAAATGCTTAAAAACCAAATTCAACACCACATTAAGAGGATCATACACCATGATTAAATGCGGCTTACCTCTGGGATGCAAAGATGGTTTGACCTAGGCAAATCCATAAATGTAGTACACCACAGGAGCAGAATGAAGTAATAGAATAAAAATAATCAACAGATGCAGAAAAAGCATTTGGCAAAATCAATATATTTTCATGAAAAAGCCTCAACAGACTGAGTATAGAAGGAACTATTTCAACTTAACGTAAGCTGTAAATTAAAAGCCCAGAGGTAACATCACATTCAGTGATGAAAAGCCTAAACCTTTCCCTCTAATATTATAATCAAGTAAAAGATATCTCTACCACCTCTCTTTAACATAGTACTAAAAATCTTAACCAGAAGACTGTGAAAACAAAAAAAAAATCCAAATTGGAAATGTAAAAAGTAAAATTGTCACTATTTCCAGATAACTATTGATTGATTTATTCAACCATTCATTCATTAGATAGGCTCTCACTGAGTAGCCCAGGCTGGCATAAAAACACAATCCTCCCGCCTCCCTTTCTGAATTCTGGGATTACAAGCATGCGCCACCAGTTCCAGCTGAATGGCATAATTTTATGAATATAAAACCCTAAAAGCACCACTAAAAAAATCTGTTAGAACCAATAAATCAATTTAGCAAAGTTTCAGGATAAAAAGTCATCATAATGAAATAATTTGTTTCTGTGCACTAACAAACTGTGAAAGAAATAAAACAACCTCATCTAAAATAGCATCAAAATTTAACCAAGGAAGTGAAATGTATGTACAATGACAACTGTAAGATATTCATGAAAAAATGAAAAAGATACACATCACTGAAAAGATACTTCTTTTTCATGGAGTGTAGGAACTGATATTAATTGTCCACACTACCTGAATCAATCTATATATTCAATGAAATCCCCATCAAAATTCTAATGTAATTTTCTACAGAAATAGAAAAAAACATTCAACAAATGCACATGAAGTCACAAAAGACCCCAAATAGCTAAAGAGATCCTGAGAAAAAAAAATGATTTCATTTCCTGAGTTCAAAGTGTATTACGAATCTACACCAATAAATATCAATCAATACTATACCAAAGTGATACTTGAATAAATAGACACATACCCCAGGCCAACAAACAAAGAAACCAGGTATAAACCATTTCATATGTGGTCAAATAATGTTTGGCTGGAGGCTCAAGAGTACACAATGCAGAGAGGATAGTCAAATAGCACAACTTTTAGAGACTGAGTGCCCCGTCTGCAACCCAAACCCTGTCATTTACTGCAAAGTCTCAACGCTACAATTAAACCAGAATACTGAATTCTTAGTTTAGAAAAATACAACTCCTACACTCGGCTTGTATGCCAACATAGAGGACTTGAAGTACCACATGTGTCATAGGTTCACCACCACTGGAATAGTCTCTTTAATAAATACTTTGGGAAAACTGGATATCTCCATATACAAGGATGAAACTGGTTTGTTATCCTAGACAATTAAGAAAAATCAACGCAAAATGGATTGCAAATTAGAGACTTGAATGTAAGATTTGAAACTGTAAACCTCCTAAAAAAATAACTGAAAAAGCTCCTTGACATAGGTCTTCACAATGACTTTTTGGATATGACACCAAAAACACAAGCAATAAAAGTGAATATAAACAAGTGTGACTACACCAAATTAAAATCTTTCTGGACAGAAGAGGAAACCATCAATAAAAAGAAACAGCAGCCATCAAAATGGAAGAATATATTTGTAAACCATGTAGCTGATAGTTTAAAATCCACAATAAACAAGAAATTTGTACAATTCAGTAGCAAAACACCAATAAGATTAAAAAACAATTGAAGGACCTGAATAGACATTTTCCCAAATAAGATACACTAACTGCCAAAAGATACATGAAAAGGTGTTCAGCACTACTAATCATTCAATCAAAACCGCAGGGAAATATCAGTTCACATTTTCTAGGATTGCTATAATCAAAAAAAAAAAAGAGAAATGCTTAAAAGAAAGTATGGAGGAAAGGAAACCCTTGTACAGTGCTGGTGGAAATCTAGCAATATAGGATTTTCTAGAAACATTAAAAATAGTTCTACCATATAATCCAACAATCCCTATGTATAAATCTAAAAGAAACAAAATGTGTATCTGGAAGAGATATCTGCACACCAATGTCCATTGATGCAGTATTCAAAGTTATCAGGACATGTCCATTAAAAAGGGAGGAAATTCTATCATTTGAAAACTTTTAATAAGAGAAAAATGCTATCATTTAAGATAACATGGCTAACCTTGCAGAGCCTTATGTTGAATAAATTAGGTCAGACAGAAAAGAACAAATAGTGCATGAATTTTCACCCTCTTTTATGCATGCAACCTAAAAATCCCCAAACTAAAGAAACAGAGTAGAATGGTGTTTTCCAGAGGCTGGGGTAGTGGAGGAAATGTTGGTCAAAAGGTAAAAATCAAATCACTGTTAAATACTATTGCACGTTATGGTATCATAGCTTTTATTATAATTCTTGTTTTCCTAACAGAGGTAAAAGCTATTTATGTTTAATAAGTAGGTGGTGCTTCTTGATTGCCAGAACACAAATCTAATACTTGTTTTCCATCTCTCAGGCAGAGTTTAATATATGCTTGGACCTGACAGAAGATCTAGGGAGTTATTAAAGAAATAACCAAGACATGAATGCAAGCCCCTCAGGAATAATTTCACCATCAATCTATTTAATCTGTTTCATGATTTTATAACTGTAGGCAGAGCTTGTATGCTCAATGTAAAGAAAAGTTTTGGCTGATATGCTTGGAAGGTAGAGAAGTAGTTGCTATCTTGCTACACTTAGTTAGAATGTACTTTTTAAAGCACTCAGGAATATTGTGTATAGTCATTTCATTTATGTCCAAGATATAAGAAATCTTCTGTTCAAAATTAAAGAAAAAAATTTATTTGTCTTCTATTATTTGTTATATATTATAGAAAACCACACTGAATTTAGAAATATGACCTCTGATTGTGAAATTTTGAAGCTCAGAAGGAGATGGGTATTGATCAATTACTGACACTGATAACTATTATGCACGGATAAGTACTGTGATGGAAAATTATAAGCATAATATATTCAAAATACATGATCACTGTACAAGTTTGAGAGCAATAAGATGTATTATTTTACTGACAGTGGAGTGAGGGGATGGGGAAAGTAATATTTAAATGGTGATCTGATCAAGGTAGGGCCAGGCATGCCTGCAATTCCAGCCCTCTGGGAAGTTGAGGTAGGAGAACTGCAAGTTCAAGCCCAGCCTGAGCAACTTAGAGACTTAGCAAGATCTTGCTTTTAAAAAGTGCACTGAGGATATAGCTCAGTGCAAAGTCCCTAGGTCAATCCCAAATACTAAAACCAACCAACCAAACAAATGATCTGACAGATGCATGGAACTGAACTACACAAACACCGGTTGAGGTAGAGGGAATCACCTATGTATAGATCTTGTGGGTGAGAAAGTATGGCACTGGGGAATGTGACAGAAGTTGGAGACCAGACTATAGGGAGGAACTAAACAAGGCTGGAGAAAGAGGCTGGGCCATTCACATGGGGCAGGGATTTACACTCTGTATTCAGGATTTTACTTTCATCTTGAGAACAATTGGAAACCACTGAGATGATTTAAACAAGTGACTGGCAAGAGTATGTTTTTCTTTTTAAAAAAAATTATTCTAAATGCTGTGTTGAGAATCATCAAAGGAGCAATGGACAAGAAAGATGTGGGCAGGATAGCAAAAGGCTGGAGACAAGAGGTGCCAGAGCAGAGTAGAATTAGAGAAAACCTGATGGGTGTGGAAAGTGCCTCTAAGGCTGAATTGCAGGACCAGTTGGTGGGCTGGAATGAGAGGTGGGGAGATCTGCAAACATCCTTCACCCTCCCTGTGTCTACTCCCTTCACCTTGCATATAACCGAAGTGTCCTCTCTCTCTGGGCTTGACTGTGTGCCTGGCTTTGGCCACCAGAGCAGAAGTGTCAGTCTGGAGGTTCCAGTTTCTAAGAGGTCTTGCTCTTCCCTATGTTTCTGTTGTCTGTAGGGACAGGACTGAGGACACCTGCTGGAGCATGACGGGAGACCTGAGATGCTTAGCATTTCCATTGCAGGATGGTCTAGATTAAGGGACAGACATCTGGCATGTACTAGGTGAGGAAAGCCAGCCCAAAGTCAGGTGGCCTCCCCGCAGGTCTGCGTGTTATGGTTGCTTGTTATGTAGCGTTGTTGCAGTGATAGATGAGCTGATACAGGAGCAAAGGTGGAAAATATTTGAAACACAAGCATAACCGTAAACTGAGTGTTTGTGTCCCTCAAAATTCACTGGTTGGAATTCTAACGCCCAGTGGAATGGTATTAGCAGGTGGTACTTTCAGGGGATAATCAGGCGAGGAGGCTGATACTGTCAGATAGGATTAGAACTATTAGAAGAAAAGAAATAATTTTTTTCTCATCCACTTCAGGATATGAAAGGAAGATGTTGCCAGCACACTTATATGTATGTTCTCACCAGACACTGCTTCCAATAACTTGATCCTGTATATCTTTTTGCTTCCAGAACTGTAAAGAATAAGTGTTTACTGTTTAAGCTACACAGTCTATGATAATTTTTATAAGCAAATCAGACTAAGATTTTATCAATGCAAAATTGCTATTTTACCAGAATGAAATATATTATTATAATGTTGAATTCTGTAGGATTGGGAAATAGAATATAGGTAGCTGAGTTTTAATGGGAGAAAATGACACCTTGAAACTTCCTAACATATTGTAAGTAATTAATCAGCATTTATCAAAAGTCTGATTAATGAGTGTCAGTCTGTCATGGAGAATGATATCCTGAGAGAAGATTTCAAAAGAATGGTTCAGATGTTTTCACATAATTTTCATAGACTGTCACATCCTTATTGTCAAAACTCATGTTCGATGAACTATAATTTTACAAAGGAAGATTGCAAGATCTGATAACATGTCAATACATGTGAAAGAAAATTAAGCTAGCAAACCCTTGTTCAACAGAGAGTTTCCTGGTGCCTACATTTTTTGTTGGTTTTGTCCCTATTTTTGCACTGTCTCACCAGAGAGACACAAAGAGGAAGATGAAATTGATGCAGGGAACAAAACAGTTCCCAGCTGCGACACTGTCACTTCAAACTTGCATTTCTTCAAAGAAGATAAAAGGGAGAATTGACAAAAAGTGCATCCCTGGGCTTTGACTGGGGAAGGGTAGCTGTGTGGACCCGGCTGCTTGAGTGCAGCCCTGACCCCTGTTTATTGATGCAGCCAGAGTGGCCACACTTAATTATTGCTGCTAGAGTGAGGGTTTATGGCAAGCTCTGCCACCAGATGAGAGACCAATATTCAAAGGAATAAGAATTTCTTTTTTTCCCTTTTTATTTGATCTGTGATTGCTTGATAGTATTTTTGAATGTCCTCAGGTGGTTTTGAAGTGTGAATGTGTATTTGAATCACTGAAGATGCTATGAAGCCATAGATCCCCAGAGATTCTGATTCTGTTAATCTGAAACAAGGCCTAAGATTCTGTACCGCCTGTAAAGCTCCGGGGGTTACTGCTACTCGGTCTGGGCACCACGTTCTGAGTGGCAAGACCTTAAGAGATCGCCAGATCTTACTCCCAAAGCCAAAGAAATAAACTATCTCCATAATAGCTTTTAAGAAGTGGTTTTGCTATATAGTTACTGCCCTCCATATAATAACTGCTGATCACTTATGCTATGTTGAAAGAAAGGGAAAGTTATATGTAATAATTTCTTTGTGAACAGTGTAAATAGGTGAAAATTGTACCACTGCTTTTTCCTTCTTCCTCGAATCTCATGTGTTCCAATATTGTACAAAGTCTGAGAATCAGACTTTTTGTCAGGCTGAGAATCAAAATATTCTGTCTTAGGTGAGAGGGCATGAAGAGCTTTGTTACCTCCCTTCTGTACCTGCAGTTTGCTGCTTGGAAGAAAAGAGCTTAAGGCTGGACCATTAACGCAAAGCCCCAGGCGGGGAGAGACAGGAGCCTTTCCTGAATGGAGTCGCATTGTCCAGGTGATGCCAATTGACATGTGTACGAGCCCAACCAGGGCTGTGCCCCCTTGGCTGCCATAGCTCTTGCCCAGCAGTGCTGGAGCTGCCCCATTTTCTTCCATTCCCCTCCCCTCCCCAGCAGTCTGAATGTGTAACAAGGACTGCAGGTGAGTGAAAAAAGCATTTCTTCTTTTTGGCTCCTGCATTTTCTTTTACATTCTTAACATAATTTCTAATATGAAAAGAAGATGTGTATCTTACAGAAAATATGGAAGAGTAAAAAAATGAAACAATGTGTGAGTCCGTTTCTCAGGGAAAATCATGGCTACTATGATAATTAATTTCTTTTTATATTTTTCGGTCTGTACAAATTTATATTGGCTTTTTTACAAACTGGGATAATACTTTATGGCTTTGAATCATTGCTCCTTTTTAAATAACATCTGACACATTTTCACATATCATTAAATATTCCCTAATAACAAGCTTTTCAATGATGTAGAATTTTCATCTTTATGCCTTAGAATTTTTTGAACTAATTTCCTATTTCTGGATTAAAAATTAAAATTAAAAATTAAAACCTCTCTCTCCCATCTTCTCCCTTTTGTTCTCTCTCATATATTTCTGAGCTTGTCAGGGGATAGGAACATTTTCCAAGGCCAGAAGCAAGAGAAAAACTCAAATATAGAAGCATATTAAAATGCTAGGAACAATGCCTGCCATAGAGGAACATACATGTTCCTAATTGCTTTGATCCTAGTTCTAAATTAGTCACTCACCAGGGCAGTTGGGGGGCAGAGCCTAGGAACCCACCAGGTGAGAAAGCAGAGTGCAGCCCCAGGAAAGGCGAGCTGCCCCCAGAGCAGAGATCTTCAATGTATCTGCTGGATGCAGTCTCTGCATCCTCCTCTTGCCCCTGTCCTGCACAACTTCTGGATGGCTCCTAGGTACATCTAATATTCTATTTTTTGAATTCTTTAATTGGATAAGGCTTCACAGACATGTTTACTGTGTCAAAATTCATTGTATCCTTCATTTAGAATATCTGCACATTACATTACTAGGCATATCTGTAATACTTTAAGAGAACATGAAAATAAATCACATTATCAGTGTTGTTTCCTCCAAAACCCATAAATTGAATATTTGTTTTAATTTGTCTGCAGAGTAGTAGAAGACAACCTACAAATTCGTTTGGACAAATGTAAATTAAACTCAAAATTTCTGCAGAGTTCCAAAGATTAGTAAATACAAGAGGAACTGAGCCATCGGAGAGGATCAGCAGAAAGAGCACAACGCAGAATCAGACCTACAAGAGGAGTCAGTCTTGGAATTACCAAATAATGAATATGAAATAAATGTGAGGGTATGTTCAAAGAAATGAAATACTACTAAAAATGTTGCAAAGAGATAAGGAATATGATCATTATCCTTCAAAGTGAAGGAACCATATCATTGAAGATAACAATATATAACAACCACTGTTAATTCCTATCATTTTTTTTGAAACCCTGCATCATTTTTATTGTTTTTGCTTTCTTTTATTTTTGTCTATGTTTTTTTTTTTTTATTCTCTTTAAAAAAAGAAATTCTGGAAATGTAAGGTAAAAATCTAAATTGAAAATTTGAAAGCTTTAAAAAAATATGTAATTTAAAAATGGCTATTAACATGAAAAAGTAAAAATAAGTGAAATTAGTGTTATTAATATTTTTAACTCATTATATCTAAAGTATCATCATTTCTGTACATAGTAAGCAGTATTAAATTACTGAGACAATTTATGTTTTTTCATGCAAGTGCTTAAAATCTTGTGTGCATTTTATACTTTACCACATATCAATTTGAAGCAGTCATTTTTATTTTTATTTATTTATTTATTTATTTGGTACCAACAGGACCTCACACTTGCCAGGTGGGTGCTGCCACTAAACTAAATCCCTGGCCTTAAAGTAGTCATTTTTAGACCATACATTTTGCACATGTGCATATGTATATATACATATATATATGTATACCACACATGTGACTTCACCATAGTGTGTATAAGTGGGCATTGGTCAAAGCAGGAATGTGCAAAGCAACACCTTTGATTTAAATTGCTACTTAACTCTGCAGTATTAATGTAATGAAACAAATATTTTTAATTTATTGAATCATTTCCTTACAGAGAAATGTTGTTTGTTTGTTTTTATTTCAAGCAAGGCTTCAAAGAACACCATTGCATAAAACCATGTGCACTTATGTATTTCCAAGGCCTAGTGTTTCACAAATAGACTTGACTTGCAATGTATGCTTTTAGAAGCAGATTAGACACAATGGAAGAGATATTTAGTGAACAGGAAAGGAGAGATGAAGAAATTACCCACAGTGCAGTTCAGATAGAAAACAGAAATAAACAACATGAAAGAACATAGTTACAATGGAAAGAGAGTCATAATGTATGTCTGGATTTGGAAAAAAGATGGGGTTGGGGGAATGGGACCACTGATGGAGACAATGCCTAAATTACCTCTAGGTTTGCTTAAAGACCTGGTTGTTAGATTAAAAATTTTAATGAGTTCAAAGAAAATAAATTAAAAGAAACTCATTCAGACACATTGTAATGAATTCACTACACCTGAGACAGAAGACCTTACAATCACTTGTAAAAAAAGACAAAGTTTACTGATAAAGGAATAGCTATCAATGACTGACAGCAGGCTTTTCACAGCAACTGTAGAAGGCAGGAGTCAGGAAGTAAGATCCATTAAGTGGTAAGAGAGAATAACTGCCAATCTACAACAGCAAGCTTTGAGAAGGAACAGGGTAAAATGAAGATATTTTCAGACAAAAACTGAGAGACTTTAAAGCAACAAACCCTCATTAAAGGTACATAGGAGGATTATGTTTCGGTAGAAATAAAATGAATTCAGAGGCATTTTGGAGTTAAAGCAAAACAAAATATAAATAGTACACATATCATAAATCTGCACAAAAGTTGACTAGCTGTAAGAATAATATCAAACTTGAGAGCTTAGAAAAATTCAAGAGACACTTCAACTCCGGGAAATAAAATTTAATTTATAAGATGGAGTGATTGGAATATCATTGTTTTAAAGTTCATCTTTTCCATGGGAGAAGAGGTAAGTAAGACATTATTGAACTGCAGACATCATAAGCAAAGAAAGCCTTTTCACAAATTTAAAGGAATCCATAAAAGGATGGAAGTTGAAAACAGGGCTTCCAAGTCAGGAACATTAAGAGTGGGGAAAATAAGTCCCAGTTCAAACTGCATCCATAAAGAGTGAGCAAGCATGCAAACAAACAAATACAATTAAGTTAAAATATACTGACAAAAATAAAAATAGATCAGCACCTACAATCAGTGAAGGACTAAACTTCAAGAACTTTCTTCCTGTATGTACTAAATCAATGGAACGTGGGGCTGGGGATTTAGCTCAGCGGCAAAAGCGCCTGCCTGGCAAGCGCAAGGTCATGAGTTCGGTTCCCGGTACCGGAGAAAAACAAAAAAACAAAACAAAACAAAACAAAAAAAATCAATGGAACGTGCTAAAAAAGATTATTATCTAAAATAGTGGTCACTAAAAAATTGAGAATTTAAGTATAGAATATATGTCCATAAAATACTAACTAGAAGTAAACAACAGAAGTGTAAAAATACAAGACAAAATTCACTTAAAGCAAAAAGCACTATAAGAGATAAAGAGGATTAATTATACATTGACAAAAACTTTTATTAATCAGGAAGACATTTTTATAAACATATATGCATCTTACAAAATAAACCTAACATAAACAAAATAAAAATGTATAAAACCATATAGAGGAAGCTAAAGTATCAACCAGCATATTGGGAGATTTCAACTCACCTCTCTAAGGGACTGATAAGTTAGTCCAGCAAAAGTAAGTTCATAGAAATTTTCAGCAGCAGAATTAGCAAGTTTGATATGTAATAGATTAGTTTAAAATAGTATTTGAATATTCAGAAATTTATGAAAATTAATATAGTTCATAAGATCTTAACTCTCAACAACTTAGTCATGCGTACTATAGTCTCAAGTTCAATGCAACTGTTTAAAGATAAATTTTAAGCAAATTAAATTTAATGAAGTTAATTGAGGAAAGAAAGATTCATGAATCAGGCAGCACTCAGACTGAGATGTTTGGAGAGCTCTTCATAGCAGTGTGAGCAGAGAGTTTTGATGGCTCAGCAGGAAAGTGAAGTGGCGGAGGTAGCTGAGTGGTTACAGCTAAGCATGCCTCTTATTTGCGCAAGGCGGGATGAGGCTTTTGACTTATTTGTGCATGGTCCCATTGGCTGGCGGTCTGTGATTCGCTGAAGCTCGGCTGTTTGTGATTGGCTGAAAGGAGGCGATTATAAAATGTATAATCCTAACTCTAGTTTTACTTTATTTATGCACATAGGTAGCCATTTATTAAAGAATTCAAAGGATGGAAACAGCCTGAGACTCATGGTCTTTTGTTTAGGTAACAGAATTAAGTTAGAAATTAATAACAAAATGGTAATGGAAGAAAAGGATGTGAAGCCAGTGACCAGGGTTCAGTTGCCCCTGGAGGATACCCTCAAGCCTAACCTTTCAGCAAAGGAAATGGCTGCCTTCACAGCTCCGTGGGAACCAGTGCTGGTTTAGCATGACCCCTCAAAATGGGTCATCTCAAAGCTTGACACAGTAAGCCACGAGTCGTGGCACTAGAGGGAAAGCGGCTACCCACATTACAAACGCTGAGCTGATAGCAAGGGGCTGGGCCAAGCGCCTGTCACATCCTGTTTGTGTTGTGTGGGACCCTCTGATAATACGAGTGGGTGGGGACTGAGTTTTCTTCAACAGTGATTCTTTAAAACCCTTCACCCAATATGGGAGCTTCTTTCTCCCAGAATCTGCCTTGTGCCTGCTGTGTGGTGACCAGAGGGAAATCTGTGCACTTACTATACAGCTCATTTCTGTGCTTTTCCCCTACACAATATTCCTTCCGTGGAACTAATGTGTACCCTGCACTTCAGTTGTCTTGGCTTTCAGGTCATGGCTCAAAGAGACTTTCAGACACTGATGGAGGAGGTGACATTTTAAATCCCAAATATTGATTGAGTAGCCACAACAGGAAAGAAAGACTGAAAATGAAAAACTCCTGCTGATCATCAAAGCTGTTTTGGAATATAAGTTGGCACTGCTATTTAATTTGGATGCACACACATCTTCCTCACAGAAATTTCACTCTAGAGAACCTGGGAAGGTAAGCTGGGGGTTCCTTATTCTACCATGTTATAATATAGTGAGATGGTGACATGTGAGAAGATCCCATTCATCACTCGCAGAGAAGTACTGGTCAATGGACATCTGGGAAGGGCCCATTTACTGCTCCTCAATCAATATTTGGGATTTAAAATGTCATATTAATTTTATTCTCATTCCAGTTTATTATTTTTTCTAAAATTGTCTCATGAGATTAAGGGTTAGACAAAATAAGACTGACTTGGGCATAGTACGTCTGGTAATTTTTAAAAGAATTCCTTATAAATTCCTCAAGAACATAAGTTACAAGCAGGTTAACAAACAAAAAAGATATAAGGATACACACATATGTAGATATCATAGTGTCTGGTTGCCTGACTTAGAAAATCAGTAAGACTTTATGTTTATGCTATATAGGTAAATTAGAATTTTATTTTGCTGAAATGGATGTCTTTTAAATTTATGTTTGTTTATTTGGCATAGTGTTGTCATAAAATATATCCCCATCTTGATCTGAAATGTACTTTTCCTTTCCAACATTTCCCTTTGAGCTATATACCATATGGAGAAGTAGAAAAAACACAGCTTTACTGATTATTTACATTCTCATGGACTAGAATCCCTTCAGGAATTGCATAAAAATCATACGAAACTTTGGGTTCAAAATAGTAGGCAGAAGACATTCACATAACAGATATTTATCATTGGAAGCACAATCATCTTTACTTTCTTCTTTCTTTTTCTTTTTCTTTTTCTGAGACAGGGTTTTGCTAGTTAGCCTAGGTTGGCCTTGAATTCACTTATACAGCCCAGGCTGGCCTTGGACTCACAGTGATCCTCTTGCCTCAGCCTCCCGAATGCTGGGATTACGGGCATGCGCCACCATTCCCAGCATCTTTACTTTCTTGGAAATTTTATTGTGTGTGTTATTGGTGGTAGCATAATGGTTGTTCACTTACACCTTCTCTTCCGTGAATATAGTGGATTAGACTCCCTTCTTCCTAAAAGTCAATGTAACCATCTGACATGCTTTAGCCAAAGAAATGTGAATAAAGTGTTGTGGTCTTTTGTTTCTATAACATGGTGGACAACTAAGTTAACCACTTAGGGTAGTACCTTAATAGTCTCCTGCACCCATATATGTACTTTGTGAAAGCAAAATAATAAGCCTTTCCTGAGTTAAACTCAGGATTTTAAGGAGCTTCGTTATTTCAGCCTAACTTAATCTATACTGACTTATAACTTTTGAGGAAGAAATACCTTTACTAATAAAGACATTATATTTAATGGTTCTTTTTATTGGTGTTTTGTTATCAGAGTTACAATTAAAGATTTCTACTAATAGTGAGTCCACATGTGCCCCTATTAATTCAGTCTCAATATCTTGGAGTTAGCTGTAATTCCTGGTCCTCACATTTAAGGATTTAAATGTTGGTGTCAGAAATGGAGGTTAGAAATGCTAGAAAATCAGACTGTGCTTCTCATTCCTGTTCATTAAGGTGTGAACTGATATCTGTGTATCTCTGTGTCCACATCTTTAAAATGAAAGAGTGGGCCTAATGTATTTAAAAACTAATCTTCAGCTTTAATATGCTATGCCTTTTTGAGAGGAGTGATTTGGTGTGTAGTTTTTTGGGGGGAGGTACTGAGAATTGAACTTAGGACCTATACTTGCCAGGCAGGTACTATGCCACTGAGCTAAATACCTGGCTTCTGTGTGTAGTTATGTTGTCATAATCAATGTTCTGGGCTCATATTCAGGGCTCTGTTTCCTTTACACTCAGTATGCTACAGCTTTTCATTTTAAATCTCACTGTTGTACACTCTGCAACCTTTAATTCCCTTTCCATATATAGACCAGTTGTTAAGGGCTGTGCAGCCTGTAGAGCTGGCTTTTGAAACTCATAATTCTTTTTCAACTCTTAGGCACGTTTGGAAGCCATGGCTTAAAGATTAGAATAGTAACTATCTGTCACTGTTTCTTTAGCATGTGCCTGTGGGAGACATCAGGAATCAATGACAACACTTTTCCCCTGACATTATTTAAGAGTTCTTCTCAATGCTGACCAGTAGAAATTTACTGTCAATGAGTGATTTCAACTTTCATGTATTTGCTATCTCTGGTCTAACAAAGTCCAATTTAAGTGTTGCAAGTCCTCTAAAATGAAGTCACATAATTTTTTCTCAATCAACTCCACAATCTATTTCATTTTCCATAGAGAGTTTATTATGGCATTTTTTTGGTAAAAAATAGTTATTCCCATTCCTCCCTCACAAACTCAAATTTCTATGACATCCAATATTTTCCCTAACCACTTTAGTACTCCCTGTTGGTACAAATTTTCTACTTGAGTTTCACCCTTTCTGAATGCCGCCCACTATTAAAGTAGCTTTATTATTTTTTTATTTTAAAGAGAGAAAAAATAGAAATAAAAATTAAAAAGTTTTAAACCAGGCTAATATGAGAGTAACAATAATTAATACATTGTGTATTGTTATCTTCATAGTATTCGCTCAGGGTATAATATATAGCCATGAAATATTGTCCAAACAGTATTAGCATATACCTTTCTTTTCAGTGAACTAAGACAAACTAGCTCTGTGACTCTCTTAACTACCATATATATATGGTCTTATGGTCTCAAGTTGCATCTATTTACTTATAAAAGTCCCAAGTTTATTCTCCTTATGGTGGAGTAGAACTTCATTATATAAAAAGTCACATCTATTTTATCCATTCTTTGGTTGATGGGCATTTGGATTGTTTCCAAGATTTAACTATTACAAATTGTGCAGCTGTAAATGTGGTGGCACAAATATATCTGTTGTTCACATATGATCACCTATATTGCATGTTTTTAATTCCTCTGTGATGACACCCAGAAGGGGAATAGCTAGGTCAGATGGGATCTCCTTTCCTATTTTTTAAAGGAATCTCCACACTGATTTTGATAGTGGTTACACCAATCTACACTACCATCAACAGTGGAGAAGGGTTTCTTTTTCCCCACATCTCCTTCAGCATTTGTTATCAGCTGATTTCTTGATGACAGCCATTCTTTCTGGGGTGAGATGGAATCTCAGGGTTGTTTTAATTTGCATCTCTTGAGTGACCATTGATGTTGAACATCTTTTCATATATTTATTTGCTGTTTGTATTTCTTCATCTGAGAAATGCATATCCATCTAAGAGGCCCATTTTTGGATTGGGTCTTTGCATTTGGAGGTCCTGATTTTTTTTTTTAATTCTTTGTATTTTCTAGATATTAGTCCTTTGTCTGAGGGACAGTTGGCTAAAATTTTCTCCTACTGTGTGGGTTGTCTTTTCACTCTGTTATTGATTTACTTTGTTGTGCAAAACATTTTAATAAGATGAGATTCCACTTGTTGATTCTTTGTAGTATAAAAGTAGCTTTGTATCTAGAATTTATTGACAAAAGAAAGTAGCTTAATATCTAGAATTTCTTGACAGCAGGTATAGATATTGCATAAAGTTAACATCAATCTGACTAACACTTTTCAGTGGAGAATCATTTATTAATCGCATCTTCATCCATGTACTGGAGATGTGAAACATCCATATACATGAAGTATTTTTTTTATTTTGAAAATAAAAGAAGGAAAACATTAACAAACAGACAACCATTTACAAAATAGCAAAAGAACAATACTAACAATACAGAGTTACAAACAAAGTGGTAGGAAATTAACAATGCTTGTTGTATTACATATTGATATCTTCAAAGTGGTTTCTCCAGCAAACAGAGACATGCAATATTGATCAATCAAGGAATCATTAACTATCTCTTTCAACATGAAGCATTTTTTGTGCCCTCTGACAATAGTTTGTGCACAGGAGGAATCAAACCTTGAAAGATTTGCCACTAATTCAAGACTGTAGTAAGAAAGCACTTTATTAAAACGTTCCTGAGGATAGTCTTTTCTACTGAGTTACATTTTTTAGAATAGGAACCACATCTTACATTTTCCGTATTCCAATACCCGCCCCATTCTTCTGACATCCCCCAGTTATGACTAGCTACAAACTAAGAAATGGAAAGGTAGATATAAAGAACAAACAACAAGCAAATTTGTTTTACAAAAGAGCTGTGACTAGCATACTATTTAAAAATGCTGTGGTATATACCCAACACATAACAAATGAGGAGAAAGACAGGACAGAAATAGTAGTTGAATCTCAGTGCTTCTCGGATATAGTCCATGGACTGGTGCCAGTCTGTGATGAGAGAAGCACAGGAATTGAGAGGAAACAGTTGGAAAATTTCCTATCGATTCTCATCTACTGTGCTTTTTTCTGTTCACATTCATTACAATCTAATCTCTTTGTTTAGTCAAATAATAAAAATCTGGGCATGTATTTTATATGCCTTTGCTTGTTTTATCTTTCATGCTCTATTAATTGCTTTTTTATTTTTTACAAAAATATAAATTCTTGACAGATTGGAAATTAAAAACAAAACAAATGGCCCTTCACTGTAGAATGCTTGAGAATTAATCCTTTATGTAGGTATGAGTCTATCTATCTTTAGACTGCTTTTTTTTTCTGGGTATTCTCTCCATGTGATTACAGCTCTAACAAGCATCCAACTCCACATTTTGGCTCTTTTAAGAAAATAAAGAATATTATATTGTGACTGTCTCTTTTAGAGATAATATTGCTTCAGTAATCATGGAAGTTTTCAGCTTTAGGGTCCAAAAACGGAAGCAACCTCACCTCTCCTCCTCAGAGGGTGCCAGCATAGCCAGAAACACAAAAACAGATGAATAGGTGGCGAGTGATGAATTGACTGCCACCTTCATTTTTGAATTTTCTGCATTTAGCTAGCTCTAGCTTTAAATTATAAATGTTGTTAAACATGGATTGCTTTCCAGGGTAAATAACAACTGCTGGATCCTAGAAACAAGTCGTATGTTGTGTTCAGAAACAAGTTTCTATGGACAAATGCTAGGACTCGAGGTTATCAGCTATATTTAGAGTATAGGAGGCATAATAAGCATATTACAAGAATATAATTTTATTGCTGCTCAGGTCATGTGGGGATTTGGTTCACCTACATTTTAATTTAAATTTTATTCACAAGTAATGCCATCGTGAATGAAGTTATATCATTAAAAGTGTCAGATATTTTAGAACCCATTTCTGTTTGCCCTATTACATGAAGACCTGCAACTTGAAATCTCTCCAGATTAATCTGAAAGGAAAATACAGGCTCTCATTCTGAATACATCCCAGAAGGGATTAAGTGACCTGATTTCAACAAAAAAATAGAACAGGCTACACAATGACTAATTTGCCTCTTGGTGAAATAAAAGTGACAAACAACAATTTTATTCATAATAGAAGTTTTTCCCAAAGCTGACTTTTGTGCTAACTCTGGCACATTCCATTTGCAAAATATTTTTGAATATATCTCATGCCATGAGTCTCTGATTATGAATGCAGGTTTTCTCCTTGCAGAAACATCAAATCCAGCATCTATTTTAATGTAAAGTTAAAGATTTGTAGAAGGCATAAAAAACATAACACTATAAGTACATAATTTTTGGAGAAAGTAGGCAATCTGTACCTCTGTTGCCTTCCAGGAAAAACACATCTTAATTATCTAGTGAATATTATCAGTAGATTTGTATTTAATAGGCTCTCTACATGTTTTATTGAACATGCCCTGATTTGATAACAAAATGAAATATAATTGTGCCATTTTCTGCCATGAGGGTAGAATTCCATATGTTGAATGGCTTGTTTAGGGCACTTGCTGAAAGATAAATATTTGCCCAGTGCTGTCTCTTCTTTATATCCTTATGACCTAGACATTTTATGTTAGAGTGCTTGATGATCTCGTTTTGGCATAATGAATCAAATTCAATATGAATGAGTTTAGATCCAGTACCTGTTTTGGGAGGAAAAAACCTTTCTGTTTTGGGAGGAAAAAACCTTTAGGAAGCAATGCCTCTTTTCTACTATTTTCTTCCAGATGAAGACATTTTATATCATTACTTTTAAGTGAAAGACTGAATATTATTATCATTTAAAAAATTTAATGACCTTTTTGAGAAACAAATGAGAATATGAGGACATGAAAAACAATAAGCTGGAATAGGACATCCAGCTCACATCTTTCTTATTCTGAAATATTACCTTTGAACATGTTAAGAAATCATCTCATCCTTCAGGTATGGGCGTACTTGGAGTAGGTTAATGGTGTTTGACAACCTCACTAAAACTTGAGCTTATCACTGTGTGGAGTTTTTGAGACTTTCTAAATTTTTCCTAATTGTGCGCCTGCATATTTTAAAAGTGATAGCAATGAAAGTCTGAATTTCGCTGAACCTCATGTGATATCATTCAGCACCTTTGATATAGCTCAAGATCAAGCAGGAATCTCGAATATGGCCTCTGATGTCACATAGGAATGAGGTGCCGAACTATAACATATGGTAGAGATGCTAAGGGACTGGGGAAAGAAACTCAAACTCATCACCAGTTGCCTTATTCTGTCTTGTTGCAGGCTGTGATGGGCTTTGAAAGTGATCCCTGGGAGAAGCCAAATTCTGAGTGTGGCAATGAGATTTCAGTAACAAGGAGATATTGAAGTGATGGCTGCAAGTCCCAGGGATGTGAAATCTCACTCAGCCACATTGGAGAGACCTAGCATTGGTGCGCCCACTATACTGCAGGACTGTGGACATGAGGGCTCTCCTGTGGGCATGCTAGAGAAATACATAGCTCTACTTTGGTGCTGTATTTCAGTGTATAAACATAGAATTAAATATTTGGCCTTTAGACTTAAAAGAAGAATGATTTGCATATATGAGTTGTGATCAAAATATACGGTGAATATTGAAATTTAAAAATATTTTATTGCAATAAAAGACACATTATTGTTAATCCCCCTTGTAATGCTTCCCCTAGCTTTGAACATACTTATCCCATCGTACTTGTCACTTTATGAAAGGGTTCTGGAAGTCTTCTGTATGAGGTGTGATCAGAAATATGATGAATACTGCAGCCAGGTGCCATCCAGTGGAAAGACAGCCTGTTGAAAACATTACAGTCTGTCTTCATCCGCCTTATTCACAAGAACTGGCAGTGTGGAGCTTCTGGCTCTTCCCCCAAAGTCAACATGACCAGGAAAAGTAAATGTTTTGAAATGATTCAGGATGTCAAGGTAGGGGCAATGGCACAGCTAAAGACACTTATGAAGTAGAATTTCCAGAACTTCTTCAGAAATTAGCAAGAACAATGGAACAAGTGCTTTTGAATTGAGAGAGAATATTTCAAGGAGGGTGGTTAAGGATAATGTGCTTTTTACTGTAATGACTTTTTAAAAATCTAAACATTCACTGTATGTTTCAGTTCTACCTTGTACTTGTGAAGACACATGAAAGGTTAAAACTTTCCTGCTCCCTCCTAGAATACTCTACATATCATGGTAGAATGTATAGCCACATGCTAAAACAAGTACCAAGCAAAATGTCTTGTTTTATTATCATCGGGGATACTTGTTCAAAAAAAGTTTTTCTTAAATGAAATATTTATCTTTTTCCCTTTTTCTTCTCTTTTCTTGGTAGTTCTTGTGATATGATCACACTACTTGAAACTGAGTAACATCACCTCTCATTTTAGAGCTTCTCTATATATTTTGGCACTCCCCAATGCAAATTGTACATAGACTACCCCCAGATCATTAACTAGAGGAAGATCGAGCTGAAAACCAAAACCAATCTGGTTTTGAGCAGCCAATTTTCAAAGCTGATGTACCAGCAAGGAGGTCAATAAGATAGTGTGTACTTTTCCTACAAACTGGAGGTTCCTTATACATTTAGGCTAAGGATTGATTCTGGGTGTGACAGTTAAGATTAACTCTGTCAATTTGACTGGCTTTGGGATCTCCCTGGGGAATTGATGGAGCATAATCTTAGGTGTGTCTGGGTTAGTCATAGAAGCATGACCTGGCATCTATATTTTGTCTGTTGCCCCTTCCTCTCTGGCACTGTTGCTTGCTCTGGTTCCTGGCTATCATGAACTAAGCATGTCTGCTATACCGTGCTCTTCTGACATGTTGTTCCTACCTTGACACCGGCCAATCTTGGACTGAATCATCTGAAACCCTGAGCCAATTTAAACCTTCCCTCCATCTAGTGTCAGGTATTTTATCTTAGCAATAGGAAAGATGAATATTATTACACTGTTAAAGTTTATGAGATAGGCAATGTTTTCTTTGTGTTCAATGTATTTTCCTTCCTTTTTTGTAGCATCTCCTCACATTACCCCCTGAAACTGAGGAGCTACAAGCATTGCTTTCCTTTTTTTTTTTCTGGTACCGGGAATCAAACTCACGACCTTCAGCTTGCCAGACAGGCGCTGTGCCGTTGAGCTAAATCCCTAGCCCCCAAGCATTGCTTTCCTATTCTCCTTCCTCATGCAAATCCCTAAATATTAATTTAAAGAATCTTCCCATAAATCTCTTCTACTCTCCTACTCCAAGTATGACTGCTTATTGAGAAGTATCTTGTAGGAGCAATAATGACTTAAGAGATATTAACATCAAAAGTAAAGGGGAGATTGTGGGGTTCTGGGCATTCATCATTGGCAGAGAGAAATGTCGGCTGGGTTGAGGTCAAAGAGTTTCCCCTGCTCTGCTTCTGTTGAGTGACTTTTTCCTACTGGAAAATATTGCTATCACTGGACAAAAGAAACAATAATTTACTCTGATTCAGAAAATAATATGATGTATGCACAGTGAGTGCTCCCATCAGCCTATTTAAGAAGCTTTTTGTAACTAAGCAAATAGGAAAGAGAAAAGAAGCAGAGAGTAAAAGTTGAAGAGTTTTACTCTCTGCAAAGTCTTTTACATATATTAGTTTTCTAAAACCTCATTAAAGCTTTATAAAAAAGAATTATTATCTTTTTCTCTTTCTTTTTTAACAACCACTATCATTTATTGAACCTTTTCCTGGAAGACAGCAAGTTTCCTGTTTATTGCTTCAATTTTCTTATCAGCTCTGTGAAATCATTATCATTAGTATCTGTTTTTGCAGATGAGGAAACTCGAGCTCAGAGCTGTTAACCTGCACAACTGTATATATAAAGCCAGAATAAAGGATCCATTTGTGTATTTCATAGGATTAAAAATAGCCAATGGCTGTCCAGGTAGACAGTGGCTAAACATAGAAGTAAGTAAACTAAGGTTTGTCTCTACCCATGACAATGCTAGTGTGTGTGTTTATGTGTGTGTGTGTGTGTGTGTGTGTGTCTGTGTGACAGATATTTATATTTCTTTTTCAGTTTTCTATGATTGTCTATGTTCTTCATCCTTTTCTCTGACTTAATGAGTGATTTATTAAAAGATGAAACAAAGGACGGAAAAAGGAGAAAGGAAAACATGAAAGAAGTATCTCTACAGTCAAAATAAGAAAGTCATTGGGTACATGACAAACAAAGCATTAGCAGTTTAGATAAGGAGTAATCAATAACACATATATATGGATGATAAAGTGCTAGGCATTGCAGTAAATCTGACAGATTTTTCACGCTTAGGTCTCCAAATGTTCTGTGAAGTAGACCTTATTATCACCACTTAACAGGTGAAAATAATGTGGTACAAAGATGCTAAGTGATTTATCCAACATCAAACTTCTGGTAAGATGAGGGTGTCCTGCTTTCTAAAGCTATTCAACATCATTTCTCCTAATCCTTTTTCCTAGGCTCAGATATCAATATTTTGATTTAAAGAAGGCAGGTAGTATCAAGAAAGAATGCTGCTGGTCTACACTGACTGGTTCAGACAATTATTATTTTCCTTTTGTCCTAGTTAAGGAGCTGATTTTCCTTAGAAACAAATGACGGCTCAAAGACCCTGTGCTGCCAAAGGAACAGAAGGAAGAGCTCAAAACTCACTGTCCCTGCCAGCCAGGACCACTTCAAGCAGAGTTTACTGATCATCTTAATGTATCAGCTCAGGGAAAGGACTAGAAAATGGAGATTAAGTGTATTCAGGATATAAAACACCATAATATTAAATTTCAGAAAGTACAAGTGGAATATTGTTTTGCTTTTAAGTTTCTAAGAGATACCTGGCATTTATTCTCTGATAAATATTGTTGTGTAGCTTGAATCTCTGGTGGATTCTTTTCACATTTGTTCTTTTAATTTATTCTGGACTGAAGAGGCTCTTTAACAGTATGGGGTCATAACTGGATCTTGTTCATGGGAGAACTGGTCTGGAAAGAAAAGTGTTGTAAATTATGACTAAGAATAAAAACAGGGGAAATGTATTAGCAAACACAGAGAAAAGGAAAGGAAGCAAAAAATAAATATTAATCTCAGAAAAAATATTCAGGTTGAAAAATGTTTATTAAGATCAAGGGAATCTGATAAAATCATTTGTAATTTTTGATTAAAGATATAGCTTTGAATAATAATAAAATGGGCTAGTACTATATGCTAGACATATATAAAACAAAGTTATTAGAACTCTTTAAAAAATCCAGTGATTTTAATATATCAATTGTTCTAAAATCAATTAGACAAAATATAAATCTAAACACAGAAGATTTGAATAAATGTATTAGTGCAATTAAATTAATAGTAGATAGCTGTCTTTTTTCCCTGAAGCTAAGAACATAGATTCTTTACAAGCATATATTTAATTGGTCATAGGAAAGTAGTTTGAAAAGCATCTTTATACATATCAAAAAGGACAAATTTTAAGATATATTCTCTCACCAATAGAAATAAACATAGAAATTACAAAAAAATCTTAGGCATACAAACACCAAAATCAATAAAGTATTCCAAGTCAGACAAAATAAAAATTAAAATAACTCCTTAGTAATCTGAGAAGACAACTTGAAGAAGAAATCTTGAAGACAACTTACTAAAACTGATACTGTGTTTTCAAAGTTATACTCAAAAGTAAATTTATAGAGTTAATTGCCTTGATTATGTGTGTTAAAATTAAACTAAATCATGAAGGCATTCAAATTAAGAAATTACTTAAAAATTTGTATAGAAGTTTTAGGAATGAAATCATAGAAAAACTTACAATAATGAAATAATAAAGAATGAAACAAAACTTTTTAAAGGGATAAAAGAGTTAAATGGAGGAATATATTCAATAACATATTTTGGAAAAAAAAACAACTGACATTTTTGTATATGGGAAATTTAATCAAGATTTACAGTGAAATGACTTACTTGGAGAGATAACAGAGAATGCCTTAAAATGATAATAGAATAGTAGGTAGAGTTTTGTTAATAAATAATAAAAATAAGCAAAGATTGGTTAATACATTTGATAATTTCCAAGAAAAAGATAATTAGGCAGTTATAAAGAACCAAGATGCTCTCAAGAGAAGTGGAAATCTTGTAGAGATCAGTGGACAGAATAAATTGGATATAATAGCTCTATGTGCGTGTGAAATTTTCAGAGAAAGGGTATAGGCAATAGTCCCCTTGGCACTGAATATAACCTGATTTCTAAAATCCTGTTAAATAAATGCTAATTAACTAAGTAATGCTTATTCCAGGCATGTGAAAATTCAATATTAAGAAACTGGTTAATATCATCTGCTTCTTCAATCATACAGAAAACAAAAATATAAAGGTGTTTTGGTATTTAACCACACTTCTTTGGTATATTTTAGCGTTATTCTTCAATTAGAAAAATAAACACAAGGCTAATTTAGAAGAATTAGGCTAACTAGAAGAATTTGCTGCTAAAATGAGTTTTAAATATTTGTACCAAATCAACAATGTTGGTTTTCATTCCTCTGAACAGTACATAACTCTGAATGTCTTTTGTAGGATTAGGAAAATGATGAATAATATGATTTCCTCCTGTTGATACCATAATTTACTTTTGTAAAAAGATTTTCCAATCAGTGCAGTTAAACCGGAAAAAATAAATTATTGGTGAATCATTTGCAGAGGAGAAATCTAATTTTCATTATTTGTAGATGATTTCATTATCTTAGAGATCTGAGAATATTGCTGAACAAGCTATTAAACTTGTCAAAAAGGTAGTAATTTTCCTATGTGAAAAATCAGTAGGCCAAAATCCATTGCTTTCTTCTCTAGTAAAAATAACTAGCTAAAAAATGAAATGTGGAAAATTCCCATTCATAATATCAATAAACCAGAAACTACCGAAGCCTAATAAACTATATGCAGCCTTAATTTAAAAAATGAAAAATAAAGCCTAAGACATAAAACAAGAGAATTGAATAAGTGCAGAAAACTACTAGGTTTTTCAAGGAAATATTTAATACAAAGTTTTAATTTTTCCTAAAAGTATTCCGAAAAGCATTGCAATTGCAAAATCATACTAAATCAGGTTAGAATATGATTTAAAATCTTCAAATTTATTTGCAAGAATGTAAAGGTAACTCCAAAATGTTTTGGAAAAGCTGAATAGTAAAGGGACTTATACAAATAGTATACTCTCCCACCTGTAAAATTAATGTAGTGGTTTATTGATCTGAGGAAAACATAGGCCAAATTAGTGAAGTAGAATAGAAAATTTAGAAAATACCTCAAAACTGAAACTGTGAAACAATTAAATGTTTTTCTATAGATTTCGACTGGCTCATTACACTTAACACTTGAATAAGAAATCAAAGTCTTTGTTTAGAATAATATGTTGCTCTTGTCTTTTGTCCTTTTTGAATTTATTCCTCTACAGAAAGAAGTACTTCTACATCACCTGAATGATAGTTATCATATTTTCATTATAGCTAATATTTCTTTAATGTCTTTGTTGTGTCAGGAACTATTCCAAGCACGTTATATGTACTTTATCATTTAATTGACCTAACAACTTTGTGTATTCGGTACCAATATTTACTATGGTTTACAAAAAGTGTATTCTGACCTAGAAACTTGCAGTAAATTGCCTACACATAGTGATGGTGAAGTCAGGAAGTCAGCCAATCTGGCATCTGGGCCAAGTTCTTAAGTTTTAAACTGAAAATTTTCATGTAAATATGTGCTTAAAAGTATCTCTGAATACAAGAGAAAAATCATTACATAGATACACTAAAATATAAATATGATTTTTCTTTTAGTAGTGAGAATTTTATTTTCTTCTTTATGCCCAAATATTTAGAGTCATTACTGTATGTAGTTAGCATTACTTTTATAATCATAAAATATCTTTAAAAGGTGACCTCAGAGTATTGGCTTCAGAGTAAATAGTTCACACAATCCTCCTAAATGGTGCCATCTGTCTCCTTGTCTCTCTGGTACAAGAAATTAAGATGCATTTGTTTTCAGTGGCTCTCGGAGATGCTGCTGGTGTTGATCAACACCATCGCCCTTATCATTGACACCTTTATTTGAAAGCCCAAGTGTCTCAACTTTGTGGAGCGTTTTGCGTACATTCTATTAGGTAACCTGTCTGAGATATTTACATGGTACAGAGCATGAACTGAGGCTGTTACAGATCTTGCTCGTGGTAGCACAGGCCATGTCTAGAATAGAGCAAGTCATGCAAGGTTCACTCATCTCTGCAGGTACTGCCTCTGTTCTTCAGTGTTGTGTCCCACGAAAGTTTACAGCTGGGCTCTGGTGGAACTCTCAGAGCCTACAATTAGTATTTTACTATTTGGTTGCTTGCCATTAAATATAGCTTCAGATGCAACTACCTTGCATGAGTACAGCAAGGAAAATGAAGAATGAATTCCTTTTTGCTATACAAAAATCTCAGTCTCTCCTTAAGAACTGTGGATCTTCTTTACCTTTTCAGATTATCTGAGAAAAGTAACATGGCTCCCAAAGTCCTAATCAAATGCAGATGGCCAGTTCCCTCCTTCATCAACAAATATTCAATGTCTACTATGTGTTAGATGCTACATTAAACACAAAGGCCAGAATACTGTTTTATAAGGGCAATGCTAACTTCCATGAAAATCTCACAGCTCTCTGTCTCTTAGTGGAATGAGAACCCAAAATGAATGTTATAGGTGTGGTAAATATCCTACTGACCCAGCTCCTTCTTTTCTTGGATTGCCCCAGCTTCAAAACATGGTGCAAAAATCTTTATCGTTTTCTATTTCAGTGAAAATGTGATGTATTTCAGGAGAAATAAATGGGGGGAAACTTGTCAGAGGCTGCAGCAGAGTGATAATTACACAGCCACGGTGAAGGAGGTGGAGATGAGTAGGAACAGTAGAGATATTTAGGATGTGAATCCAACAAAGTGCATTGGTGATAAACTACACTTTGCTATTCCTCTGCTCATCCTTTTCCTGGGTGGTTTGCATACTGAGAGACACAATATTTTTCATGAAATGAAAACACTTGGCCAGGACCAAAAACCTAGCTCAGATAGCCATGGGTCAAACCTACACAAGACTGAAGCAGGACTAGAGCTGTGAGTGGCTCAGGGTCCTATCCATTTTCTGTCAGCACCTTGTCCCTTTGATTTCACTCTGACATTTGACCCCAGGAAATGAGAAAGTGGGTCCATGGAACTAATTTGTGCCTTGATGTATTGTGTCTCTCTATAGACACCTGCATTTTAAAAGATGATTTTAGGAGAAATGTATACCTAGGACTTAGCCAGATAAATAAAGCAATGGTACTTAGAATATATGGGGAAAGGAGGCCTTTAAACCATACAATACATGTACCACAGTTAGTACCTTTAATAGGGATGTTAACTGTGGTTCTTATTGGTACCTCCTGACTCTGGTGACGGGTTAAGGCAGCCAAGCCTTAGAACAACAATAACTGAGAAATGTGCCTGCCCTGGGATGAACCAAGATCTCTACCTGCAATCTACTTTTTTATAGCTTGGGAACACTGGGTGGAACTTCAAAACCACAGCTATTGTATGTCTTTTTCTTGCTGAAAATAAACATATGCCTACATTTAAAATATTCTTGCATCTACACAAAAAGATGTATTCTATTTTTGTATATGTATTCCATTTCTGTGCATGTACCCATGAAAAAGTCACAAAACCACTCACAAAAGCAGTATTTATGGATGTTTTTCCACTGTCCTATTTGAAGTAGATTATAGGAAACATCATTCTTTTTATTTTCTTCTACTCCTCTCTTCTACAGCTACAAATATGTCATCAAGACTGAGGTCTTTGAGGTGGTACCTGGTTTGCCCCCAGATGTGTCTACATGCGTTCATGTATGTGGGTGTTTGACTCAGCCTTCTTGCTTAGGCTTCCCACCAGATCAGCCTGCAAGAAACCCACACTTGCTTTTGAGTTGAACAGAAGTCCCAGAAAACAGTCCCTCTAGCTAGAGCTAGGAAAAAGAAACAGAATTTTTGTCGCTGGAATATACATCCCTTTGGCAGAAACCTCCCATGTGCACCTGTTCAGATAGATCTTGGGTGCTTTTTAGTCTCCCAGCATTTCACTGACAAAAAGAGTGTGGAATGATTCTTCATTTATTTTACAATTCAATGAGCACTGAATTAAGTTTAATAGGCATGATACACACACACATGCACACATACCTCCTCACCCCCAATTAAAAAGATTTGTTGCTTTCTAGCTAATAATAAACATTTAACATTGACTTTTCTTTCCTTAACACCATGAAACTATTTTGGGCTATTTAATTATGTTTTAATCATAGGATCTGGAGCACCTTTTTCTAGGCGACTTTGAAAAAACTTCACCTGCTGCCTGTGCATGTTGCTGGTGTTTGTTTCTGGACGGCGAGTAACTGGACATGTTCAATAATACTGAGTGTAGGTTGTGGGAGATGACAATAATGATACCCATCCTGTCCTACAGAGTGCAATAAGGCAGGAGAGCAGGCATTTAGGAATGCAGATGTTTGGGTCCCTGTCTCTGGTCCATTTTGAAAGATTCTGGTCCAAGATGTCTTCCATACCAGCCTAATTATCTCTAAATCACTGACGATTGATGACCACCTAGGAGCCTTATGTCAAGTCTAGAACAAAGTTGATTTTTACTTTGACTTTGGCAACCTGCAGCCAGTGTGCTCAGGGAGTAGGAATGAAACCCAGCCCTTACGTGGCTATCATATGCTCTCCCCATTGTGTTCATTCATGCAGTTATATATTTGAAAGATAAAGGTTACAAAAGGGAATCTATATAGGCGTGAGAGGACCTTTGACATGAGTAATGGATCGATGAGAGGCACAAACGGCAAATAAAGTGAAATTGCTCCATTTGAAAATTTCATCCATTATTAGAGAGTATTTACTTAAAAATAAAGATAACCAGGTTGATTGTTGCGTTATGTGCAAGAATGACACTTCAGCAACATTTGGCTTGCCCAAGATTTTACCCTTCTTCTCAGTGAAACTATTTGCTCAGAATTGTGCAAGAAATCCCATACATGAGACCGATAAAGCAGAGTTATATTGGTGGATCCAATGGCCATGAGGCTAGAGTCTCACATACTCAGCTTATTCACCTTGAGTGTCTCTCATTTCCCTTAAAATATCTTTATAGGACTTCAGAGTTCTATGGAACATGGAAAAACAACCCAGAGCTGAAACATTTACCATAATGTTAAGTGAAGTAAATCAGGGACACAAACTTAAATATCACATAGTTCCTCTGATATAAGAAACCCAAAGTACAAAAAAAATTAAAGATCAAAATGAAAGGTAGATAACAGGAAACATGGAGATCTTTTGTAAGTGGGAAGGGGACCAAGAAATGGAGGTAGGGAAGCTTGGAGAATAAGGGGACCTAAGAGGATTAAGACATGTCATGTACACATACTAACTACTCACAGTGAATATAATCATTATGTACTGTAAACATGCACTAATAAAAGTTTAAAAATTAAATGAATCATAATATCCCACTCGAATGTGAGGATTAGAGTATGTATGTCCACTTGGTGCTGTGACTATTCACTGATACTATGTAAGGGATTGGTATATAATCTCATCACATTGGGCCCAGATATGTATTTGGTCCTCATCAGACAACAAAATATGTATGGACAAGTTGATTTTAGGAGGATACACAAGAATCATCCATTCCCATTATTCAGCGCTGTGGTTTTCTGTCCTCTCTTTTAGATTTCAGACTGGATCTATGATTGGTTGCTGACTTTTTCTCCTTGGAACCTAGATTTGCTGGAAGGAAATGAGGAATCCCATCTCCAAAAGACATAAATATGGACAGAATAGAAGAGAAATCAAAACTAATAAGTAATCTCACAGGATGCCAAAGTTCACTGCTCACCCACTTAGTGACCGTGGTTTGTTTAAGAAGCGCCAAAGTAATGCAGCTGTGGGAGACATAATAGCAGCTCTGAAACCTCCTTTGAAAACTGTCAGCCTATGAAATTATTTAGTGA
The DNA here is from genome assembly GCF_000276665.1 of Chinchilla lanigera. Lineage (NCBI taxonomy): Eukaryota > Metazoa > Chordata > Mammalia > Rodentia > Chinchillidae > Chinchilla > Chinchilla lanigera. The sequence goes on along the minus strand of NW_004955415.1, from coordinate 21,445,833 downwards.
TTTGTTCTTCCCATTTTCCAGCCAGGGAAAGATCATTCAGCTGTGATATAAGAGTATTTGGATTGGAGTATCTTAGTGATTAACAAGATATCTTAAAATGTAGAGTAAGACTTCCAGGAAAAGTTGGCAGAGTAATGGCTTCTTTCTACTCCTCCTTCTCCCACAACTGCTAAAGTTGAAGATGGTAGGATAGAAGAGTAAGAGACCCCCCCAAGGAGATACACTGATGATTTGTGAAGTACATGGCCACAGACAACAAAGAAGGTTAGCTAAATATAGGTGAATTTGGACTAATTCAAGAGAAGACACCTGAAGTAAATACAGAACAGCTCCAGTATAATGCAGGATTCTGTGTACTTTGAAAATAAACTGGAGGAGGATCCTGTAGGAATGATACAGAAATGTAACATATAGCTAGCATGCCCCAGTGGCAGAGCCCTGGGACAGGAGCCTGAAGAAAAGGATTTGCACATGTAATCTTCACAGCTGTTCCTTTCCGTGACTGTATTCTTGCTCTAGAGAACTGGCCTAGTCCCAGGGAAGCATGGATTCACAAAAGGAACTGGCTGAGGGCACAGTAGCTGTTCATCTGTGTCCATAGTACAGAGTGATACATGCCATTTGGGGTGCGGGACAAGTATTTGAAGCTGATAGATAGTCCTTGGGGAGACATTATAGGAAATGGTTCCAAACGACCATCACTGATCTCACACTACTGGCTGGTCCAGTTCAGTGTGCACCCATGCAGAGGCAGCCACAGCATACCACGAATCCCTAAACCTATCTAAAAGAATGTCAGGAAGTTGATGGGAGAAAATACTTGCCTATATTCAATTTAGGAATAAATCCAATGTGCAAATAAGGCAAATATCTAGTCCATGTTAACAACAAATATTGGAGAGTAAGTGACATGGCCAGCACTGTCTTAGGCACTGGGGACACAACATGAAGCAGACAGAGGTACAGTGGCACTTGCTGTCAGAAAGGGAGAAATGCAAGCCCTAGGCAAGGAATGGGTGAAGACTGCTCATTAGAAACTTCCTCTGTTTCTAAATACAGGATCTCTTCCAATGAACTCCTCTCTCTACACTCAGAGGAACTATAGACAGCATAAGGGTCACATAATGAGACATAAGTAGAGTAGAGACAAAACAGTTTCCTTGGGCAAGGTGTAGCCAAGGAGGGTCCCACAACCTGGATGTGAATGAGGGGTGAGAGAGCCCAGGTTTGTTATCCAAGTCCCCCTGGAAGAGTGAGACGATGCCCTGCACAGAAGAGAGCAGGTGGTGCAGGTTGGGTTCCCTGGGGCAGAGGAAGGCACATTTTATTTTATAAACTACTATTGCTGATTGTCCATATGAGCGACAATTTTGTGGAATGATGTTGCACAAGTTCAACCTTCACACACATGTGCTCACATATAAAATTCTATGTCTATATGATTTATGCATTTTTTCATTGTTTTACTTCAATATAATGTTTGCTAAAAACGACAGAGGTATATGGGCATTGATGGGAGAGAAATGAAATTCTTGGCAAAGAACAAAATAAAAATGCACAACTCAACTGCTTTGTATTTGTGTGAGATGAGAGAGAGAAAAAAGACAGGAGAGAGAGGGAGAAGAGAGAAATGTAATTTTTTATTTCTAGGACATAATGCATAAAATTCATGGTAAACTATGCTTACCAAGTGGAAAGTGATAGGCATAGACCTTCAGAAAAATGTTTTGAAGTTGCAGGAAATAGAATGACTGTGACAAATGGAAAGTGTCATGTTGCATTTTTTTCATGATAAACCACTGGTTAAAACTAATACAAATTTCCAGGTAATGAGAGTCTGCACCTCACAAGGGAGCTGAGGAGAAAAAATGCAATAATATTTTGTATCTGGTATTGTCATGGAGAGCATGCTAGATGGCTGATTGCAAAGAATAATGAATCTCACTTATTAGTTCATTTATTCCAGAAATACTGTACTTGTTGAGCTTCTACTAAGAGCCAGACTTGGCAAAGACATATATTAGAGAAGAAGATATTGGCAGGAGAGAATTTATAGCACTAGGGAACATGGATAAAGGAGAAGGGAAGAAAATGATGAATCGCAATATTAGGACTAAAGGCTTTCTGGACAATAGGAAAGAAAGAATGTATAATTGATAAAAATAGCAGAGACTGGATAGAAGGATAATACCCATTTTTGAGCGACGATGAAATTAACAGAGCATTTTGAAAGTATTGCATCTGTAATGAAATTTTCAATGGAACCAGTCCTGTTGTTTCAGAGTTTGATGGAAGCACCAAGCAATCTACAAGGACAAGTGCGGCAGCAGGGATCTGTCACCCCATCCCTCCCCAATCACCCTTATTCCCTACTGTAAAGGGGCCTCATTTCCAACTGTCAGCAACCTGTTTTCTTGCCTATGGCTTTCTCTGGCTACCGCTGCCTGCGCTGCCTGCCAGCCTTCCCATCAAGCTAGGACTGCCAGGGAATTCAACACTCCTCATGGGCAGCAGCCCTAGTCAGTGATAGACTGATGGCATAAAAGGTGTATGTACACACAGGCAGGTCAGCGCATAAAGGCTTCAGTTCCCTCATCCCCAATAGCACAACTCTGAGGTTTGTGTTACACATTGCCTCCCAGAATTTTGCTCCCAGTGAACACTGGATCCAAAAACGCACCACGTACCATCTTTCTGCTCCTTCCTGTTTCACTTCCTTTGTTGTTAATCTGTTTCTTGGGGTCACTTCTGTAATTAATCTTCTGGTGCTCATATCACTTCCTGTTTCTAGGCAGACTCAAACTAAGAAAGACACAAATCCAGTATTTCAACTGTTAGCACATCACCATGACTAAAGACAAAGATACTGAGAGAGGCTGGAAAAGGCCAGTGGTGAGGATGTATGTGGACAGTGCTGATGGAAAGTGTGCATTTTCCTCACCATACGGGGGAATTTAAGGGAAGAGTTAAGGGACAAGTTCAGGGAGCCCCATTTGAAGAATCTGACATGCAGTCTTGGAGTCTAAAGATCAGCGGTACAGTGACTGATGCTTGACTCCCAATTGGAGAAGTAAGAGGGTGAGAAAGAGCACAGAGCTGGAGGCACATGAGGCAGGAGAACAGAAAATGCTTCCTCTGGGCAGGCATACATCCACAGGAAGGAGCAAGCCATAGATTGTTGGAACTGCAAAGTGGCTGGGATCTTTCCCCTCCTTGGAGCCACACCTTTGAAGTGTGTTCACAAAACTTCTGTCAAGAGCTAGAGGCTATTCCCCACTTCTTCCATCAGACTTGCTTGTGAATTCCCATGACTCCCAGACTTAGGCAAGAATGGTGTTGTACCATTTTCCAGCCTGTGCAGCAAGGGCCTTAACATACTTAGTCTTTTTCATGGAATCCTGTACACCTACCACATGAACACAGACAATGTAGCCTCTGGGAAGATTTGAGACTACCTGGACCAGACCTGAGCCAATAGCTGACCTTTGCTGACAGTTGACAAATGCCATTGAGGATAGCAGAATTTCCTAGCCCAGCCGCATAGGGCAGAAACTGCCGATCTACAGAACTGTGAGCTAAAGGATTCCTTTATAAGCTTCTAATTTTGGCATGATTTGTTACACAGAAAGTGCTAACTGACATGGAGAATGAACAGTTAATATTGATCATGTTACACTTTCCTTTTAACTTTCTGAGAGTGATCTGAAAATTATGTGATCTACCTACAAGAGAGTCCAGTTTTGGGAAAAATCAGTATCTCTTTCAGTTATGTTCCTATTGGTTATGTAAATTGCTTTGAAATTTCTAAAATCTTACTAAGTCCCAAGCATTTTTACTTGGTTATGTGTCTCTTGAGACTGAGAGTAATGGCTGACCTATCTTCCTGGTGATACGACAAACTACCATATGGATGCAGGTGTCAAATGTCTTTTATAATTAATATCTGATGAAGAACTCCCTCTCATTTAGCTTGTTGAAACAGACCATTTTATTTTCCAGATGAAACCACAGCCTAGAGTGGGAACATTTTCTTAATAATCTGAACTTTTTTTGTGACGCTGAAGAATGAACCCAAGTCCTTTGCACTGAATTACATCCTCGACCCTTTATATTTTTTTGTTTTGAGACAGAGTCTCACTATGTTGCTAAGTTGTTCAGGCTGGCCTCAGACTCGTGATCCTCCTCTGTCAGCCTCCAAGAGGGCTGGGTTTATAGGCAAACATCACCATGCCCAGCTAATAATCTGAATTTTTAAAAATGTCGCTTAAACATAGAAAAAATAACCCCTGGAGATTATACTATGATAAATGTAAAAGTGCTTTGAAATATTAAGAGACAAGACAGCTGGTGTATATGGGTAAGTGGTGCACCGTGAGAGAGATTTAGAGGTAAGAAAAGGAAAGTACAAAACCAACCCTAGAATAAACAGTCAGCTCTGTTATATGCCGAGCAGATAAAACTAAAATGACTCTTGATTGAAGGAAAATGTGCCAATTAAAGAAAGAGAAGGTGGGCATGAAAGAGATAAGGGAACAAAATGAAATAAGGTAGAAATTGTGAAAAGTTAATAAGGCAGAAATATTTTGCTATAAGTCTCTTCATTTTCATCTGTTGCCATGGCATTGGGCACAATATCTTCTCATCATGGTTTCAGTCTTTTGTGGGGTCCCTGGCTATGTCTCTCTCTCATGTCTTCTTTTGTTTTCCTTTTCAGTTATCAGAATAATAATACCGTTCATTTATTTCACTGATCATTTCAGAGAACAAGCTTTTGGTTTTGTCTTTTCTTCTATATATTTCATTTTAAATATTTTTAAATTTCCTTGCTTGACTGTTGTTTAATGATGCAGTTCACCTTTTGATTTTCAGATGCAAGTTACTTTTACAACCAGCTTTCTCCTTTGATAACAGGAGCTATTAAAGCTATAAATTTCCCTCTGCATATAGCTTTTGATGTGTTCTGTAGGTATTTTTATGGAGGGTTCTTTTTCACTGCCTGCTAGGTAGGTTTTAATTTCCTTTTTGATCAAAGATTGTCTAGAAATGTGCTTCTTCATGGTCAAGTTATTAGGATCTTGTTAGAATTTATTTATTTCTAATTTTATTAGTTTATGATGACCAGAGAATAGAGCTTGTAAAATGCTCTCCACTTCCACATTTATCCAGGTTTTGTGTTCTCTGGCTAACCACACAAATGACCAAAATTTAAAAATGTTCTAGGAATATTTTTAAAAAAATATTCGAGAGCTATGTTGTCTCATATATAGCAATATGTTTATTGGGTTTTTTTTCAGTTTTCACTTTTTCTTCACTTTTTGAACTAGATCATTTATTTTTGATAGAAATATATTGATGTTTTCATCATAATTACATATTAAACAATTTATCTATGCTTTTAAAATAAATTTACTCTCAGCTCAGCACTGCTATGGTAATTGGCTCATAACAATTAGAATTGCTACTGCTACAATTGTGCCATTTATCATTTTATGAGGTCCTTTTTGAGCCTGTTTTGTTCCTTAACCCTTTTATTCCTTTTTGTTTGTATTAATTTTGCTACTTTTATTATATTTTTGTTTTGATTTTCCTGGTATCCTTTTACTAAGTTCATTTATATTTATGCTATTTTCAATATTCTTTATGTATTACATCTGGCTGTATTTTGTCATATAAAGATGCATATTGCCTCTCTTTCTTGTAACAGTATTATTTTCTTATGTGTTTCATACATTGACTGATATACTTGATGTATGATTTTTATTTATTTTAAGTTTATTACTGAATTATTACTGTCCTTCATTTCCTTTGTCTTATTTTTCCTGCTTCTTCTCTTTCCTCTTTGCAAATTTGTGAAAATCTACTTTGTTTTTCCCTTTTTAATTCTCCCAAGTAGACACTGAAGTGTTTTTACTACTTTCCTGATAACCATGTCTCCTGGCCTCGGTAGATAAGTATTTATTAACTTTCAGATTAACGTTTATTAATATCATCCCTTTATTTCCTTAATTATTACTGTAAATTTCTGATATTATCCATTGCTTTATATAACCTATTCTTATTCAATTTTAAATCTTGTTTATATGTATCTGCCTAGATTAATAACTAGTCTTGAACTTGTTTGTGCTATATGTCATGCCCAATATGCAACACATTGCTCACTCTTTTTTAATCTTTTCAGGTTTCTGGATTTTTTCCTTGGTTGTTTGGATAGGCTCTTCCCAGATAGATTCTTGTGCTACTCAATCTAAATTCTTTCCTCTGCTCAAAAAGTTTTTTCACCTTAGTGGATGTAGAATATCTTGTTTGAGTATGTCAATACTATTTTACGACCCTCTTCCTTCCAACACTGGTGATAAAGTATTATTTTATAGTAAATTTTTTATAGCTTTAAGAATATTAGATATTCTTTTCCCTTTAGGGGATAGGACCTTCTCCATTATGTACTTAGGATATATCTTCTTTTTTCTTCATTGAGATTGAATGCTAATAAACACTTAAAATTTGTAGCTCCAGGTCTTCATCAGCTCTGCAAATTATTCTCCTCCTATATTTTTGATTTTCCTGTACATCTACTTTTCTTTTCTGCAACTACTATTACTGATGTTTTGGGTCTCTGGCTCCATTTTAGATCTTGCTCATGATATCCATCTCTTGGTAGACACTGTTGACTTGGAAACATCTCCTACTTGACTTTCTAGTCCACTAACTTAGATCTCAAAAGCCCCATTTTATTCTTGAGTAAGTCTATAGAATATGATATACTCAAATCTTCCTTAAGGAGCTTTTACTTTATTTTCCAATTTAGACTGTTTCATTTTTATGTTCTAATGATTCTATTTCCCTGAATTTAAGTTCAGATAGTTCCACTTGATCCTCTCTCTGGGTAATGGGTTCCTATAGATTGGTTGCTACCTTTCTGTGCTGGTGTATTGGAATTCTGATAAGGTGATTGGAGCATCCTAACAGGATCCTAGAGAGCAGAAAGCAAAGGACTCACATCCTTATGAGATGCACCACAGAAACAGCCAGGAGAGCATTTTAAGCTCTCCCTTCTCCCTGTATGCTCTTGCCTCCAAGCAAGGAAATAGTCAGCTTACTTGTTCTCCCACTTTGATCTTGGGGATGTGATACATTCATACTGAAGTGACATCCACATCCCTTCAAGGCCCATAGCTGTTTATATATCGAGGTTTTTTTCCAGATTCCTTTGTTTAATGGTCTTGACTAAGCCATGATGCTTTTCCTCACTGCTTGCTAAGATCATGAAGTCAAAAGGCCCACAATACTCTCCATGGTGAGGACTCCAATAGAAGCCAGGGCTACACTACAGCCACTTGATGTTTGACTTGGGATGATAGGGCAAGAGAGACTCCATTTTTCTGTTTTTAACTCCATATTAAGAGAAGCCACTTAAAGTTCACTTAAGCTGTAGTTCACCCTAGTCTCCTTGGTTAGTTATCAACTCAGAGCAGAGTCATAAAATGAAAACAAAACAAACAGGACAAATTGGGAAATGGACTAAAAGTTAAACTGCAATGGTCATTTGGAATTTGGTTGTCCCATCTTCTGGGAGAAGTAAATTTTGTGATAATTGTGTGATGTTCAGGTAATGGTTACTATAGAAACCTAAAGTGTACTTAAACTGAAGGTGAGACCCAGATCAGCATAGACATTTTCTCTGCCTCTTGGTTAGAGATTGTATGTCAGCCAGTTAATAAACTTTTGTTCATTCTTGCCCTTTTGGTTTTCTTGTGAATCCCTTTCTTGATGAACTCGCTTGCTGTATCAGGGAGAGACAAATGCATTGAACTTGTGAGCACATATAAGGACAACTTGGCCATGGTGCCATGTTCCCATGATTCTTCCCGTATGGTTTAAACAATGGCATAGTCATGAGGCCTTCTGTACTAGGCCAGTTCCTTTTCAACTTTATGCACAGGACTGATGCTGATGCTTTTACTGGAGGTCTTAGACAGTGTCCCAAATTAGGCATTTCTAGCATGTCTGGAGGAGGCACTTCTATTACCACAGTGTTATAGCTGTGAAATAATGGTTTTTATTTGGTCAATCAAAGTAGAGTGTTATATTGATAATGTAAACAAGTAACTAGTATAACAAATTGACATCATCAAGAGCTGGTCATCAATGCTAATGAGAGACAAAACTTAAAGTCTAGCAGAACAGTGTGCAATTTAATCAGATTTTACAAATTTCATAATAATTTCTCATAAATGCATTACTTATTTCTCCCATCTCTGTTTTATCCTCTTCTGGTAAAGTAATATTCTTTTTAATCTGTGATAGAGGATTTTTTGGATTAAACAAAAAATTAATTTTTTGATGTAATTTCGGATAATTTTCTTGGTGAAGTTATATATCACATTTCAAAATACTCTATTTAGCAAATATTTATGTGCCAGATCTCTCTAAGTGCTAGAAAAATATTGGAATAAATTGCATGTGCAGTGAATCTTGCATATTCTTTATTTATTAATTGATTTGTTACTCAATGTTCATACATTCCCCCTCACCTCTAATGTAACCCAATATGGTGGGGGTTTTGATTTGGAAGTCATGCCATGGTGTTCAGTATTGTGTCTGCCCTCTTACAAAGGAATTTGAAGGGCTCTGGAGACCTTTCCTCTAGATCAGCATTTTGTAACATTAGCTACACATGAAATCACCTGAGGAGTACTGGAAATACTAAGTTTTGATAATATTTGGACATGTCAAATGCCTTGGTCCCAGCTCTAGATACTCTGATTTAATTGGTCTAAGGCATGTTCTACATGTCAGGTGAGTCTAGATTGTGACTCTCCTTCATGCAGTATAGTCAAGGACTGGTTGTGTGACCTTAGCTTGGTCAGTTGTACTCTCAAGTAGAACCTTTAATCTTGATGTCAGATGGAAGAACCATTCTTCAGCAGCATTCAAACAAGACCATGCAGCGCTTTCTGCTCTGTATTACGTCCCCACGTGTCATTCCAATCATTTGAGCTCCCCATGCCTTATCAATAAACATTCCTTTTGCTGTGGTAAGTTGTGCAGAATCATTTGCTGTTGCTTACAGGCAGCAAATCTCAACCAAGAGCAGTCATGAGCAAGTCATCACTTTGTGTATCTACTGAGGGTCTTCAGCTGGTTGGAGTGATTGCAGTTTCAGCACCCAGAGTCATGGTCTTTAAAAAAAAATTATGAAAAGACAACTTAGGAGCACCATTCAAGTGTCGCTACAGGTTAGTGACTCAAAATTCACACTCGGACATTTGGGTCTGTTTCTTTGTTTTTACAATCATTGTTATTTTTAAAGCGTACTTCTTTGTAATTATTTATTTTTAGGAAATATTAAAGATGCCAAAATTATGCTGCAAAGTTGGATGGACATGTCCGAAAATGTACGACTAAGCAGAAAATCTGGGGCACATTCCAAAGTATCAGACAAGCAGAACAGAGCATCTGCTTATGGCAGAAGCATGCAGAACTCTCTGTCTCAATTTCACATTGACATAAAGAGCAAAATGAAAATGATGTACAATATTATATGTTGCAAGCTGGCATGTATTATCCCTCCAGTACGCTTAGTGTTTTAGATCAAGTGTCCTAGAACCACTTGAGTTACTAAAGACACATTCCCAGGACAAACTTGCAGAGGATGGATCAAAAGGGCAGAGGAAGGAGAGAACAAGGCTGTGAATCCAGCAAGAGTCCAACATCAGCGTGATCCCACAGGGATGCTCCACAGTGTGAATATAAGCAAGGAGGCTAGCTTTTTACACACTATTGTCAATTATTCATTGGTGATCTCTCAGGCACTTCTAGGAGAACAGCAAGGTCTCTGGAGAAAGGGAGAGCCATGAGCTCTTAGGAGTCACCTCTCCCAGCAGCTGGGCTGTGGTACAACTGCTGCTGAAGGTAATTTAAAAGCAATTTCTTTCTATACCCAAGTTATATGGTTGGTTGCACTGTGCCTCATTATTTCCATCTGTGAAATGTGACAAATGATACATTCCTTGGTGCATGATACTTCAGCACTGAAATATTTAGTAGGGCAAGAAATTAAGCCCTATTTCTTTCTTTGCATACTTCAAAAAATACTGTTCTCAAGCACTGGCAACTCCTTGGAAGATCACCCTTTATTCAAAATTTTCTTTTTTAAAAAATATAGTCTTGGAAGTGAATAACTACTACTGTGAATGCTTTTGTATACACTATTGTTTTAGTTACTTTCTCATTACTGGCGCAAAATACCGGACACTCACAAAGTAAAAGAAGAAAGGTTTATTTTAGCTCATAGTTTGTAGAGGATTCAGTCCATAGTCAGTCATCTCCAAGGCAGGACACCATGGCAGAAGAGAAACAGTCCATGGTGTGTCAGGCAGGAAGCAGCAAGACTGTCTTCTTTCGCTTTTTAGTCCATCTAGGCTGCAAGCCTGGGTTGATGCCACCCACACCCAGAGCAGGTCTTTCCTCTTCATTAAATCCATTGCCCACCTCCAGAACTGTGTTAAATCAATTAATGGGCTTATCTGGTACTACACACCCATGATCCAGGCACCCCTGAAAGCCCCACCTATGAGCACATGACATTTGGGTGGGACCATGTAGATATAAGCCTTAACACCTGCTTAACAGAAGGATAAACAGAGTTGAGAGCTTTGGATTTTAGTTGTGTCTACATTGCTTTTTTCTTTTGCCTTTCCAGGGGATTTATCATCTTCATTTAAAAAATGCATGGGGTCAGAGTAAATGATTTCTCAGTTACTTTAGAACTTCTAAACATTTGCCAGTTGTTGATTTGATTTCCAACTTCATGCAGGGAGGAGGCACAGATAATTTTTTGTTTACAAGGAACAAGCTTTCATCCTGCAGCCTTAATACAAAAGCAAGAGAAAGAAATGTAATAGCTCTGAGGTAACGGCTGCTTTGCTTTGTTTGGATTCAGGGTCTTTGATACGACATATTGGATGTGTCAATGGAATGTGATTTATTTTCCTTCATAACATTTGAGAACAGATATTTGGTATTTCATCCAAGGAAAGCAATTTGCAGAAACCTTTTAGAGGGTGGCTGGAGCATCAGTAATCGGTGCCATTTCTTTATGCCAACATTTCCTTAAAGCTGCACAATCTTTCATTTTAATCATCCCCCTCAGCAGGCTCCTTCAGGGCTCTGGAGCAAGGCATCCACCCCTCAGAAAGTAGGTTCTATTTTTAAGTCCACCAGCCAACAAACTCCCTATTAATCGTGTGAAATCTGCTCAGATGGCTGCTCTTGTGGGTTCGCTGTGTCCCTCCCCTTCCACTCCCCATCTGCACCCACCTCCCCCGGAAGATATTTTTAGTTCTTAGCAGTTACATCCTTGAGAATTACTAGGCGCATGCTGCACTTTGCTTCCACATAAACATCTCACAGGTTTGAGTTTTCATTGCTAACAGTTTCCAAAAGATTACAAATGCCGGGGCTGGGGATTTAGCTCAGCGGCAAAGCGCCTGCCTGGCAAGCGCAAGGTCGTGAGTTCGGTTCCCAGTACCGGAGAAAAACCAAAAAAAAAAAAAACATTACAAATGCCACTCCTTCATACAAGTCAGTATCAATAAAGAAGTAGTCTGAGCTTTGAAACTTTCACCTGCTTCAGAATTCCTCTTTCTTACGAGGAAATAAGTGTTGTATTTATTCAAATATACTTAGGCTTTCCTTCTTGTGGATTAGGAGTGAACTTCGACTCATAGTTCCAGAGATAATCCCTGCCCAAAACAGCCTTGGGATCTACACTGGAGATGGGAAATAAGATCTTGCCCATTTCATGTATGTTTCCTAAACATTCAGATTTTAAGTCAATAAATACCGACATCAGTTTAAACCATGGAGCTAAGACATAGCAGTTCTCCATAGGAGCCTAATATAGTATCTGGGAAAGCTAACATGATCAAAGTATTTCCAAAGCACCTATAGGAGTTCCTAGAAATAACATATATAAGAATTTAGATTAGCAATATTTAATCACCTATCCTCTACAACAGGAAGCATATTGTTTAATATGCTGAAGTCCTGTGGGTTGAATCCTAAATATTTTCAAATAGGTTATAAGTGCCTGTAGGAAAAAGAGATTTCAAGGAAGTGGGAAAACAGTAAAATAATTCTTTCCAATATCCCTTTCCAAATCTGTAAATATTTATGTATTTATGTGTGTAAGTATTCACACATGTACATATAATGTTATATATGTATACATGTATGCATTGTTATAGATGCATTTATAGATTCGTTTATGTAAAGTGACTTGTTTTGCCACAGATATTTTCCACATTGTTTGGCACCATCCTTGTTTTCTAAATTTAATTTTTTCTTTAAATATTATATTTTGCAGTGCATTCTATATCAAACCATATAGACCTGTCTCTTTTTTTCCACATGTTTTCTTGTGTTCCATGATCTGAAAGAATCAGAATGTTCTTAGCTAATCTTAACAACTGGTGGCTAATTAGCAAATAATATTAAGCAAGAAGGAAGGGCTCTTGATCTCTATGGGATTTGGGGGAGAGTTCTTTTTTGATTACTTGATGGCTGTTTATTTATTTATTTATTTATATTTTTTTCTTGGAATCTCCTTTTGGTTCATCCCACCCATAGCCTGTTCCTTTCTCTTTGCTCTCTCCTCTCCCTTTTCTCTCCAAACCTCTCAGTGAATGCAGATGACTTTTGCCTAGTTATACTGGTAAAAAAGTCCCAGTGGCTTGCACAGGTGAGTTGCTGAAATGCCATGACTGTTAGCTAAGGTGTGCTGGTTTCCCTGTTTATGATTCTTAGGGCCCGGTCTTGCCTGGTACAAAAATCTTCCATTTGTTCTTCTTGTTCAGAACCTGCAGTTTATTTTCCACGGTGTGGACGCTGCTCCACGAGCCACAGGAGAGTTGCATCACTGCTTCTATTTGTCAAACAATGAGCAGCATGGGGTGATGGAGCCTGGCGTGCGGCAGGAGCCCAGTCAGTAGTGCAGGATGGCCAGCTGTCAGGTCGCCCTGATGACTTTGGATCTTTTGGTATCTGTGCCAACTGCCTGTCTGTCTCTGTTTGGGGATGCAGGGAGTAGACTGTTCAATGCACAAGCACAGCTGGCTCCAAAGTGACATTTTCCAAAGCAGCCTTGGCCTCTGACTACCCTTACTTGCCTCGCTTTTCAGAGGAAGCAAGGCTGCACCTTCCCTATTTCTCTCACTGCACCAAAGGTCTCAAGTCTTATGGGAGCTGATGTCTGGACTGACACATTTTTGGGGAGAGCATCTCCAATATGCTGGCAGATGGCTGGCACACCTGCTTTTCTGAATCTCTGTTCAAAAAAAAAAAAAGTACAGTGTTTGCCTTGCCTGAGATTTCTGTATAAGATTGTACTCCATCACGGAGCATAGGCACAGAGAAGTCCTAAGAACATAGTATACTGCAATTATAAAATATTATATTTATTCTATTGATTATAATGTAGAGTCTCAAGTACTTTTCACACTTCCCAAATGACAGCATCTTGGTTGGATTCTTGGAAACAGAACCTGGGAAGGATTTGGAAACAGATGATGCACTGAGAAAGGATTCTCAGAAAGAGCTAAGGTAATAGTGAAGCAGGAAGGACGAGTGTATTAGTCAACTTTCTTAGGCAGAAATACAATAATTGGCACCTTAATTTAAAGGAGGAGAGTTTTATCTGAGGTCATGTTGTAAGGGGATTCAGTCCATGGTCAGCTGGCTTCAAGGCAGGAACATCATGGTGGAAAGGTGTGGTGAAGGAAAGTTGCTTAGTTCATGGAGACCAGGAAGCAGGGCAGGGGGTAGTGTCAGGGAAAAAGGGACCAGGGAACAGATATAGTCCCCAAGGTCAGGTCTGCATTTTCCACCGAGACAACCAGAAGTGTGTTCCATCAATCTCCTGGGCAGATCCCAAAGCCAATCAACGTGATACTCCAATCTAACAGATACACTTTTCTTGGTTAAGAGTTTCATTATTTGTAATGTATCAAGCCACTACCCTGTGGCCTGTAATGTTTCTATTTCATAATTCACTTGTAATCTTGTGGAAGCCCCTCATGTATAAGTAAGTTTTCTTTTGCTCCTTTCAAGATTCTTTTTGTGTTCAGTTTCTAAGTATTTGGTTATAACGTGACTTTACATGAGTCGCTTTGGATTATCCTATTTGAAGTTTATTCAGCTTCTTGGAGTTTATATAACTTCTTTTTCCCCCCATCTTTTCTTCAAATGTGGAAAGCCTTGGGCTACGACTTCTTCAAATAAACTCTACTTTCCCTCCTCTTTTTCTGGAACTCTTATATTGGTCAGTTTGATGCTGTCCCATAAAAGTTTACTGATTCTTCTTTTCCACTTGATCAAGTCTGCTGTTAAGGCCCAATAGTAAAATTTTCAATTCAGCGGATGTATTCTGTAGCTCAGAATCTCTGTTTGGTTCTTAGTAGTTTTTATTGCTTTGCTAATATTTTCAGTTTGCTCATCCATTTTCTTGATACTTCAATTTGTTTCCTATCTGTGAAGTGCAAATTTTAGTGCAGTGAGTTTTTTAAAGATTATTATCTTGGATTGTATGTACCTACTTTACATTCACAGATTGCTTTTCCAAACTATGGTCAGTTTTGGGATATTTAGTTCATTGCTTTGATGAGCCCATGTCTCCTTCTTTCTTTGTAGGCCCCTCTTTCTGGTGGCATTTATGTACTGGAAACACAGCGTCCTTTCACAGTCTTCATGGACTGCATTTGCACTGGGGAAGATCTTTCCTAATCCTCCCAGCTGGATATTCACAGGGCCTCCCTAACCTTTTGGACGAATGCATCTTCTCAGTGTTTGTAATTTCTCAGTTAAAGCTGTGTGCTGGTCTCTTTCTCAGGAGCGTGTGATCTCTTGTTCCTTCTGAGTCTGACTGTGGTGATGCAGATTTCCTGGCATGGCACCAAGCTCCTGGGCCCTCTTCTGTTCTCCTTTGCTCCTAAATATTAAGGATGCCAGTTCTATCAGTGCTGTCAGTCAGGAGAGACCAGAAGCTGTCAAGCTATCTTCCTACAAAGCCCCACAATTGGCCACCCATTCCAATCTTCTTTTCATCCTGTAGGAAAGGCAGTAAGCTGGGCATTCTCTCCTGAGTGTGCTGAGCTCTTCCTGCTTCTCTCTGCAGTAAAGAGGGTTTTATGGTCTACAACAAGCCCTGGAAAGTTCTTCTCAGCAGCTCACAGATATCAGAAGCGTGTCAGATGCTATTCAGTGATCTGAGTCAGGTGCCACAGAGCCAGTCTCTCAAGCAGCTCTTCAAAAGCCAGAGTGCTGGATGAAGATTCTACCCTTCTCTTTCCCTTCTGATCAAGAAGCCATATGTTGGACTTTTATTTCTCATTACCCCTTGCTGTGAGCAATTTAGTGCCAAGGCTATTGTGGGTGAAATGAAATACTTTTCTTACCCATTTCAGTGTCTGTGTTGTTAGCTTTGAACATGCTGGGGCATTACAATTTTTAAGTGGTTTTTGGATTTTTCTTGAAGGCTTTTACGAAGAATTTTGTTAATGTTATTATCTCTGTGGGGAAATGAGGCCTGGCATTCCTAATTCTGCTGTTTGTTCTAAAAACAACATTTTTAAAAAAGAAGTAGTGTTGTGAAAGAGGAGAGAGAAGGAAGATAGCTGGAAGTTATCAGAAAAATGAGGATTTTCCAAAAATATAACAGGTACTAGGGCATCTTTCCTGCTTGTGAGAATAAGTCAATCAAGAGAAGTATACAGGTTATGCTCTATGCTAGAGCAATAATATTCAAACTCTTGCACGCTTTAGGAACATATAGCAAGCACAGATTGCTTAGCAGAAATCCCAGAGTTCCTGGTTCAGGACACTGTAGAGTTAGCATTCTTAACACATTTGTAGGAGATGCTGAGGCAGCAGGTTCTGGGACCATGCTCTGAGGGCTGCTGCTCTAGAGAGAAAGGAAGGATATCCTTGAGAAGATGGGAGAAGACTGAATCTAGAGAATGTGGATGTTTCTCTCTTGGCTTTGCTTTACCAGGAACAAGGTGGGGAAGTCAGTGAACTCACTCGTGCACTGTTTTTGGCTGCACAGCTACAGAAACTTTTCATCTTGGACCAATTGGGAGAATACTCATTTCAGATATTTTCATCTGTTGTCTGTATAACTACGTACATTCTTCTCATATTTCTTTCCAACTTAGAACATGAGGCCATTTTTACATTTTACACCCGCTCAGCTGCTGTCTGTCATACCGAGTTCCTCTTTCTCTGCCCAGCATTCTCACCTCTTTTTCACAACTTTTTCAGATGCCTGTAAGGTCCCGATTTTCTCCTCAGGTAGCAATTTGGAGCAGGTGTAGTGATTTCTCTGACAGGATCAGTGAGACTTGAGAGGAACTCTGGAGACATGGGCCTCATCAACGTGTCAACGGAATGCCAGCATCCACCACATTTTAATTTTTGCAGCAATTTACACAACAGGGAAACCATGCCCCAAGTAAGCTCACTCAAGCGCTAGAAGTCTCAGAAATATGGCAATAGCCCAGGGGTTTTGACAGAATCTGAATATTGCCTACTTGATCCACCAGAGAATGATTATATTACACACACACACACACACACACACACACACACACATAATACAGCAAACCTGTGATGTGTAAAGAAAAATGTCAAAATTTTCACACTCTAAAACTTATCTCATCAGGGAAAAGATTTTTTTTTAGAAGAGAAATCAGCAACTTTTTGTAAAAAAAAATCTCTCTCTGCTCAAGCTGCATCTGTTCAGACGTCTGTCTTTTCTTGTCAGATCTGCTTGAGTTGAAGTTCTCAGCGTGCTAAAGTCAGCTTCCCGTTCTTTCCGGGTCTGAGAGGATAGAATGTACTGAACACACGGGCCCAATGGGCCCAGTGAACTGAAGTGGAAATGAAAGGAAATCCATTCCAGAGACTTTTCCCCTCCTCTCCCCCAATCCTTTGATGTGAGCAAAGAAGCTCAGCTTCCAGAATGGTGATAATGGAATTTCTTTTCCAGTCAGATTCTTCTCCTCATAATCCAACTGTGTCTTAATCCTTCCTACTTTCCTTTAACCACCTTATAGAGATGCAGAGCCCTGACTCCAGGCACCCACACTGATGAAGCTAGCATCGGAAAGGAAAACCAAAGCAAAATGCTTCACACTAAAATAAAAACAAACAAAAGGGTATGGAGGTGGAGGTTGGTAGATAGTGAGAACTGCAAAACCTTGTGCATCATACATCCCATTACTCAAGCTATACTCCAGAAAACCCATCTCCCTCCCCTTTTTGGGAAGAGAAACAGGATATAAGTAAGAATAATTAATTATTATACAAAGTATTAATAATTCTAAAATGGATTTAACTGTGTAAGTAAAAAATATTTGCACTCAGAAATATACATTGTATTTGCATTACAAATTAATTGTAAAGTTTATATTTTATATCAATCATATATAAATTGTAAAATATATTTAAATATGTTGAATACTATTAAATGAAATCATTAAAAATTCATTTAAAACCAGCCTCAGAATAATGCATGCCAAAGTTGAAACCTAAGAGGCAATTTTGAGTTTATTATTGGAGACACATTATTTTTCTCCCTTAGCATTTAAACCTCTTGGTATAATGAGATAGACAAAAACTTTTTATAGAAAAAAATGTAAGCTTTAAAGGATACCTTCAAAGACCAGTTTTAGCTTTCCCCTCAAATATTAGTGAGTCAAAACTTCTAAGATTAAAACTACTAGGGAAATTGAGAGGATAGATTAAAAAACAAACAAAATATGAAAACATTTAAAAAATTCTAAAGCCTGATATAAACTCAGGTGTCTCCCACTGGGCATCTACTACATAAAACTGTTTGTGAGGTACTGAGATTACAGAAAAGAGATATCTGGGTCTGTCCCCCTCTCCAGAGCTTGCAGTGGAGTTTATCAAAATATCCAGTGCTAAATGAGTCCATGGTCAGTAAAAGTTACAGTCAGTCAGACCAAGGTGAAGTCTCTCAGCTGGAGGATCCCAGCGGTTTTTGTGAATGGTGTGAGTTTGAGGGTAGGTAAGGCTTAAGCATTCTTTCTTGGAGAGAAAGTAAAAGTTAGGGATAGCATTTCAGGTGGGTAAGAGGAAAGAGAAATATATTTGGAAGATTTTAGAATGTAGCATAGGGATTTGTGGGTCAGACTATAAAGGTGAGACGCTGACTTCTACATTTGCACTGCGAAGAAATCAAGCGGTAAAATACTAAGAGTCTGACCAACACCTAATTTTGTTTCCAGAACTGTAGCAGCCTAATTTCTATGATCAAATTCACATTTTAAAGAATTCCCTTCTTTATAAAACTCTAAATTCTTCTCCAATTTTAGGCAGATTTCCACTGTATCTGCCTGAGAATAGCAAGTGGTGATTTAGGTCACTTGTTAGGAAGGAGGATGAGGTTACATCCAGGCATTAACTAAATAGTAAGGAGATCTACACTTGATTATTAATGTCTGCTATGGACAAGGTATGGAGAGCCATGTACTTGTGCCCTACATTTGCTGTTTTTGTTGTGAAATTCTGGGTGCAGTTACAGCTGTGGTTATTGAGGATAATTCTGAGATGTCAGAGATCAGTTCAGTAGGTTATTGTTAGCAAGCAGGAAAGCAATGAGTAGAGAGCAGGTGCTAGAAAGAGAACTACTTCTTGTTTACTTTCCCAAATCCTGGGGAGGGGATGATATTACTAATATAAATTTATAACAGCACATTATAGCTTATAAGTCACATGTATATCTATGATCCCTGTGATTCTGTGAAATGGCCAGTTATTATTGAGAACATTCCTATATTGCAGATAAGGAAAAGGAATTTAAAAGAGATATAAATTATTCATTCATAGTCATGCAGCTAGGAAAACATGCACATGGACAGCAACTTCTTGACTCCTCTGACCTGTTTATTCATGTTCACTTTATGTTTTTGCCTCAAAGTGTAGGTAGCACAGATTCTGGAAATGATTACTCATCACCAAATCCTTTCCTTCCACTAGCAGCTGTGCAGACATGGGCAGGCAGCATGAGCTATGTTCCCTCCTCCATAATGTGGAACTGATAGTAGTGTGGATCACACCCAAGTCTGAGGGTTCCTCTGGGCAGTGTCCCAGCATACAGGAAGTGCACCACTTGGGTTAGCTTTTATTACTGTCTTGTTTACTCCTCGTGTTTGTGGTGTTCTATTTCTTCTTCTGCAGATAATTTTACCTTCATCTAAATGCTTTTTTCATCAAGATAAAACATCTGTTCTAGGGGAAAACTGGCAAGCACTAGAAAATACCAAAAAAAGTATTTTAAAGATATACTTAATGATATTAAAGAGAACCTTAATGTTCTATAACACGTATATTAATATCTAAATAGATAAGCACATTTAGGTGAACTGAAGACTGGTAATGAGTTGTGTAGAGAGAAAAAATATTTTTGAAATAGTCTTTGAGACATGAACCAAAAGGATGAGGTATTTTGTGTGCGTGTGTGTGTGTGTGTGTGTGTGTGTGTGTATGTGTGTGTGTACTGGGAATTGAATTCACAGCCTTAAGATTGCTAGCCAGGAGCTGTGCCACTGAGCTACATTTCCAGCTTAAAATTCCTCATCTTAGTTGACTTCTATACTTCCTTTTCCCAGACTGTAAAAAAACCAAGTGGAATGGGATTCTTATAGTTTCATGCATTTAATTCTTCTTTCTGATAGTCCCTTAAATAGTCTTGTACAATATATAGTTAACTTAAAAATTTAAGATAATTATTACAGAGAACAAAAATTCATTTTCCTTTAACTCTGTAGATTATTTCAAGGATAATTCTGAAAGATCTTCTGACTTTTGATAATTTGGTCACCCAACCCAATATATCTTAGTCTATATATACTGCTGTCACAGAACTCTGAAATAGGATAATTCATAAAAAGTACGAAGGTATTCTCTTAAATTTCTGGAGGCTAGCAATCTTAGGATCAAAGTGCTGGCACCTGGTGTGAGCCTCTTTACTGTAACAGACTTCCAACAGGCATTGTGAAGTAACTTAATGTAAGATTTCCATTGCACCTGGCTGGTTAAACCTGTAAGGCTTGAGGGCAGAGAGAGCAAGTCCACTCCTGCAAGCCCTCTTCAGAGTCTGAAGACTTTGCTAACTTAATAATGCAACTAAAGTATGCTTAGGAAAAGTGTGACTTAGGGATTGTGTGTCTGCTGGAACTATGAAGAAAAAGAGAGAAAGTAGGTGAATGTTGAGGTGGAAGGACTAGTGCAGAGCAATGACCAGCTTAAGGAGGGCATCTGAAGGATGTTTTGAGAAAATTTTGAAGAAACGTTATGCCTCCCTGTGTACAGAGAGAGGATGGGCTACACCTTAGTAGATATCAAGGAGGCTCACAAGAGTGACGTCTGATGGGAAAACCAGGTCTAAAATTAATCTGCTGAATCAGGAAGTATTTCTCCTTTCCTTTCTGTAATGCTCCTTATTTGGGGCTTCATTCCAAAGACATGAGATCTTTTGATGAATTTTTGGATAGCAATTTTGCTCCTTGGGCCAACAGCATTAGTAGTACCCGGAAATCTATCAGAAATGGGGTCCCAGTCCTTTGTTCATGAGTCACAAACTCTGGGGGGAAACCTAGCAATCCGTTCCAATAGAACTGGAGACTCAGATGCTCATTAACTTTGCAAACTGCTGCTGTAGTGGAGTGTTTCTAACTGTTTAGCATGGAGCAATTACTGTGAGATCTTGCTAAAGGCAGGTTTCTGGGGTCTGGTGTACAGATTCTGATTTGACAGATCTGGGGTGCACTGTGAATGTGCATACTTCCCAAGCCTCATAGTTAAGTTAATGCTGGATTCTGGGCTGCACATTTGGAGAAATGAGGGTGCAAAACAGAAGCCACTGGAGTCTAATAGTGGCCACTAATTTGTTGAATGATTTGAATTTTCTGGAAAGCAAACTGTTACCTCTTTTGCCTGGGAGGTTTTCACACAAAATTTGGACCATTTTGTGGTGGTGGCAGGGAAATGGCAAGAAAGAAATTAGTCTGCTCTGTAATTCATATTAGGTAGATTCACTAGTCATTTCCCCCTTCCTGGACACAATGCCTGACAACCACAGCTTAAAGGAAGGGAGGTTTATTTGGCTTATAGCTCAGGGGGTTCAGTGCATGGTTGACAGGATCTGAGGCAGGAATGTCTTGGCAGAAAGGTGTTGTAGAACAAAGGTGCTCAGTTCATGGTGGCCCAGAAGCCAAGCAGAGGAATGGTACTAGAGAGAAATGGTGAGGAACAATATCTAGTACACAGATCATGCCTTTGTGTTCCACCTAGATATACTCAGAGGCCTATCTACTAATCTGCCAGGCATTGCTTAATCTGATAGAGTTGTTGTAACAGGGTTAACAGTAGCATTAGATATTGGCTCATGATTCAGTAGAAATGAGTGTTCTATGATTAAGTAGGAAGCTTCCGTTGAAAGGAGACAGAATATTTATATTACTTATGATGTGTGAGTTTTCTCTCCCATCTTTGTGGTAGAAGTCCAGCAAGAAGGAGTATGTGGGAGATAGTCATAACAAATGGAGAACTGTGAAGCTATCCTAGGTGCTTTCTGGTTTGTGGTCTACATATACATAATGAAGGAGGGGGACATTAATATGGACTGTGCCTAGTGAACATGATTTTACTTTTAAATCAATTACTCCTTAAACAACTGCAAGAGCAGTATGGAAATTATTGTATTTTAAAGGGTTACAAATTAAGCTTAGACAAAGTCTGTGAGTTGCTTAAGATCAGAAAGCTGATAGTACTGAGTGAGAGACTCAGCTACTTTTACGAGACCCGTACTTCCTGCTCTTTCTATTGAATCTGTTGATAATGCCCTTGAGGGTCTTTCCATGCCAAGTGAACTCTTCTTAACTTACTCTGTCCCTAAGAGTATTTCTATTTGTCTTATGCTCATGCCAGAAATCCAGGGCTCAAAGCAGCTTTCTTTCTTTTGGAACCCTTTCTCTGTTTCCGTTCTCCCTGGAGAGAAAAGAACAGTGAAGATGGAAAATTTGATTAAAACTCATTCTAGCCTCAGTTTCCTCAACTATACAATAGGAATAACATCTCACAGGCATCGGAGGCCTGAGACCAGAGGTATTTTGTATTGTAGATAGTCTTCTTCTTGGTTATTTACCATGGTTATGAATAAGTCATTCAGTTGAAGGAACTCTGACCACTATAAATTAATATATAATTATAAAAAATACCACTATACAGAATTAGGAAAAATGAGATTCTAAAGAGTGAAGTGAACTGAAGGATATCTCCTCCCCTAAATATATGTGCCCTGCCTAATTCCTGGAAGCTGTGGGTGTGCTCTTATTTAGAACAAGTCATTAGATATGCAATTAAGGATCTTGAGGTGAAATCACCCTGGGTTATCTGGCTGAACCTTAAATCCTCGAACACCTGTCCTTGCAACAGACACCTAGAGAAGAAGACCGATACACAGAAGAACAGAGAGAGAGAGATTAGAGAGATGTGGGAATTAACCCTGGGAATCCAGGCATTGGCAAGAGCCATATAAAGCTTAGAGAAGACGAGGAAGGAAACCCCCTTAGAGTCTTCAAAACTTTCACTTTTGGACTTTTGTCCTCCAGACCCATGAGGGAATGAATACCTGCTGTTTCAAGTCTCCTACTTTCTTGTAGCTTGTTACTGCAGGCGCAGGAAACTAATGCATGCCGTGGAAGGAATTGAGAGCATTTTGCTCTCTTCCCAAAGAATTAGGAGCTGGCACACAGACAAATCTTTCATGTAGGCAGAATTTGTCTTTGGCATAGCTCCACCTGCCTAGGTATGGTGGTGGGAATGCAGATGAGATTTCCTTTCAACTCCTTTCAGGTTCATTTTTTCTATCAGCACCTATGTTCTGATGTCTGTGAGCCCTCTTCTCCTGTCAGTGCTCCCTCTTGCACAGCTCACTGCTTCAAGCAGGAGAAAAGTTTTGAACAGGTCAGCGCTAATGCATGCGGTGCCTGCAGCTCTGTCTTAGGCTGATTCCTTAGAAGCAGAGCCAAGGATATGTGTTTTTGCCCAAGTGATTTACTGAAGGGGTAATTTCAGGAGTGAAAAGAGGAAAGTAGGACAGGGCAGGAGAAGAAGCTCAGCAAAAGACATGGGTACCTAGTCTGGCCCATCCCCCAGAATGAATGGTATTACACCTATTTCTAATAGACTACTTCTTAGCGAAGCTTTAGATTCTTGGGAAGACTGAGCAGAAAGTATTATGGATCCCTATATACTCTGTCTCCATGCATACACAGCCTCCCTGTCTGTCAACATCCTGCACCACATTGCACTTCTGTACAATAAGTTTACATTGATACAGGATTATCACTCTAAATTCATCATTTATACTATGGTTCAGGCTTGGTATTGGGCAGGTGGGTTCTGGTAAATAATAATGGCTGTGAAATTTATCATTATAACAGAGTACTCCACATTAAACATCTTCCTTCCTTTGCTTACTCTCTTTCTCTTCTAACCTCTGGCAACCATTGATCTTTTTAGTGTTTCCATGGTTTTGCCTTTCCCAGAATGTCATGTGGCTTGAATTATGCAGTATCTAGCCTTTTCTGAATGGCTTTCTTTTCACTTAGAAATATACATTTAAAAGTCTTCCATGCCTTTTAGTGGTTTGATAGCTCATTTCTTTTAGTGCTGAATGCTAATCCATTTTCTGGATGTATTATAGCTTATCCACTCACTTCATGATGGGCATTTTGGTTGCTTCCAGATTTTGGCAAGCAGGTATAAGATTGCTGTGAATATCCACATGCAGGTTTTTGTAAGTCCATAAAGATTTCAGCTTTTTGGGGTAAATACCAAATAGCATGGTTGCCAGATCTTGATGTACATATGTTAATTTTGTAAGAAATTGCCGAATTGTCTTCCAAAGCATGACCATTTTATATTCCCAACCATAATGAATGAAAGTTCTTGTTGCTCTGTAACCTTATCAGCATGTAATGTTGTCAATATTTTGAATTTTTGTCATTGTATCTCTTTTTTTTTTTTTTTAATTGGTGGTACTGGGGATTAAACTTAGCACGTATTCAGCAAGTGCTCTACCACTGAACTACATCCTGAACCTTCATTGTTTAGTTTGAAATTTCAGCTCATGTTCTTCAGCTACACATCTGATCATTCCAGATAGGATCCACTTAGCCTACTGAGACAGCCAGATTGCCATTGCGTCATCAGTGGATTGTGGCCCTGGGGTTGGATATGTAAGCCATAGGGAGTGAAGTGGAAAAAATCTGGCTTCCTATGCTGCAGACACGGCCTGAAACCACTTCTGCAGGTGTTTCTGGGGTCCCACACAGATTTCTTCTTGAGGCCAGAATATCTAACTTCCAGCTGAATGACCTGTGATGTCAAATGTCTTTTCATCATATGCTAATTATCTTCTGTGGTGAGATGTCTGTTCAGGTCATTTGCCTATTTTTAAAAAAATGAGCTGTTCATTTTCTCATTGAATGTTTAAGAGCTTTTGTACATTTTGCACAACAGTTCTACATCACGTGTATCTTTTGCAAATGCTTTCTCCCCTCTGTGGGTTTTCTCCTCATTTTCTTGAAACACTACTTTTTCTTACCTATAAAGAAGGAGGCTGTACTGTTTCACAAACTTCTTCATCAGGCATAGGAAGTTACTTTTAACAGCTCAGGGCAATTCTCCGATGCATGGTAGAGATGTGAATCCAGTAGCTAATGCCAGAAGCAACTGGGAGTTGAACCTTCTGGCTTCCAAGAGGAAATCTGTGTATGACTCAGGAAGCACCTGCAGAGGGAAGTGGGCCTGGACTTTCTCTGTTGCACAGAGGGGCAGTTTGACCTTTCTGTTTTCCTTGTCACTTTTGTGGCGTAAATGCTCCTCCAAGGACCAGCAGTCCATGGGCTGAGCTTTAGGTATGGAGCAGCCCTAGTTCACTCCCTCAAGTGCGTAGAGCGTGTGTTTTTAGGATGTAAAAAGAAATGTGTGTCAGAATTAATCAGTTAGGAACTAGAAAATAAGTAATTATTGGAAAATATCACTTCCCAGGCACATTGGCCTCAAAGTATATTTGAGTAAAACATTTCTAGTGGCTCAAGAAGAGATCTCAGGTAGCAGCTGCCTCACATTAACGGAGGAGATGAGATTGCAGCAAAAATATGGAAATGAAGGCTACAAATAAATGAAACTTTCAGGACTTTCTCCAAAGCCAGTTTAC
>NW_004955415.1:21394303-21420424 GCF_000276665.1 Chinchilla lanigera | reverse complement strand
GTAAACTGGCTTTGGAGAAAGTCCTGAAAGTTTCATTTATTTGTAGCCTTCATTTCCATATTTTTGCTGCAATCAACCCTATTACCTGGGCTCAACAGAATTGGGCCCTATATCTTATCATTAGAGGGACTGACAGTGTAAATCACAGGAGAAATAATATGGAAAAAAGCATTTGCACACTGTCAAAAGGAATGGTGAAGTTCAAAGTCTGAACATAATCCATTATTTACACAAGATCATTAATGTTTTAACAAAAAGGCAAAGGTTGATGGTTGACTCTGCCTATCCAAATTCTTTAAATCATCCTTTCCAAAGTATCCATCCATTTATTCACCACACAAATATTATCGAGTATCTATTATCAGCCAGACATTGTGCTGCATGGTTGGATTTCAGTCACTGGTAATCTCAAACCTGTTAGACACTCTCAAAGATCTTACACCCTAGTAGGAGAAGTGAACTGTCAGATCATACCTCTAATAAATAGTCAACTGCATGCTGAAATAAGAGCTCTGAAGGAGAAAGATCATCTTGAGGTTCAGGTCTACAAGCTGGAGTCAGAAAAGGCTGCACTTCAGTCAGAAACTCGAATTAACTTGCAGGATAATTAGGAGTTCAGAAGTGAGGAGCTCCCATCAGCAAATTTGGATGTGAAACTATTTCTCTGTTGTGTACAAGACAACCAGGGAGCAGCAGAGATAGTAGAGGTAAGTAGGCACAAGCTTCTAGGCATCAGATGACTTCTCATCTACAGTGGTGGTGCTGATCATGAAAGAAATAGACTGAGGGATCCAGGAGATACTTAGGAGACCGAAACAGCAGACTATGGTGATGGGTTCATTGTTTGCATGAGGACAGTTTGGTGTCCAGAATAATTCCTAGGTTTCTGGTTTTTTATGGTAACAAAATGTTACTGTTCCATAACATAGAAAACTGTGAAAAAGAGATGAGATTTGAGTGGTAGAGACCAAGAGTTAGCATGGATTATGGATTTAGTCTTATCCATTTTAATCTTGATGATCTTCTAATGATATGAGTGAACTAGACCTTAGAGAAGAGCTCTTAGCCAAAGATAAATCTATGTATAGATGTTACACGAAATCAGTGATGTGGATGGAAATGAACAGGGAATAGTAGCATGGAGTGTACCTTCAAAATGCAGATATGTAATGCCCGTGGAGGATGATCCTGTAAATGAGATACAAATGGAAAAAGAAGAGACTTAGCTGGTGGTCCAGAAAAACCTTACTCGTAGAAAGCAATGGATTGAGCTGTCAAAAGAAGAGAGTGTTTGAATCCAAAGCTGATGAGAAGTCAAATAAGATGAGCCTTGAAATATGTTCACTGGATTTAGAGACATGGAAGTTGATTGAATGATGGGGAGAGAAGACAGATTGAATCATCCTGAAGGGTAGAGTGAGCAAATAGAAATGAATAGAGAAAATGCTTTTGAAAACTTTTAGCATAAAAGAGTTGTGGTGCCACTTAAATACCTAGTATATTATTCTGACCACCTGCCAATTGCCAGATCTTAATAAGGCATTTGTGGAGGTCTTACAGTATAATGTACTGTTTGTTCTCAAGAAAAATGAAATCTCATCATGAAAATAAGACACGCACTCCTGATGAGGATCCAGAAATTATTTGTGAAGAGATGAAAGGTAGTATTTACTCAGGCTTTGGAACATTTCAGGCATATCATTTTAATACAAATAATGTCATGGATCAGACAATTAGTATACTTGTTTTATAAAAGGGATTACCTGTGTAAATAATTTTAGAAAATCTATGTAGAAGGATGAACAAATACCACCTATGATGCAAATAAACATTTTAAATTTATTTCCTTTTACTATTGTTCTATGTAAATCACTCATATGATATTCCACAAATTGAACAGACTAGAATACTGTGACTTAGAAGTTAAGGTAGTTCTCAGAGGAACTCTCACTGTGTTTCTCAGGTCAAACTGAGAGACACTATGAGATTTGATTGTTATTCTGAATGTTATCCTGGATTTGAATATTATTCTGTTCAATTTAAAAATGCATATCCTAGGGCCAGGAATATAGCTCAGTGGCACAGCACCTGCCTAGAAAGCATGAGGTCGTGAGTTCAATTCCTGGTACCACACACACAAAAATGCATAGCCTTCCTTCTTCTACTATACTAACTGATAGATGCAGTAATAAATATAAAGATGCCTGCTAAACAAGTTGTATAAATTAGACATTCCTGAGAGGGAGGTGGATTTTTAATGAGGTGTGTTGGATATATTTCACACTGAACCTGGGAACTGAGTTGAACCTTGAAAAACTGATAGGATTTAGTTCAAGAGCCAACAGACTCTGGCCTTTGGTTCAAATGCAGGTTTTCAATGATTTGTGTAGAGTTCACGAACAGTTGTGTAGAGTTCAATAGTGTTTTTTCTATTTTTAAAGTGTACGATGTAAAATGACTATTAAACCTTTTTAAATGTTTTTTTTTTTTTTTTGAGACGGGGTCTCACAATGCAGTTTAGGCTGGCCTTGAGCTCACTTTGTAGCCCAGGCTGGTCTTGAACTCACAACAATACTCCTGGTTTAGCCTCCTGAGTGCTGGGATTACAGGTGTGCACCACCAAGCCCAGCAAAACTTCAGAAAAAATAT
Source organism: Chinchilla lanigera (assembly GCF_000276665.1). Lineage (NCBI taxonomy): Eukaryota > Metazoa > Chordata > Mammalia > Rodentia > Chinchillidae > Chinchilla > Chinchilla lanigera. The sequence continues at coordinate 21,417,775 of NW_004955415.1, read as the reverse complement.
TTGCTTAATTTTGCTTTGTGGCCAGGCACGGTGGTGTACACCTGTAATCCCAGCACTTGGGAGGCCGAGGCAGGAGGATCGTTGTGAGTTCAAGGCAAGCCTGGGTTACAGTGAGCTCAAGGCCAGCGTGAACTGCATAGTAAAACCCTGTCTCAAAAAGACAAAAAAAAAATTTTTTTTTTTTGCTTTGTGGTCCATAAATATTTACCATATTCTTTTTTATAAAAAAAACTCATTGGCCCTTAATTCAGTCAAAATATACATGAAAAGTTTAAATTAAAAAAAAATTATAGTAGAAGACATATTGTCATTTACCCCAATCAAAATACTACCCCTTACTCCAAACACCATTAGCCACTCTTTTTTTCTACTTTCTGAAGAAACTCTGGATGTCTTCTTTCATAAGCGTCTTTATGAAGTGTGACCAAATATACGTTGAATGCTTTTGCCCTGCACTATTAACAAGGCAGGCTTGTAAAAATATCATGGTGTGTCCTCAACTATCTTTGTCCCTGGATCTGGCACCTTTCAACGTCTGCTTCTTCTCAAAGTCAAAATGATCAGGAAAGGTGAACACTTTGAATCTATTCAGGACACAGAGACACCCATGACAGCACGACTAAAGCCGCTCCTAAAAGAGGACTTCTAGAACTGTTTCAGACACTAGCAAGAACAATGGGATGAGTGTACTCGAAGTGAAGGGAGTCTATTGAAGGGGATTAATGGCAATGTGTCTTTTATTATAACTGTTGAAAGTTTAAAGCTTCTCTGTATTTTTCAATCGCATCTCCTGTATGAGGGTCAAGCCCCCGTTCTGGACAATTCCATGTACCCAAGACTGGAGAAAGAAGCCACCGGGAATCTGCTTGGGGAGAGGAGGACCTAAACTGGGAAGCCAAGGAAGCTCCTCCCACAGAGTCTTTGTTACCAGGCAAGGAAGTCCCATCAATATTTTGCTGCATAAACATTTGCATAATTATCTCTACTAGGAGTTGAGGTTCTCCTGGGCAGCAGTCATTTGTCTCTGACCAGTGTGCCCAGCAGATTTGCACACATGGCTGATCGCAGACTTCAGGCTTAATCAATGCTGGCTGATAAGCAGTCTGGTGCCTGGTAGGCAAGCTATCAATCACCACCAGCTGACACTCGGCCTTCCTTGGGGTAGGGCACTCCAAGGGACAACAAAATGCGTCTTTCCATTGTAGCAAACGGGAAATTGGAGGAAAGAAAAATTCTTGTATTGGATGCTCACCTAATCACAATATCGACAGGAGGAAAGGTTGGCCCACGAGAAGGTGGGAGCCAACTCTCTAGCTGGATTATACTATTTTCACAAGGCAGCCAGCCATGCCCACGTTGGAAAGGAGGACTTGCAGCTTGTAATGAATGCTGATGGCAGCCCAAAGCTGAGCCCGGGGACCCCAAGCAGCATAATCAAAGTGGTGATTGATGAGATGTCAGAGACTCTGAGACACAGCCGGGGACGCATCCCGTCACGGAGGACCTGAGTGTTAGTCATAATGTCACAGCACTTGCTGCGGAATGATACTGGGGATGCGCCAGAACATTAGGGGAAGGGGTGCTCTGCCGTGCGCTCTCATGATAGCCCCTGGCCGAGCACCGCAAACGCTGGTATCAGCTACCAGGAAGGACAAATGCAGCCACGCAGGGGGAAGCAACGGGAGGTGCGAGAGACGGCAGGGCCCAGTGCCAGACAGGGAACAGGTGCTCCTTCGAGGCTGCCACTGTCCCGGGGCCTGGCGACCGGCCACACTGCACACCTACCACCGTGAGACAGGCTGTCATCTCACAGCTCTGCTCTTCAAAAACTAGAGGTCCTGCAGGACGCCGAGATAAAGGGACTCTCACGGCTGCTTTCCAGGAGAGGCGAATCCAAGTTTCCCTGCACAAAGTAATTTTTAAGATCCTTACCTCGTCCCCCAACCCCGCAGTGCAGGGTCAACTCACCAGCTAATCTGACTCTTCTTCCTTTTAGCATTTGCAAGCCATGGATTTCTGTGTTCTCTCTCTCCTCTGCCCAGTTTGTCTCTTCTCATAGAGCTAAGAGGCTCTATGAGAGTGTATTTGTAACTTCACAGTTCAGTTTGAGAGAGAAAGAGGTTTAGAAAAAAAGACAATTGATTCTCTAGAGCAATCATTTTTTTAAAAAAAATTATTATGTAAATCAGGCTCATATGTCTAAATTCATTAAGTGGGCTGGAGGGTCACTCACCCTGGAGAACTACAGGGATATTGGCTGAGACATTTCCATTATCCAGGCTGTGGTTACTGACCTTTCTTCCGCCCAAGCTCACTCACAAGTTCAAAAGGTTTCCCTAGGGAGGGAGCAGCTCAGAGTCGCAGAAAAAGACTTAACGAGGACCAAGCCTGCTTGGAAAGATCTGCCCCTTTCACCTCCTCCCAGTCCTCCTCCCAGCCCCTGACGGAATCCCCAGCGTAGCCCAAGCCAGTTGTAAAGGAATCAAAGCCACAGAAATGATGCGTTTCAGTCACGAGTTTCCCAGTAATTTCTCAGGTCTGAGATTTGAGGATCTAAATACCTGGAGGCCAAGGCAGATTGTTTGTATCCTTGACACTTCCTTCAGAGAACTGGAGAAATTGGACATCAGACTTTGAAAAGCATCTCTTTGGTGCCACAGCCCTACCAACCGGTGGAAAGGGGCATAGAGGGAGCTGCTGCAGTCCACAGATTTATACGAAGAAGGTTGTGGCTCTGGAAGCAGAGGCCGAGCTGAGTGTTCCCAAGAATGGGCATGTTACCAGAGTTTGGGGAGAAAGCCTGAGCTCCAGGGGTTCTAACAGGCAGGCTCAACCACCTGCCCAAAAACACCAGCCAGGGAGATGGGCAGTGGTGATGGATAGAGAAAGAGCTTTAGGTGGAATGGCCATGCCATGAAGGGCGGAGAAAGAGCTTCAGGATCTATCTTCCAGGGTCTGACAGATATTTAAAAGTTTCATAGAAAAAAGGAACAAAGGCGAGGGTTGGGGTCTGCATGGCTGGCAGGCAGGCAAGTGGGATCTAGTTGGTCATCCACTGAGGCCTGGTTCTACTAGCTGGCTCTACAGAGGTCTTTATGACTTGAGGGGGCACTGGGTTCCCATGAGATGATTGCTCCCACTTAGGGGTGCTGCCTTAGTTCAGTCATGGGGTGATCTGTCTGTAAGGCTCTGCTTTTCCTGGAATGTGAGGTGACTGCCACCTCAGGACAATGACAGAAGACTGTGAGGCACCACACCAGGGCATCTGGAACAGGACAAATGTTCCTGGGATTCTTGACCATACCTTAGTTACTCTTATGCTGGTGTCCTTAATCCTGAAGGGGGATGAGAAATATCAGGTAAATTTGGGGCCAGTATACCTTGTTTTAACAATTGTTAGACAGACACTCTGTAAATGGTTAACATGACTACATGTTAACCATTTGAGCAGGGATCTGACCCAATGTTCTGTACAATAAAGAAGACAGGTAAACCCGAGCCTGCTGCTGCACACCTGAAATCTCAGCACTCAAGAGGGCTAAGGCAGAAGGATCCCCAGTTTAACCCCAGTCTGGGCAACTTAGTCACGTAGAAAGACCCTGTGTGAAAATAAAAGAGGGCTGGGTGGTGACTGGCTCTTCACGGAGCTGCATTCTGACTGACTTTCTGGCACATGGCAGAGCTCTGCCGGGCTGTTGCTTCCTCCATGGCACCACGACCTCCGCTCTGCTACTTCAGTGCTGCGCACACCCGCAGGTCTATAGCGATGCAGCGCACAACAGCTCAGCTCTGGAAACAGCCCAGGTGCCTGTCAATGGACAGGCAAAGAAAGGATGGTTCATGCACACAATAGAATATCAATTAGCCATAAAGATGGGTGAAGTTATGTTGTTTGCAAGAATGTAGATGGATCTTGAGAGCATAATGTTAAGTGAAACAAGCCAGACATAGGAAATGAAATATCACTTGGTTTCTTTTATATGAGAACCCAAAATGTAAATAAATTGAAGAGTGAAATAAAGACATTATGGCAGGAAGCAAGGAAGCAGACTTTTTGGAGTTGGGGAGAAGGATCTGGGGAAAGTGAAAGGAATACAAAGGAAGATAGGGTGGTAAAAGCATTAAAATGGTCAAGATAGGATATGTGCACATACAAATTCCCCAAAACAAATATAACTATTATGTATCAGAAACATGCATTGATAAATAAAAATTCTATTCCCCTTTAAAATAAAGGCTGAGAATATAGCTCAGTGTGAAGGCCCAGGGTTCAGTTCCTGGTACAATGGTACTGCAGTTCAAGAACTTGGTTCTTCCCACAATTCTGGTCACAAATCGAATTGGCCAAGAACCAAATGAAGTTCAATGGTTAGGTTCAATGTTGGCCTTATGGAGAAAGTTGATTTGATTCTCCTCCAATTCAGTTTGCAACCAGAATCATGGAGAGAATTAACTTCACGTACAGAAGTGCCACTTGTACTGCAAAGCAAACAAATATAAAATAAAGGCAGAGATGCCAAGCTTTATCCTGCTTTTAGCTACTCTTGGGCTCCTGCAGATACAGCCTCTAGGCCCCTGTCATGTTTTCAGATCTCTTGCGTAAGTACCTAAGAGCGAAATCTATGTGTTACAAGCCAGGTGAATGATTTTAACATTAGACACTTCCAAAACAATTGGGCAAAGGGGTTACCCCACTTCTCACTCTAATGCAGTGTTTGAGAGTTCCAGCTACCTTGCTTTTTTCCCAATCGCTAGTTTCTCTCATCTTTGCTACTGCAATGGGTGAGAAGTCATGTCTCATTTGCAAACTTTTTCAAAGCTGGAGATTTTCTGGGTACCTGGTGCTCAGTTTTAGTGGAAACTTGAAAGGCAAGAATCACAATAGGAAGGTGTATATTTAGAGGCAGGCTGCATATTTCCATTTTAAAAGGGAACCCCCTCAAGCACCAATTTGAGTTCAAAATTCCTCCCCAGAAGTCTAGTTTCCTTCACACTTGTTTATAAATATTTACCTTCACATTTTTAATGATGACAATGTATACAGCACGAATACCAGGCGCTGCCAGGTATAAATATTCATCATAGAGGTTGCCAATTGTTTCTATGTAGGACACTGAATTCCTCCTGCCTTCACTTACACATGAACAGAAGGTTCTCCTGACTTCACTGGCTCAGGTCCTTTCTTACTTAGCGGCATGATGTAAGGCAAGTTATTTTGCCTTTGTAATGAACCATAAGAGCCATCTTCACAGCCTGGGATAATGATAAATCTACCCCTGGGTATGCGTCTAAAACATGAAATCCCCAGACTGGCATGTGGGAAACGCATAATAAATGCAAAGTATTCAAATAAAACAAGCATTAAGAGATTTACCCTCCCCCAATCCTTTTTTCCACTTAATGTAGCTGCGGAGCTGGTTTGATATCTTAAGGCCACTGAGAAGGTTGTGCTAAGGGGTCCACACAGGCAGATGTTATTCAACATACCTTCCAGTTTCTGAAGAAACTGTTTCAGGAAGAGTACACCTTGGGACAATAGGACCTGGAGGGATTTGTGAAGCCTTTGACGTCCATGCAAAATTGTGGGAAGCTTCTGAAACTGTCTAAAATACCGAGGAATTTCCACTCTGTGATCTTTAGCAAGCAAGAGAATGGGAATTCCAATGGCTATTGGAGGGTGTGGAACAGATTCTGGGAAAACAGAGGATGAAGACAGTTTCAGTTCTGACTGGCTTACCTTAAGTCTCAGTTTCCATGTCTTTAAAATGGACATAATAATAATATCATGTACCTTCCTAGGAACAAACAAATGCTATGCTTGGCATCTGGGAAAGAAACTCAGTAAGAACCAAACAAATATTTGTTCCCTCCCCTCTACTGACCTGCTTTCTTAATTACTGAAGTCTTCCCTTTTACTTCTAGGCAGTGAAGAGCAGGCACAGTCTCTGTTAAATTGCAGATGACTCTAGGAGAGAAGTATACCAAGTTTCTTCAGCCATTCTCACCTTGGTATGAAAGCACCAGGTTGATTTATTAACATGCAACTTATGCGTCAGATACCAGCAGACCACAAAAGAGAAAATACAAGTAAGATTATTTCTTTTTAATTAGAGGATTCCTTTTAACTAACAAGAGTATAAAATTAGTGGATTAGTTCAGGACTTCTCCCTTTATACTTCTATGTCTCCCTTCTAAGTCTCTATCCATAACTATAAAGGCTCAAAGATTTTATTTTATTTTTAGATCTCAGAATCTTCTTATCTTTTAACTCTGGAGTCAGCAAACTCTGGAATCTAAAGAGTGAAAAAAATCTCAAGAAATTAAACAGAGTAATTGAGATGAACAGCTCTCAAGTTACGGTGAGGCCATAATTAAATAACCAGCAAAAATAACTTGTGATGGAGAACAATATTGGAGGAGGGGAATAAATAAGCATGAATTTAAACATCACCTGCAAGAAATTTCTAGGTGTCTGACTCTATACAGTTAATTTTAATTAAAAATTCTTTGGCTGCTTTGCTTTTAGGAGAACTCCTCAGAGCAAGAGCAAGACTGCTATTGATGGCTGTGGAGAACTTAATAAAAACTAGCCCAGAGAGGAGGGAAAGAGTCACAGAGTGAACTGAGCTGCACAGGTAGATTTACCATCATGGTAATCTGACCTTAGAGAAGTGGCGAGAACAGGGCTCCTGCCTGACATGACTTGCGTAGAAACCAATAGTATAGCACGGGTTTTCGGAAGAGGAAACCTTTATTGTAGGTCTGCCAACCAGGAGACAGGAAGCACGATCCAACCTGGTTCCCAGATAGGCTGGTAGGGAAGGAATTAAGCAGCTGCAAAATAACATCTGAAGGGGTTAGGGATTTAGCCCAATGGCTCAGCTCCTGCCTGGCAAGCGTGAGGTCCTGAATTCGATTCCCGGTAAACTACCCCTGCAACAGACAAAGGAAATTTTCAAAAAAGAAATAGCATCTGATGGATGTGATTGGGTCTTTTCCAGTCTCTAGCTTATTGTGGTGCTTCTAGCAATTGCTCACCATAGCCCTGGCTTCTGATAAGGATCTGTGAGCTATATTTTTGTTCTTTAGCTTCTGCTTCTTGGAGACTTTGTTCCACAGAGCTCTTCTGGCCAGTTTTAGGTCAGGTCCTAGAGTTCCACACTTGTGTCTGGAAAAATAGCCTGGAGAGTTTTAGGAACAGTAACAATTGTCAGTATGTGGCCAGAGTTCAGAAGGAAAACACATGGTGAGTGGAGAGGAACCAAAGAGCCTCCTTCTAAATCCACATGTAAAGGTGATGCCCTCATCCTAAAAGGATGGGCCAATGTCAAGAAGGGCCAGGGATTCAGTGGTGATGATTTTCTTCCCCTTGAGGTTTTCTCTATTGGCTCTGAAGTTATCCTGAGATAGAGGATGCGAAGTCTGCATCCCATTTTCTTACTCTGGGGTTGTGGTGGGGAGGAGCAACTGGAAGCTTCTCTTCCTCTTCTCTCCATGAGACAAGGCTAAGAGCAGATGCAGAGTGAACTTAGCAAAGATAAAGCCTGGGTTGCCTTCCTGATTTAGGTTCTTTGAGAAGAACTAACTGCACAAGGAGAGACAGAAGGAACCGTCTTACTGTGAAATGCAAGGACTCCTGGCACGAGCTTCCTTCCCCTTAGGTTCCTTTGTACCTGGAACTGGAGCTGGAGCTGAGATGCTTGTGTAGGCAGTTTACTGAGCTTTGCATCAGGGCTGCCGTCAGAGGAAGCCGGGGTACAGGAAATGAGCTCAGCAGGACCTGTTCAGTGGCTAAAGGGTAAGGCCAAGTACAGTTATGAGTCAAGCTTGACTCAAGCCTGACCTTCTGGAAGGCTCTGGAACATGCATTGTAGCACAGATTAATTCCCACCTTGAGGACACTGTGTACCTACCTCCTAATGATGGTGGATGAAATCACGGGCTGAAGGCCACTCCCAGGGTGAGGGGGTAACCTTTGTACCTACTTACCTTCTTACTCCCTACCTACAGGTGAAGTGACTTCAACTGACATGAACAATGACATGAAAAGACCCTTCTGTGGCATTAGCAGCCATCAGGGCAGCATGGAGCTGAGTAATAACCTTCCATTAAAGAGGGTTGGGTGGGTCACTAACAGCTCTACTGTATAGGATAAGATTTGACCACTCAGAAGGAATGAGTAAGTCATCACAATAGACACAATAGACAGGGCCAATAGGCTGAGGTGAGAGTGGGCAGCATCTTATTAGCAGTTGACTCCTGGCATAAGACAGTCTAAGAAAAGCCCTCTTCCATCATCCACAAATGTTTTCCTTTCTCATCTATCTGTGTACATGGACTACTGTACCTACTCCCATTATGCCCTTTATTTGGGGTGCATTTTTTTTCAGGACATCTAGGTGAATACACATTTAAAAAGCAGTAGAACGTTATTACTAATATTTCTGCTTAAATATAGGTGCTAGGAATATTTTGTCTCTAGATGTAATTTTTTTCTAAAAGAAGGAAAATTATATGTCTTTACATGTTTCCTTTACTTAAGAGAAATGTTATCTTTCCAAGAAATGCAACCATTTTTATTTATTTCTGCTCCTTTAGAAAATACTTGTAAAGTAGTATGATGAGACGTTCTACTACAATTAAAACTAATTGCAGCCACATTCATATGTTTTATCGGTACCAAGATTGATGCTTTTCAACATTTTAGTCTTGCCAAACTTCAAGTGCATCTGGTGTTTACAATTTCTTTGGGTCAGGTGAAAGCTGAGACTTAGAAAAACTGCTTATGCCTGTGAAAAGTTAGTCACCAATTCATCTACTTTTTTGTATACTATTGATACTACCTGTGTTCTCTTCAATTGCAGTCAAGAATTTGGCATTCAAATGAAACATTTTGAAGGCAAAATGCACAAGAATAGGGATTTGAAGTATACATTTGATATTAGTAACGCAAATATATGGTGTTGGTTTTGTTTTGCTTTGTTTTTGGTTTTTTTTGTTTTGAATATTTGGTGTTGGAAGAATAAATTGACTCCATTGTTTGGAACAGCCTCAGAGATACTTTATATGAATGAAGGAAGATACTCATAAATAGAGCAGTTAAGCTTTCTTACTGAGGCACACCCAAAGCCATTACTCATCCATGCCAACTAGTGAAGTCAGGAGAAGAGTGCATGTCCTTTGGAATATGTGAAAAAAATAAAGCCACAGGAATTTGATAGGACTTGTTTGTACCTTTCTCAGGATTAGCATAAAACCATCATGTCCTAGTTCAACTGACAATATTTTAAAAATTTGTCTTAGTTCATGTATATTTTATAGACCAGTAGTCCATGAAATATGGTGCTAGGCAGTAAAATACTCTTTGGAGGAATTATTTTGGAAAGGAACTGATAGAACATGCAATCCGAATGATGAAACCACCAGGTCCCCACCTATAGCAGTAAAGTTAAGTTTATATAGCTTGAGGCAGAAAAGGGGAGTGGAACTCAGAGGATACCAGGGAGAACCTTAGTGAGGGGTATAGCTAGAGGGCTTTCCATAGATTGGGGCTTTAGATAAATCCAGGGTGAAATTAAGGAAGAAGAGGCTAGTGACAGATTACTGTTGTGAAATTAAAATACATTTTATGTGCGAGGCAGGAAGATGAAAGTGAATTGGAGCCAGCCCTGTTAAAGAACAGCAGTTACTCACATTTGTCAAAAGAAGGCTTGATGCTCATGGTTATATTATGGAGTTGCCTTGTGTCTGTCTTATTGCAAACCTCACTGTGACGTGGCCTCCTCTAAGTATTGTTTACACTCCTCCAGTGGGAGCATCATGGCCTGGCTACCAGAGGGGCCATTGTAGTAAAGTTTGTGTAAAACTCACTAGACTTCAAGTTGAAAGCATGGATATACAATCCTCACATTTTTGGGTGTGGGAATGTGTTTAGTCTTTTATAACCTTCCTGAACTTTGCATTCCTTCACTATAAAATAGATCTACTAACACATACTTGGAATGCTTGGTGAGAAGATAAGATGGGATTATCTCAGCATATAGGACAAGAGTAGGCAAAAAAACATGTGTTGATTCCCATCAGGCCATGGTGGAGAGAAGATCCAATATGCTGAAGGACCTGGGCCCTGAATGGAAGTGGAAGAAGAAGCCTGGTGTTTGGGAGGACACAAATACCCAAGGGACATTCCCATAACAGCCAAGCACATTTCACAGCACCGAGCTGGGATTCAGGAGCCTGCCTGTCACATCTGACATCATGTTGTCCCGAAAGCAAATCCAGGGCCAAACATTCCTGGGAAGTGATTTAGGATGGAAGAGTTCCTTCCAGAGGTCAGGAATGGATTGTGGGAAGTGGTCAAGAGAAGGGAAGAAGCCATGCAAGGATGTGATTTCAAGTGAAACCCCAACCTCATCTTGATCATGCAGGGAGCTTTACAGCATGAATTACACATTAGAATTTGTCCCACCTTAAGGTTTTTGCATTTCTGCACCAGTCAGGCATTAGCCATGGGCCCCTTTGGGATAAAACCCTGGACATCTGCAGTGCTTATGGTAGCAGGAGCAAGCCACTAGTAGCAAATCATGCAGAAGCTCAGGAAATGGGTGCACAATGACACTAAGAGATCGAGGGGATGTGAAACCACCAGTGTCCACCTGGGGGAAGAAATAAACACCTCCGAACAGGCTTTTTGGACTTATTCCTGGATGGCTTACTTAGGCTCCAATGCTGTAATGACACCCTACTATTACTGCTCTCACCTAGAGATGCCGCTCTTCTTGAGAATCTGTCACTTCCTGGAGCACAGCACTAATTGAAAGGCTAGCATTTCAAATGAAATATGTCAGAGATAATACTTAAAAGATGTCATTCTGTCTGGTATGTCACCGGAGTGTGACATGACTAGGGGAGCCCTGTTAGAAGTAATGAGGCAAGATGAGCCTAGCAGATTCAGTCCGCAGAGCACTGCTCAAGGAGTGAACTAATATTATTACTGACCATAAATGCTGTTAGGGAGATGTGGAGAGGATGTTAACGCCACTAAGCATTACAATCAAATCTCAATAATGACCAGTGAAGCAGGCTAATAAATTGTAGATTATGTGCGCCGTGCATATTCATGCCATCAGAAATCTCAGCTTCCTAGCTACAAAGCTTTCAAGGGCTCCCGCTGCAAAGCACTGGGCTTACAGCCACACAGAGAAAAAGAAAAACAAGAGCTGACGATTCTGATAGAATTATCCAAGTCCTCTGCTATCAAGCACTTTGCTTTTTTCCTTCCCCCTGATGGAACCGGAAAAGGTGGAAAGAAACTAGGAAAGGAACTCCTGAGTCCTAATGCAACACATGCCCCTGCGTCAAGGGGGACAGGGAGAGCAGACAGCTTCCTCTATCGCTTGTCACCCACACCTCAACATCAGGCCTCCCAGCCTTGTTTCTCTGGCTCCAGGGCTTGCCAAGCACATTTTGGAAAAGTAAAATGTACTTGTCCTGAAGAAAGAGGATGCCATGTGTGTGCACTTGTTGAAAATAAATCTGCTCTTACCAAAAGCCGTCCAGGAAAAGCTGAGGAAAACCCTTCAGGAGAAACATTTTCATTGCACCAGTGATTTTCATGTTCTGGGGATCGCCTGAGAGCCACAATTTCTTCAGAACCAGGGCATGATCTCTGAGGATTTTGTGTTTCTTTAGAAAAGCCCACTTTGGTAGATGTGTCCTTACCGCGCCTGGTAACAGTATCTCCCAGACGCAGTTTATGCCTCCTTGACCTCCCTTTGCCCAGGGAGCTACTGCCCCCTGGAGTCAAGCAGAGGCATAGACACGTACTCCTACCCTCCACCCCAATCTACCCTATGCCCAGATAAAATAAATGGACTGGGCAACAAAACAAATTGAACGAAACAGAAGCTTTTCTTTGATCAACATTAGAACCTTTGCATAATAATGATCTCATGGTTCAGACACGTTTTGGATGAGAAAACTCCAGTCCAGAAAGAAGATCTGACTGTCCGAAGTCACGGTGAGAGGGTGGCATTGGTAGGAAATTTCAAGTTCCTAAAGTGCCAAGATCCTCAAAGTGAAGGCTGGAAGATGCAGCTGCCAGCTTTGGCGCCTTCCGCCTCAGGGGTGTGGATTTAGAAGATGACACGAGGCGTGGAGCCTCGTAATTCTGCGACAGCTGTTTCTCACACGGCTACTTTGTGATCCGAGAGGAAAGAGCTCAGAGCTCCCATTTGGCGAACCTCAAACCCGAGGAGCATTCTGCTAGAAACACTCTTGAACTTTCTCACAGTGAAACTCAGTCTTCTCGGGCTCGTGTCTGACCTTCTCTCATCCCTTAAGTACCTCATCGGACTTGTGTCCCAGAAGCTGAGTCATCTGAGCCCAGGCGGGAGGTTCTTAGCTCTGCGTTTTTCTAGTGTCCTTGGCGGGTAGAGATCACAGCTGGCATGGCCATTGGTCCGGAGAATGATCCCATCCAAGAATGCCAGGAGACTTGGGGAATTAAGATCATATAAGGAGGAGAAAGAGAAAAAGTTGCCCCAGATTAATCCGATACTAATTTCCATTGTTTCCTGCTCCTTCCTCTTTAAAAGCGTTGGGCAGACATAATGATCATTATGCGTGGCAAACATGTACCAATAAAAAATAAATAATAAAAAAAATAAATCCTCCACCATTACTCAAAGAAATGATGGTCAGAAGCATGACTCTTTAATGTTAGGATGAATAATTCGTTGCTTGGCATTTCATAGTTTTGTGGGAATCTATTCTCCTACTATTAAATATTGATTGAACATTTTCATGGAAATTAAATGCTACTCCTCTCCTTGTGTCCTATTTTTTCTCTCCTCTCTTTTCCTCCTCCTCTTCTTCCTCTTTCTCTTTCTCTCAATCCCTCTCCATCCTTTTCCTCCCTTCCTCTCTTCTTTCTTTTTTCTTTCTTCCATCTTTCGGACAACGGCACCATCAGATCTTTAGAATCCTAACTATGCTAGCAGAGTGGATGGTTTGATAGTAATCTTCTGGGGAAGATGCCATGGATATTTTGCTCTGAGTAGCTCTCTGGCAATCCTTCTACTGGCTGAGAGACCTGCCCATACAGTGGAAAGCTCCAAAGCACAGCAGAGTGGAAGCAGAGCTGTAAAAGCTCTTCTAAAACTGTCATAGGAAAGTGTCTGACATTGCAAGCTTAATTTGGTAGGCAAAAATATTGAGTACTTAAAAATGTAAAAGCTTTCATTCACCATTTTGCAAATATTTAACGAACTGTATTATAGACACTTCTGACATGACAGTAATTGCAAATGCTTATCTTTCAAAGCAAGTCATCTTCATATCTCCTGGATGAAGGAGCATTGACAGATCTTAATATCTGAATGCCTTGGGGATGGGTAAGAGGCTCAGTCATCAAAGGGATTTCAAGTTTTTATGAACCATAGACCTGTCACTATTGGGCACACCTAACGGCACATGCTCAGGAGGGGAGAGCAGGAACGTGGGTGGTAACCAAAGGTTGCTGTGGTCCAGGACACACATTTAAAAATGGGAGCGTTTCAAAATGAATACAAATATGGAAGTTTGAAAAGATAAATGAAGAAAAGGGGTGTATACAAGGTAGGAAAGTTACTTTCTCAAGGTCCATGAAAGGCTTTGGAAATTAATCTGTTGATTAACTATGTTTAAGATACCATGATGGATATCCTAAGCTTTTTGACAGGATTGATCAGGGGCTGTGATGGGTCACCACCAAATATACAGTCACCGAAAATTTCTGAGATCTCAAGAATTTTTATCTTTCACAAATGCAGATGTACGAAATAGGACATCTCAATTTTGAGGAAGTTTCAAGATATATACATATATATATATAATTTTACATACAACAAAATATTACAGTCAACATATTATTGGACTTCCAGGGTATCAAATTCGCAAAAGAAAAAGATGCATATGATGAATTAACACTCTATTAAAGTCTTCACATAATTCACTGTAAAATATAGAAATGATCCAGCAAGGAAACCATTCACAGATGAAGTATGTGGCATAATGAATTGTAAAAAATATATATACAATTAAAAATAGTGGGAAAAAAGTAAAAAAAATTGAAAAGCTTGACAGAAAATTAAAGATTTTAAAAAGTATGTTACAAAGATTGATTAGGCACAGAGAGATAGATCACATACAAAAGCTTGAAGACTTTCATAACCACTAAGTATAATTTGAAATCTTGCTTCATAGTGAATAGCATGTTTGTAGTCTCTTTGGTTTTCGTTTAGGACATGGCTCTCCCGGGGTAATACATCCCCATTTATCTTCTTTCCATATACACTGACATGTGCATTCCCTTAAATTTCCTCATCTTCTAAACCATGTTTCTGTGTTGTTTGGGAGACACAGAAATCCATTCGGCATGCACTCATACACAGACCAAGTATTTTGTGGGAACAATTCTGTTAATCAATCAGCAACACCGCAGGTTAAGTATCTTCTCATCCTACCCAGGCACAGAATTATTTTCAAACCAGTCAGTCACTTTGCTGGCTTCTTCAGGCAAATGTAGCTTGAATTCATTAAAGGCTCCTAAAATTTCATCAGCTGGGAGGACTACCAAGGCAAACAATTTTTAAACCAAGGTTTTTGTCCTTGCTGTATCACATGGTAAATCCATTGAACTGAATTTTCTGCCAAATGTAATGGGCTGAAAGGAATAAAAACAGACTTTATTGGTAACACCTTGAAATTTATTTTCAAAGTCCTTGGTTATACCTGCTTCCAAGACTGACATTGTTATTTAGGGATTCTGTTGAAATTCCTCTTTTTTTTTTTTTCTGTGAAGTCCCCTAAGTCTTCCAATAAGTATTTATAAAGTGCTTACTTTTTTAGCCATTAATGCTGAAACGAATAGATGTGTTCTAGAGATTTCCTAACAGAGGCATGAATTTGTATATTTGATATAAAAAATCAATGGGGACAATTTTGAGAGTGCTACCTATTATCCAAAAAGCAGCATGAGCTAATTTTTCTATGTTAGATTTAATGGTAAATGTAAGAAGTCTATATTTTTCAGTGGTCAAGTCCCCAACCAAGAATAGTTCAGCATATAATGAGTTTTGTAACACTAACGGAGCCTCTATCTCAGGAGTATCTTTGGTTCAAACAGTTGGGAACTTCTCACATCCTTGTATTCTCTAACCAAGGGTGTTTTTTGAGGCAAGAAGATACTATATGTGAAGGGAGGATAGAGAATAAAAAGATTTAAGAACTGTGCTGCATATAATCAAAAATGCACCAAACCCTTCCTGAGAATTTGGATTTTTATCCTTTGATAAGAGCCTCTGTTTTTCAATGGGAATTGTGGTTTCAGGGATTTGGATTTCAGTATTTCAATATTCAGAATTTTAGTCTTTTGGATTTGTGATTTTTATAGATTTTAGACATTAAGGATTTTGACTGGTTGGGGTTTCAACATTCTGGATTACAGCATTTGAAACTGCGTCTTTTGGGATTATGATAACACCAGTGGTGGAAAAGCCCTGAGTTAGTTATTCACCCTCTGTATTCCCGTTACTCATCCTTACATATCACAGTAAAGATTACACAAATTAAGCAACTATTACTAATCAGTATAATATAGAATCCTGTCTTCAAAAATGAACTCTTTTATGGAAGGGAACATGAAAAATTTCAGTGTTCAGTTTTCTTTTTTCCTCTTTGAAACTGTAATTATTAAGATATGTTAATTACAAATTGATGGATTTCATTGAGGAATAAACATGGATCCTGTAGGCTTTTTTATTTTAAACATTTTTTGGAGAGCTGGGGATCCACTCCAGGTTCCTGTGCATGCCAAGCAGGGGCTGCACTCAGCCCTCATATTTTTCTTTTTCCTTTGCCCATCTGTATTAGTCAGTGTAGACTAGTTGTTGATTAAATAATTGGGGACAATAAACTAGCTTAACTTATGTGTAAAGATGACTGTCACAACCCATTCCTTGTCAACTTACCCAAACCCATTTCTTTGTCATTTTTAATATACCAAGAAAAACAATAACATATCTATATTTCCATCTAACATAATTTGTTTAAGGTGCCTAAAACTGAAAATGCTCTCACCCTTTCTCTAGAAAGAGGGAAAAGTGCTTGGACAATATTTACTTTTTTCTTAGATATCTTGAAACTTAAATGCAGTGATGTGAAAACTTATAACACACCTTATATTGTGTGGTAAGGGATGAGAAAGGGAAAAAAGCACAAATATTTGCTGTACACACATACACAACAAATATATATATATAACAATGCACAAAAGAAATATTCAGCTATTAAAATGTTACTTTTGCAGCCAGGCATGGTGGTGTATGCCTGTAATCCCAGCACTCGGGAGGCTGAGGCAAGAGGATCATTGCACGTTCGAGACCAGCCTGGGCTACAAAGTGAACTCAAGGCCAGCCTGAACTGCATAGCGAGACTCTGTCTCCAAAAGACAAAAAAAAAAAAAAAAAAAAATCTTACTTTCTATGACCAGTCACACTGTTTCTGCTAGGTAGGTAATATTTATAAACACCTTTTTCTGCCACCATATCCCCTTTGGCCTTGGCAGTCATCTTAGTCAGTCCTTTGCCTGGTAGACTGCCCCACTCTTTCATTCTTGAAGGCTGTGAACCATCAGCAGTGCTGCCTTCATTGGATCATTGTAGTTTTCCATTGACTTTATTTACAAGGCATGGTGGAACTCAAAGGTTTACCTATATTCCAGAAATACTGCTTCTTACTGTTATTGTGGAAGAGCAACTCAATTTCCCCTTGGTAATCAAGGTTAATCACCCCACTTGGTACAGTAATACCTTGCTTTCCTGTTGATGCACAGGTATGAGGAGTCAAATGTGGCTTTTTTTTTGCCTTCATTTTTCCTGCTCACAGGCAATAGGGTCTAAAGAGTACCTATTTTTTTCTATTTCTCAAGCTTCTGGCCTCATAGTGCAGTGGGAATAGATGAAGCTGGAGGAAGTCAATAATCCATAATAATTCTGTCTCAGTAGTTATTTCTGGGGTGGTCTTTGTTCAGTTCCGTGCACAGAAGGATGGCCTAACCCAGGCTTTGAAGCATATTCCTATTAAGGACGTATACAGAAAGCATTTCAAAATAGTGATTTTTTAAAGATCTGATTTTTTATCCTTCCTTTTCTGTTGTGACCTTTTCCCTTCTCAGTTAGAGGCATCTACATTGCCTTGAGGATAAGCAGATCATTAGAGAGAAAATGAAAAGAAGAAACATTCAATGTTCAGCTTTCTGACTTCCAAAAGAGCCTTTTGAGAATCAAAAGGGATGGCTTGAGAGAGATAGGGCAGTGTTTAGGCCATCCTCATAGAATTAGAAAGAGAGTGGAGAGTCATTGGGTCATGATAGCATCTGTGCTACAATCACATAGCAAGAGGGAAAAGTATGAAAAGAGACATGGCTAGACTCAGTAGAAGATAATCCGTTCTACAGTCCTAACAGAACAGGAAAGGCAAATGATGGACAGGGTAGAAGGTGAGACACGTTGGCGCTATGAATATTAAGTGTGTCGTAGTTCCAAGGTTTTGGTTACTCCCAGTGACAAGGACTGAGTTCTCCATAGCAGAGGTTAAGGGGTCAGGTGGATATCTCCATGTATGACAAATAGATGACATAGAGGTAAATACTTTCTACTGGTCTTTCGTTGGGAGTAGAAAGATGGGAACATGGACCCAGCTGCATGACCAGGAGCTGTAATGACTGTGTTGCTGACCAGAGCCTGGAGTGACCATGTTTTCAATATGGCTACCAACGATGGAACCTAGATTAATATTAGGAACATCCACAGAGGGCACAAACATGAAACCAAAACAAAGAGACAAGCAGCAGAATTTGCTGTAAAGCAAAGCAATTTAAAGAAAAAAGAGGTAGAATACTTTACCAAGCAAATACAAAGCAGGGAAGGAGAATAACAGCAATAAAGAAAAAGCACTGTCATCTGAAACCCAAAATGAGGTGATAGACACAAGCTCAACTAAATTTAATGGTTTAAACTTGCCTACTAAAAACCAAAGTTTATAAAATGAAATTTGAAATAGGCTGTTTCCATGAGATAAAAATTGCTGAAAACAATATCACATAGAAAACTTTAAAACAGAGTCATGAAAAGCAAAATCAATACTAGTAAAAAAAAATCAGCATAAAAAAGTAATATCTGGAAAAATAAAATTTAACTCAATATCACTAGGTGAAAAAGTGACATTATATAATTTAAAAAGTGCAAGCCAAGGGAAGTTATGCCAATCATGAACTTGTACACACTCACCAACATAGACTTAAATGTAATGAAAGTAAAACTTGCAGAATTGCAAGGAATATTTAGGAAACAGAGAAACCCTGGAGACTTTTAAAGAAACTCCATCTAAAATAGATAAATTAAGAGGATGAAATACGAGCAAATAGAATGATCTAAGCAACAAAATTTAACAGATAATTGAAAGTAATTATTTACTGACTCATTGGTATTATCACTTCTGTTATGTCTATTTTCCTTGTTCTACTTTTCTTTTAATTGTAGCATGGTATAATATTCATGGATACAAATAAACAGGTACTGAAATACAAACATCTTAATAGGAAATTATAATCACTGAATTTATCATAATAGCATATTGTAATCTGCAAGGGTGAGATGAAGATTTTTTTAAATTCTGAAGAAGAAAACACCCAGGAAAAGCCAAGGTAGATGATTGGAAAGTGTGGTTACACTAAGAGGTGTGTGTTTAGAGGAGATGGGGGTAAGAATATTGGTCCAAGAGAATCACAAAGATATAAGGAATCAGCATCAAGACAAAACCACATCGTATTAATGGCCATCATGGAAACCAAGCCACAATCTGAGGTGAACAGGATGTGGCTCCAAGGTAAATTTGCTTATCATTCCCTATAAAAACTGCAACTTCCATCAGCAGTGGTCAACCCAGCACATAAAGAGGCACCAGCAGTAGATTGCTACTTGTGCTGTGAGGCTTTGTCTAGCCCGTTATGAACTGCTTCCTTTGGAGAAGCACTTGAAAGGTCAATATTCTGTGACAATTATAAACAAACCCATACTACTCCTGACTTCCAGATACAGTGGGGTTCTTAGTGGTCAGAGGAAATGCAGTGGTAAGGAGGATAAAGTCAAGCGCTATTCACTCAGGTGGTACAAACTCCCTCATTATAAAGGAAGCTAGAGAGAATTTACCATGCTCGGGAAGTAGTTTGCTACAGATAATTTTCCTTCAAAAGCTGAAGTTAGACACAGGCATAATTCAAAGAATGCTTCTTTTCAGAGAAAAAAATATAGTTTTAATTTTCAAGTGTTTGTCGAGAACACTGTACCCAGAGAAATGTTGTCAACTGGAAACTGTCCCTTTAGGACACACAGTCCACATTTCCTTATTCAATAAAAATTAACTGAAAAGGGAGGGATTTCACTGAACATTACAGAAAGTTATTCTTCTCTCATCTTTCATTCCTCCTGTGTGCATGTTTTCGCAAATGTCCTATTCATCTCTCCCTCCCCTCTGCATAGCCATGAACAACTACCCACCTCCCATACTCCCTGCAAATGAAGCCTTCTATGGAAGATTCTCTGAGACCCTGCCTCAGATCTTAACACTATCCCCTGCTGCCTTTTAGTGTGCTTCTCCTTTTACCCTACTTGCTTTTCTACCACCAACTCCAGGAAGGTTCATACTTCTTTTCCTTCTCTCCTTTACTTCCCATCACATTTAGGCACTGTGCTCTGTGAGACACTACCCTATACCCAGTGTTCTGTGGTGACAAAATTAGAAATGGTGCCTACCTTTCTGATACTTGGACCTTAATGTAGAAGACCCTTATTTAATACTAAACACCTTAAATCAACGTGCATCCATGGATTCTACCAGTCATGCATTGAAAATATTTTTTGAATATTTTGAATATGTTTTGAACATATGTTGATTCTTTTTCTCTCCTTATTCCCTAATGAATTCAATATGACAACTATTTATGCAGTGTTGTCCTTGTATTGGGTATTATAAGCAATCTAAAGATGAATTAAGGCTTATGAAAGGATGTGCAAAGGTTATATGCACATACTGTACCATTATATAGAAAAGACTTGAGCCTTTCTGGATTTTAGTATTCACAAGACTGGGAACTAATCCTCTGAAGATACCAAGGAATAACTATATACACACAAACTTTGAAATAGCCCATGAGAGAGAATTATTTTGTTCTGTGAAAGAGACAATAATAATATGGCAACATAATTCACTTAGAGAGGAAGGTCCTGCCCTCGAGATGAGTCTGAAGGATGGTGAGCAGAAATGAGCTGTCGGGCGAGGAGAGGGGTGGGAGCTCATGCTGAGCAATCAGGCTCTCTCGGTTGGTGAAGCACATTTTTCCCACTGGGAAGTAAGGAGAGAAATCTTTCTGTGTTTTACGCATGGGAGAGAAGGCTAAGTTTGTTTTAAATGATGTCAGTCTCAAAATTTCTACTCAAACCTTTTGATGTTTCTCAGAGTGGTTCTGGCATCTAAATTTCATAGAAATCCAAGGCCAGACTGATTTTGAATACATGTAATTTTTTGATCTTTGTCTTACTTCTATCAAGTGCTTATAATATTCTCCCTTCTCCTCTCCTCTCCTCCCGTTTCTGCTCTCTCTTTCTCCCTCCTTCCCTCTCTCTCTGTCCTGTACTGACAATTGAATCCAGAGTCTTCATATTGAGCTAAATCCCCAGTCCATTTTTAATTTTTAATTTGAGAGAGGCTTTTACTAAATTGTTAAAGTGTCCAATCTAGCCTTGAACTTGAGACATTCCTGCCTCAGCATCCTAAAGTGGTAGAATTACAGGGGTGTGCCCCCATGCCCCAGTCATTTCCTGCTAACTCTTTACATTTAAGATACTCATGATATGTGCTAGAAAAGCCTTATCTTTAGTGCTCCAAGGTGATATATTTACCTCAGGATATGTTTGCATTGTGTTTAATTAATTTGACTACATATCAACTGTTTGCTGTTTGCTTTTTATCTTTTTCTTCTTTTTTTTTTAGAAACACTATTCATATTTTGACTTTTCACTTCTGCTATAAAACTACATTGTATTATTTGCAATTAATTTTAGTTTATTTCTTTCCCTCCAAATTCTGGCACAAATTGCCAAAATTCTAATGCAGCACCCATTCTCTCCCTTATGTAAGAGCCACTCTTTTTCTCTTCTAGGGGCGGTTGGTCCCATATAGAGCTTTTTATCTCCAAAGTCCTTTCTGATACTGTGTCCTACACTATTGTCATTACTGGTTAGACAGTGAGTGGGTGTCTGTCCCAAGCCATGCCCTGAAGATTTTCTCTCTTGAGCATTTATAATTGGGATTTAAAGTTACTTTCAGTTTAACACAGTCAGTAATGCCCAGCTGTCAGTTCCAGACCATCTTTAGGTATAACTAGTCAGAGCTTACCAAACCCCTATGACTTTCAAATAATATTCTTTTTATTTTCATGTTTTTACAGTATCATTTTATTGCTTGTCATCAAAATAACTTCCCTAACTCTGTATATCAGGAGAAATTATTCCAGTGTTCTAAATGGCTTCCCACGTTAACCTACATGCAAAGGATTAGGGAATATTTAACAAATTTAAAACTGGCGAAAGTCAATTTTCTGCTTGAACAGCAGAAATTTGATTACAAGTTGCATATAATGAATACCCACACACTGTAGATTTGAAAAAGAGGGATGAAGGATTTAAAAGGCATTTGAGACTTTTCTTTAGCTCTCTATCACTTTGAAGTCCTCACAGAAGCCTGTTAAATCCCTGCAAGGCAGACACAGCAAAGGGAGGGGTTCTGTTGTTTTCTATAGCAATAGTCATTTCCACTTTGTTGAGAAGACATTATGTTTTTACCAGAGTCAGAGAAATAAATATTCTTCTTATGTGCATGGAGATAAAATTTAAAGTCTTTCAGATCAAAGAATACTGATATTTGAATAAAGTAGGACAGAATGGTGAAGGTAAGATCAACCTGTGCATAGTCCAGTCACTGAGAGCTGTGAAATGTATCTCTGGAAGTCAGGGTGATCACTAACCTGAGAAAAAAAAATAGACAAAGGTAAATAATTATCCATGTGGCCAAAACAGCAATTAGAGATTTTTTTTAGTACATGGAAAGCCTTGAAACCTATCCCTGGTCCTGTGTGGAAGTTAAGTCTGCAACAGAAATAAAACTTGAGATGATT
Organism: Chinchilla lanigera; assembly: GCF_000276665.1. Taxonomy (NCBI): domain Eukaryota; kingdom Metazoa; phylum Chordata; class Mammalia; order Rodentia; family Chinchillidae; genus Chinchilla; species Chinchilla lanigera. Next base: position 21,395,502 of record NW_004955415.1, on the reverse strand, counting down.
GCATTTGAGGGGTTCACATGTTTGCACAGAGGAGAAGTAAAGGGCATTTATCATACCCAACAAGTAGCTAGTGTTAAATCATGGTAAACTACTACTTATTAAGATATGTGTGACACAGGGTCTTAGGGTCTTATAAGGAAAGTAACAACTCTTATAATGAAAGTAATAACTTTTGCCACGGAAGAAAGCCGAACATTAAAGAGGTGAGATTCCATTTGAAGGAAAAGCAATGACAAGCAAATAAATAAACAAAAAAAACAAAATAAAGTATTATAAACCTAAGAAATAGAAGGAAACAATAAAAAGCAGGAGTTAATAAAAAGTAAAAAAATTGTACCATAGATGTACCATTTCTCAATATTCAGAAAATAAAATGATAATATGGTTATAGAGCTACATATTGCTACATATTAGGAAATTTAGTGAAATTAAAGCAAAATTTTAAGGTATGTCAATGCTTCTAAGAAGGACATCCATTTGACTTTTTCTCACTCAACTTGAAGGAAGGTTATACCAAATATTCCAAGAAAAGATAGTTTAAACTTAAGAATATTCTTTCAGAGTCTAGAAGTGGATAAATTGGAATTCATGTCCTGAAGCTAATAAAATCTTGACACCATAATCTGGATAGGAGAAAGATAAATGGAAATTTTATGTAATTTAATCATTCATGGACTTGAATGTAAACTCTTCACTTCCCACTCAAAATCAATAAGAAATCAAACCCAATGCTGTATAATGTGACATAATTCATATCATATCTTGACCTACTTTTATATTTATTACCTAAGTGTAAGGTTATTATGTTGTATAATCTACCACAGTAGCAGACTAAAAAAGAAAAAAATGTAATTGCTTTATGATAAAAGAAATGGATTAAGGAAAAAATGATGAAATTCAACAAATACTCATGACAAAATAAAAATAAATGACATCCTACAATATAGAAATAGAGGGTAATTTTTTAACTGATAAAGGATTTCTATTGGAAAAACAAATAAAGCACAAATTAATTATTAAACTAACTGTAGTCGTGAGATTCTCCAGTGAAGCAGAACCAATTGGATGGTCTCTCTCTCTCTCTCTCTCTCTCTCTCTCTCTCCCTCTCTCTCTCTCTCTCACACACACACACACACACACACACACACATGAAGACACAAGATATATTTTTGGAATTGTCTCACAGAATTATGGAGGT
>NW_004955415.1:21355819-21394203 GCF_000276665.1 Chinchilla lanigera | reverse complement strand
CACACACACACACACACACACACACACACATGAAGACACAAGATATATTTTTGGAATTGTCTCACAGAATTATGGAGGTTTGTAAGTCTGAAATTTGCATGATGTTGACAGGTGTGAGAGTGGGTGTTGTAATTCAAGTCTACAGGCAAAAAGCTGGCAGAATTCCCTTTTGCTTGGAGGAAGTCCATATTTGTTTACTCAGGTGTTCAGCTGATGGGATGGGGCCACTGCATTAGCATGGACAATCTGTTATATAGTTCAACTCCATCAATTTAAATATTTATCTCATCTAAAAGTGCTTTCTCAGAAATATCCAGAATAAGGTTTTACCAAGTGCCTTGGCATTGTGGCCAGCCAAATTCATAGATTAAATTAGCTGTTGTGGTGAAATAAAATCATTTTCCTGAAAATTAGGAGCATGCCAAGTAGGCCCAGGGCTAATGTTTCTATTGAGTATATGCTAGGTAATGTAATAAGATGAGAGGAACAAATCAAATGTTGTAAGATAAATTAGGATAAAACCAAATTTTCATGATTTCCTCTATGAACTGATTGTCTAAAAGTTAAGAAAAATATTTCCACCAGAAAATTATGGATTTATTAAGAGAATGTCTTAAGTACATTTTCTATTGCTACAGTGAAATACCACAGACTGTAATTTATAAATAGAGAAAGTTTATGTTGGTTTCTGATTCCAGATGATAGAAAACTCAGCGTGTGATGCTGGGATCTTCCCAGCTTCTGGTAGGGACCTTTTGGCTGCTTCATAGTTGGCAAAAGCAAGAGCGTAGAGCAAGGATGAAGTGAGGAAGCCGAAGTAACTCACTTTTATAGTGTACCTCTGTCTCAAGAACTAGCTCACTGCTGTGAAAATGGCATTTATCCCATCCTAGGGGTGGTGCCCTCAGAACTAAACAGTTTCCCTTAGGTTCCATCTCCCAACACTGTCACCTTGGGCATGAAGTCTCCAACACATGAGCTTCAGGGGATATGCTCAGACCATAGCAGATATTCCTGCATGTGTTCTGGATGCATGATGAATACATAGATACTCAACTGTATTTCCATATATTACCCACAATCAACTAGAAAAACGTAATTAAAAAGATTTCACCTATAATTACAATAAGTGCATTTGGTACATCAAACATCTCACAAAAGGTTTAGATGGCCTTTATGTACATAATGAAACTTTACAAAAACAGAATTAAAGAAAAACTAAATATGTAAATATAATGAACAGAAAGATCCACTATCAACATTACAGATATTGTTTCTTTCCAAATTAATGTATAGATTCAATGTAATTATCCTCATTTTTTAAAAATGAAAATTGACAAGCTCCTTCTAAAATGTGGTTGGAAGACTTGGGACCCAAAAGAGCCATAAATACAATTTTTGCTATGTGTAAGGTGGACTTGTGGGGAAATAATCTACCACAAGCACCTAGAGATTCAAAGCAGATCCATGCCTCCAGAGATCCTCCAAGCTCAAACTGGCTTGGAAGATTAGGGGGAAATTATTGACCACTTCTGTGAATTGAGCAGGCCCCAACAGCACAGAAGAAGAAATGGAAATGCCATAAACATGGAAAAGCCCTCAGTGTCATTCAAAATTCCGAGAACTGCAGATTAAAATCAAAGATTAGATATTATTTCAGTCACAATTTTGGCAACATCTTACTGTTAACACCATGTTCTGAGGAATGATGAGAAGCAAAGGAAAATCACAGAATTGCTGGTGAAAGTCTGAACTCCAATTACTTTGAGAAAAAACGTGACATTATCCATTAATGTGTTTATCATGTAGTTGCACAACTGTGTTCTACTGCCATTATGCACCTTTAGATCCTGCACATGTACGCATATGCACACCTACGTTCAGAGTAGCATTGTCTATAAGAAAAACTTTATAAAAATAACCTGCGTTTTGTTGCTGCATATTGTGACCACAGATCACAGATCTAAGATCGTTTCTTATCTCACACTTTATATAGATCAGAAGTCTGAGTTCAGCCTGAGTGAACTCTCTGCTTGTGGTCTCTGGGTTGAAGCCAAGTTGTTGGCGAGGCTGCTTTTGTTTCTTGAGTTGGGAATTTTCTTTCATGCTCATGTGGTGCTTGACAGAAGTCAGCTTCTTGCTGTGTGGGACTGAGGTCCTCGTCTTGCTGGTTCTTGCCACGTGACTGCATCCTGCTTCAAGTCTCTGATTTCACTGAACATCCATCAGAACACATTGGGCATCTGTGCTCAACTCTCCAATGCAAAAGAATGTATTAGAGATTTTAACATCTACAAAGTCTCTTCACAGCAGCACTTAGATTAGTGGGAGAAGATGTGTACACATTAGTATAGGAGAACCTTGGGGAGCACCGCAGAATTTTGCCTGCTTCATACCCTGTCCTGAGAGTGAATAATTACAATAATTACAAGATAGCCACATGAAATAATAAGTTCTTACAGCAGGGAAAACAAGGTCAACTTATACACATATTTACATGAGGATCAAAACTATGTTTATGAAAAACAATTAAACATGAAGTAAAATATATTATTCCATATATATATACATATTAGTAACAGGAATTGAACTCTGGACCTGGCACTTGCCAAGCAGATGCTGTACCACTGAACTACATCTCCAGCTACTGATTCCACATTTATAAATTCCAAAAATGGGCCAGTTTATGCATTTGGGTCTATACTGTTCCTAGGTGGAAGAACACTAAACGTTATGCAGACAGCACAAATTTAGAAGCTACTTCCAGAGTGCAAGGGAAGAAGGGAAGTCTGATTAGAGTGGAAACAGAAGATTTAAACTGACTGTTAATATGCTGTGTCTTAAGCTGGGTGTTAAAAGTTATATATATTTAAAACACTACATATACACATTTTGTGTGTATCTGTATGATAGATTGCATATTAAAATGTTTTAAGATAAAATTTAATGTTAAAAGAAAAGATTCCATTTACAAAAGCAAAAATGTATGAAATAATAAGAAATGTGCAGACCTAATCAAAAATCTGTTTAAGGTCATAATAATAACTTTGATAAATTGTGATATGTATCTATAAAAATAGGATCCGAACAAGTGGGATCGGGAAAAGAGACAAGAAGGAAGTGGAAAAAAAGATATGTAGATGTACACAAGATAGCTAAGATAATTGTACTATTAATTTTTATTAGTTAATTGAAAGGAACAATTAGTGCTTATATTGTTTGACCAATTTTGCATGCCTGTACCTGGTAATCTGAGTAACTACTTTAAGATCACAATGGGCCATTTAATAACCATTGTTTATTTCCTATCATCTTGTTTTGAAATCCTGTATGGTTGTTTTCTCTTTAAAATAAAAAAAAATTTAAAAAGATAGGATCCAATATCAAAAGATGTCAAGAATACAGTTTTAGGTACTAAATTTGCACCATGCATGGCAGTGCATGCCTGTGAACATCAACACTACAGGTGGTGAGGAAGGAGGGTTGAAACTTCCAACCCGTCCTGGACAACTTTACAACTTAGCTGTCTCAAAATAAGAAATAAAAAGGGTCTAGAGATTTAGCTCAGTGTGAAAGCTCTGCATTCAGCCCTCAGTATAAATGATGAATATATATAATGGATGAATAGATAAATAATTGCACACATACATACAAAATTTGTCAGCATTCTCTATTAAATTTATATGTGCAGCTTTCAGTTTAATAGAAACAGATCGATCTTAAAGTCCTTTCATGATTTCCATGAAGTACTTCTTTTCATTTTCTAACCTTTCCCTGAATAATTAAACCAACTGTAGCAATTTGATGCCACTTGGCTGCCCACCTGGAGCAACTGCACACACGATGTGGCATTCTTCATGGTCCTGTCCCGTGGGGTCATCTCTAGCAGCGTGCTCTGCTGTAACCAATGCATTTAGAGTGTGAAGAGGAACTAGCCCCCTCTCTCCTCTAATCTCCAAAATAATGTCTGTGAATATAGAATCTTCACAACCTGATTTCATAATTAAGAAAGTGACATGTTTGGAAAGGATTTTAAATGACAGCATTTGTCAAGCTGTTTGTTTAGTGAACTCTCTGAGTGCACTGTTACACAAGAACGGTCTTAATTAAGGTTAATTGAAGCATAATTAGAGCTGCTGCTGACGGAAAAGATCTCACTGGTGGCAAAGTGGTGAGGACCCTTAATGTTTAGTCTGAAGGACAAAGGAATCTCACTCAGCCAGATTTCAAAATACACTGTACCTCCAACACAGACACTGTGGTCTGGGCCTGATCTGTTGAGAAGAATATGCCTCATTTATGTGTTTGGAAATCTCTTGTGGATTTTGGACAAAGAAATTATTTTTTAAAAATATCATGTAATATTCAAAGTATATAATATGTTTTGAAATACATAAACATATTTAAATGATTGTACAATCAAGACAATTAACATACATTACCTTGTAAAGTGCTGTTACTTTTTTAAGAGCAACTAAAATCTCTTAAACTTTCAGCTTGCGATAACGAAAATCCTCATACTGTACATTAGATCTTTAAGTTTATTCACTGTCCTTAATTGCAACTTTGCACCATTTGACCTACCTCTCCCATGAATCTTTGCACTTCCTATCTTTGGTAAACATCTTTCTTCTTTATTTTTCCATTCAGTCTCATTTTAAACTGTCAAGTTCAAGATTATGCAGCACTTTTCTTTCTGTGTCTTGTGCATTTCATTTACAACAATGGTCTCAAGATTCATCTATGTTGTTGCAAATGTCAGAATCTTCTGCGTTAGTAAGGGTCAACAATACTTCCTTGTACACACATGTCAAAGTGTCTTTATCCAGTCACCCACTAGCTGACACTTACAGACTTACCATCTTGACTATGGTAAACAATCCTACAATGAATATTGGAATGTAGATATGTCAACATGGTATCTATTTCAGTTCTGTTGGCTGCATACTCAGGAATTAATGGGTCATGTAATAACTCTAGTTTTAAGTTTTTGAGGAATATCTACACTATTTTCTGTAAAAACTGCATCAAATTATATTCCTACCTAGAGTGTGTGATAGTTACCTCTTCTCCAATACTTGTAATCTGTTGGATTTTTCATTATAGCCATCCTCATCAGCTTTGAGGTTGTATCTCATTATGGCTTTGAAATGGATTTCCCTATTATTTAACAGTGTTGATCACCTTTTATATACCTATTACATATTTTCATGTCTTTATAAAAATGTGTATTTGGGCTCTTGTTTATATTTCAATTGGATTATTATTATTGCTGTTGAGGTGTCCTAGTTACTGCCAAAGGCAATGTGATGGAGATGTTCCCTGTGTTTTCTCCTACAAAGTTCATGGCTTCTGGTGTTAATTTATGCCTTTAATCCACTTTCATTTGATTTTTGCATATGGTGTGAGATAAAAGGTTCAATTTCAATCTTTTGCATGTGAATACTAGTTGTTCCAGCACTAGTTATTGAAGAAACTCTCTTCTGCATTTTATCTTTTTGATGCCCCTGTCAAAAGTGAGTTGACTGTATATGAGTTTATTTCTGGGCCCTCTATTAATCTACACGACTGTTTATATGCCAATACCAAAATGCTTCGATTACTATAGATTTGCAATGGAATTTGAAATCACATAATGTGATGCTCCCAACATTTCCTTTTTCTCAGGATTGCCTTGGCTATTTAGTGTCTTATTGAGTATCCTAAAACTTTAGAATCACTTTATATTCCTATGAAAAAGATATTGGAAGTTTGATAGGTATTGTACTAAATCTAGCTATCACGTAAGGTACTGTATGTGTTTTGTTTTGTTTTGTTTTGTTTTGTTTCCGGTACTGGGAATTGAACTCATGACCTTGTGCTTGCCAAGCAGGCGCTATGCCGCTGAGCTAAATCCCCAACCCCTTTATATGTGTTTTAATACTAAATTTATGCATGAATAAATAGATGATTGTACTACATTCCAAGCCATGAAAATTGGATGGCTTTCTATATATTTGTGCTTTTACTTTATTTCATTCATGTTTTATAATTTTTAGCATACATATCTTTCACTCAAGTTTATTCCTTGTTACTTTATTATTTTTGATGCTATTATGTATGTATATAAAGCATTTTATTTTAGCTCCATGGAAGTTAGGAAAACTAAAACAAAGAACAGCTGGTAGGGTGATTTAATTTTGTTAAAATTTATCAGGCAAAATCAACCTCATTTTTTTCCTCTGTCCTTAGCTTTCTTCTATGCAAAAAGAAAGAAGTAGGATGGATGGGAACGTAGGAATAGAGAGCAGAGGGAAACATATTCCAGTGTCCTTCCTAGTAATGGAGAATGGACAATAAAGAATTTTGTAGTTTATTTCTGAATTCTGTCAGTGGAGTTATAATATATCACAGTGCAGCCCCCAGACTTATGTTAAGGATAAGCTTTGGCTTTCTAATAGCGAAAGAAACAAAAATGAAGGCCAAGGAAAAATATAAAATTATTTTTTGCTGGTGTTTTAAAAAATATGATAAAAAGCTATCTTTCTTCCAGTGAACATGTTTGGCTCCTTTGTAAAAAATAACAATATTCAATATGATAACCAGCATTAATTCCTATCATCCTGTGTTATAATTCTGTATTATATTTATTGTTTTTTCTCTCTTTGAAATTAAAAAATAGGATGAAAACACTAGCAATAGCTGGTTATAGGGAGAACTTATTTGAAAACTAGACATTCACTAGAACTTCTGCAAGAAACATTCCAATTTTTTTGCTATTTTTAAATATCCAAACCATTGTTGGCTGATGTATTAATAAGATAAATAAATGGTTTACTGAAAGTGTTAATAAGACACACAAAATTCAATTTAAACATTATTTGATTAAATAACATAATAAATTTGATTCTTATGCAAGTTTCTAAATATTTTTACATTAATTTCTGTGCAGAGCTTTAGGAACTAATTCTCATGTCTGTGAGACTATCTGCTGATTACAACCAGGCCAGAAAATGTGTCAACATACTTACTTCTGGGCCATTTGGAGTGAACTTCACATCTGTTCACCCTCTTGTTTGTTGTTGCTTTATAATTGTTTCATTATACATCTTCTGTCTTCCCTATGGAGATTTGAAATGCTCGTAAATTTGTGAAATAATTTTTTAGGCAAGATCCATTTACCCTTCTGACATGTTTAGATATTCTTCAAAGAATACATTATTTCTTGAAAGAAAGGATTTACTGTTCAATAAAGAAAGAATAATACAGGCTATCAGGCATATTTCTTGCTTTTGTGTTTAGTTTGAATATGTGGGGTTTTAACAGATGAGCCATTGGTAAAATTAGTCCTGTAGATTTTTTTTCCCCTGACTGTCAGTGGGGCTTACAAAACATGTTTCAAATACATGCAGTAGTGGTATGTTTAGAAGAAGTGGTGGGCTTCAGCTGTGCTATGTGTTGTATTCACCTTGAAATTGAGCCTGACTCTGAACCCCCAGTGGGAGAGCTTTTCTTCCATAATAACAATGGGCACTGTGTATAGAGAGCTTTCTACCCAACACAGAGCTGTCTCCTTAATGAGCACACAGAGCTTCACAGGCTATAGCTGGGGGTGACAGGTGACGCTGTGCACCTAATGGTGCATCCTAACTTGTGAGAATTTTGATCACAGGCTCAAAAGGCCAAGCATTTAATTTATCTTACAAAGGAGATTGGATATCATGGAGATTTTCTGAGAGGAATTTCTTAATCATTATTCAGAATATCTATCCCTATCCCTATCCCTCTCCCTATCCTTATCCTTATACCTATCTGTATCTTTTGGTTAGCACCCCTGTCAGTTAATTCTGTGTACCATCATCCTATAAACATCAACAATTTACAAGTTTTCAGGAAATTGAGAAGCAATGAAATACATAAATGTCCAATGCTCTGCTGAACAAAGCTTCTTAATGGCTTTGAAAGGAGTTCAGGATTTTATCATTCCTCTGTGCAATCATTAAAAACAATACTCACTGAGCTGGACAGCAAACAGTAAGGGAGGAGGTGTGGGCTGATTCTCTTTTATTCTGTGACACACTCCAGCTATGTATTGAGGGAAATTCTGAACCCATTGCTCATCATTCATCTAGTGAAACTCGAGGTGTAGAGTTAAGGGCATGAATGGCTATTCAAGTTTTTCCGTTTTAATTGCTCCACATATAATACTTTTTGATCAAAGCATTTACCTGAAGGGATTATTTTTTTAAAAATGAAGTTATTCTAGTATTCAATTTTTCCAAATGATGGTTCTAGAAAAATCACCCTCATTTCTTGTTTTCTCCCTTTTCTCACTATAAAGCAGTGATTTGCCTAGTGGCTACTGACACATATACTAAGAATTAATCAGCATAGTACAAGTTTGTTCTGCTTACAGAGTGGGTTTTACATGTAAATTAAGGACTTCCAAAGGATATGACCCAGAGAATGCCAAGAGCTGGGTCAGAAAACATGTTAAATCCTTGGGCCTTATGAAATCTCTTTTCCCCACTGACACTACAATCAATAGAAAATGTCAACTTGGAGTCTTTCTTTAATTCAGGAAGAAGTAAATTATTACATGGAAAGACATAAAATTACCATTTTTGTGGGTAAAAAATTGGCAGATATTGGCAATTTCATGTGATTCATTGAAATAGATGATGGGGCATGTGCTTTTAGACTATTTTAAAAATTTGAATCTAAAATAATTCTATAAAGAGCAACTTGCCTTTGATAGACAGCCTGAGATTTTTCCAGAGAGACAGTCATATTTTCTTTAAAGCAATTTGAATTTAAAACAGATTTTTTTTCTTTTAATAAAGAAAAAAACAGAAGAAGAAGAAAAGGCAGATTTATCTCTCCTTTCTTGTTAGCATAGGAAAGGAAATTCAGGGATAATCAATGCAACGGCTTCAGAAACTCTAGGTGTGGCGCTAGAAAGCAACATGACTGCCTTACTCAATGTTAAAAATGACATTCAAAAGAGCCACATTAAAGTGGGAATCATTTGGGAGGACTTTTTCTTTTTATTGTCAATTTCCAGGTACAAAAATATCTCTGCATGAATCTTTGAATTGATTTACAGATAAGCAAACTGTGTAAAAATTTTTGCATTGAATTTTTAGTGCATGAAGATGGGCAACTATGCTGAACTTCTTCATTTATTGTTGATTCCATAATAACAGAAACCTTTATCTCTAGGTGATTAACGTTGCTTAATTACAACCCCATTTTGAAATGAGGTCTGGGGGCTGGGAATATAACTCAGCGGCACTGTGCCTTCCTGTAAGAATGAGGTCTGAAGTGTGATTCCCAGTTAAAAAATAAACAATAAAAAAACAGTAAACAGTTCTTCAGGCATCAGAGTACACTGCTCAATGAACAGCACATACATTACACAGAAAAGTCAGGCACATACAGCTCTATGTTAAAAGTGACACTTCCAATAATTGACAAGTGTGGATTTTTAATAAATGGATTATTCAATAAATGTTGTTTCAAAAAAAAAAAAAAAAGAAAAGAAATGAAGTCTGCATGTCCATAGCCACACAAATAGAATTCTAAGGAAGCATCAAACTTCAAGTGCATTTATTTAAACTCTCCACTGAGTTTGGATGATTAGAAAGTAAGTTTCATCAAAATATTACCATAGTCAGCAGTAAATGGGCCTCTAAGCATCTACTCTCTGCATTGTAACAAAACATTATGCTAGATGTGCTGAGTACAAACCAGTCATGTTAGCAATAGTACAACAAATGTTTCTCTGATGTCACATCTCTTGCACTATTCAAGGTTTGATAGTATGATTTTTCAAATATATACATGTATCATTGAGTAACAGAAATCATTTTCCTCCAAGCTGATAAATTTTAGGAATTATGCATATATTGCTCTGTATTTATAAAGTATTGAATACCAATGTCCAAATGTTATAACATTTTATTCTTCTATGCATTATTCTCAATATTTTTAATGTTTTTCATTTTTGTGTTGCTTTAAACAAAACAAATTATTTATTCCATACACCAGCATGGCAGGCACAGAGCAAAATGTTTTTGTACAACTTAGGTCATTTAATTGTCACAGACTGTATAAATACCTGTGATTCCATTATGTTTCCTCAAGTAAAAGAGAATCACATAACTGATCCCAAGAGTAGGTTTGAAATCAGTTTTTTTTCTCATCTGTCATGGTAAAAGAGTTGAGCAGAAACGTATGCTGTGGTTCTAAGTAGATATTTTGAAAGTCATACTCTAGTATGCTTTATATTTTAATAGAACTTACCTAGGAACCTTGCTGAAGTGCTGATTATGGTTCAGTAGTTGGGGCGAAGCTAGAGGATCTATATTTCTCATAAGTTAGTACGCGATATTGGTGGTCCACAGATCCTACCCATGGTGTTAAGGGTGAGAAAGTAGAAAATGAAGGTTTGTACTTAAAAGTGAAACAACAAAGCCTCTTTAAGGAGAAACAAATGTTATAAGTCCACCCCACTCTGAAAGAATTGCCTTCCCATGACTATAGGGGTAGGAGCTCCTGGAGTCCATAAAATGAAACAGTAGATAGGAGACTTGGAGAAATTATTCATAGTATTTCAATTTGGATGAGCTATGAGAAACAAGAGAAAAGAATTAAGAGGAGGCCAGTAATAGGAAAGACAAGGATGAAATAAGGCAGAGACAAGTAGAGGTATTCTGGAGTTCATGCCCCAAATAACCATTGCACACTGTGGCACAGGGATGCTTAAGATGAACATTAAGTAGCAGAGAATGCACTGCAATGGAGATGCCCATCATACAAAACTTCCAATTAGCCTGATCTTTTGCCTCCTCCCTGTGGGCAGAGGCTAGGACTCACATACCTCCCAGTGAATGAGCAAGAACAGCAACATCTTCACTGTGAACAGGCACCTTAACTCAGACAAGTTTCCCACCGTCAGCCTCTGGTGCATGGAGATTAATGTCACTCATCATGCAGTCATTTAATACCTTAAATTCATCCTACAAGCAGTAATAGCACCGAAAATTTTCCTAGAATGCAATTTCTTTATCCCCACCCTGAACTAAAGCAGAATTTGCAGCGTAGCGATCTCCAAGTGGTTCTTATCTATAAAGATGATTCAGATGCACTGATGAAGTATAAGGCAGGCATCTGGAGAAAGTTCGAGTTAGTTGCTAAATTTGGTGGGGAACACAGAGGGTTTGGGGGAAGACAGACTTTTATTTATGGCCCTATGGAAGAGGAGGAACCCACAAAGTGTGAGGATGTTGATTTAACTGAACTGGAACTACAAAGAAAAAGCTACTGTGGAGCAAAGAAGGATCTGTTGGGCTGGCCTGTGTTAACTTGGACGTATCAGGCAATCCCTGGAGGCTCAGTTGGGTTATGTCTCAGGGGCACAGTGCCCATGTTTCCCTGATGGCATCAATGACCACCAATCACTAGATCCCAAAATGAGAACCTTCTTTCTCTCGGCACTCATTTTTTAAGCTGTACATCAACAAGGTCAAAAGCAGCTGAGAAGGAAAGATGTAGGGGTTGTTCATAGCTCCCTCTATTGTAATACTAAGCGCATTGGTCCAATTGGTTTATAGGCTGATCAATTAGTAGATAAAGACAACATTAATTTAGTTCAGAATTCTGGATGTAGCAGGGCAGTTCTTCAGGCCTTAATGTGTTTATGGTTCACTGCAAACTTTTCCAGGGCCTGGGTGCTCAAGTTCACCTCTATATCATCTCTCATTCTCCAATGTGTTTGTCCAAGCTAATTCACAGATGAGCAGCTGGGCTCACATGGTTTCCCAGGGGCTCAGGTCCCTGGGCTCCAGGCTAGAATAACAAAAACAAGTCACATGGCCATTACCCCAAAGGAGGGTTAACACACTGCTTCAGTACCACCCTGTCAGTAGTGAGAAGAGGGAAGGAAAGTATTGTGTCCCATTGTGCAATCAATCTTGTCATGTAGGCCAAGCAGAGTTTCAAGAGACTTTTCGCACAGAGAGATGGTGTCTCATTCATCTTGATTTCTTTAGCACCATCTCGATATTCTCAGCACCTAAACATATTTTAGACATTTAACAAATGCCTTAGAACCAGTTTCATTTATTTTGTTTTGCTCTTTAATTTGCTTTTTAAACTCTGAACCAAATCTAAACTCCAAAGGAATGTGATGTTTATCATACTTGCAAAGTGGATCAGAATATATCACTCCAAAATACACTACTTTTGCATATGAATTATTTGGGCTGTCTTCGGCGAGTAGAGAAACATTAGGCACAGAAAGAGTTTTGTGCCTGCTCCCTGTACCTATGAATGAATCATAAATTTTTCCTGGGTACCAAAATATAAGAATGATTCCAGACACAGCTCATCAGTGGAGAGGGGACAAGATGGGTTTGCACAGACAAACATCAACATCACTAAGTAACTCTTTCCACAATATATCACTCCGGGCACTCAAAATCCCTCTCTCTGCCGGGTCACTTTTCCACAATTTATCACCCTTGTTACAATAGCATATAAGTTGGAAGTCATGCTGCTCCTTTGAGTTTTTACTTATTTTCTGTGAAGCTCTATGCATATAAAAGTTTTTTCTATTAATCTGACCTTTGTGAACTTAATTTGAAAATTTCAGATATGGAATCTAATAGGATAAAGGAAAAGGATTTTCTCCCCTATATGCACAAAGTTACTGTAATAGAATAATTTCTTTTCAATGGCATAGTTGACAATCTTCACCAAGCAGATAGAAAAAATAGAAAACAGGAAATTAAAATGTCTTTGTTGAAAATGGGCTTTGTCTCATTTAATAGAAATCTCAATAAAAATTTTGCCTAAAGATAATTATTGTAACATGGTGTAGGACAAATTTTACAAGAATACTAAAAACATAATTTTAAGTAATCTGAACAACTTCATTGAAGATAACAGTATGGAATATAACAACCACTGTTACTCCCTATCATTTGGTTTGAAATCCCGTATCATTTTTAATGTTCTTGATTTGCTTTGTTTGTATTTTGCTGTTGTTCTTTTTTTTTGGTACTATTTTCTATAAAATAAAAAAAAATTTAAAAAGTTAAAAAAGTTTAGCTAAAAATACCAACTGACATATTAATAAATATCCATTAGAAAGATATCACTGGAAAATATTTTATAAGTACATGTTTGCAGTACATAATATTTACATCTCTTGTGGGGTATTGGTACATGTGCACAATACATCTTAATTCCTTTTTTAACCTCCTTCCTCATCTCTCCCTTTCTCCTCCCATTTCTTGTTCGCCTTCCTTGAGAAAATTCTATTTTCCTCCTTCTTATTGTCTATCTTTGGCTTTATTCTTCATTTATATTTCTTTTATCTTAGAAACCAAGTGATATTTATGCTTGTATGTCTAATCTTTTCATTTAACATTATGGTCTCAAGGTGTATCTGTTTTCCTACAAAGACTCAAGTGTACCCTTCTTTATGTCAGAGTAGTACTCCATTGCATTAGTACAGTATTTTCTTTATCCATTCCTCTATGGATGAACACATGAGTTTTTTTTCCAAAATCCAGCTATCTTGAATTGCACTGCTATAAGCTTGGGTATGCATGTATCACTGTAATATGATGTCTTTAACACTTTTCAGAAGATACCTAGAAGGAGAATACCTGGGTCAAGTGGAACTTCTAGTTTTAGCTTTTTTTGAAAATATTCCATACTGATTTCCATAGTGGTTGTACAGTTTACATCCCCACCAACAACAAGGAGTGTTCCTTTTCTCTTGTAGCCTCACCAGCATTTGTTATTATTTAATTTCTTGATGGAGCCATTTTTCCTGAGTTAAGATGGAATCTCAGTGTTGTTTTGATCTGTATTTCTCTAATACCAGTGATGCTGAACATTTCTTCATGTACTTATTGGCTGTTAGTAATTTATATCTGAGAAGTATGTATTCATTTCAGCTGTCCATTTTTATGGAGTCATTTATTTTAGGAGATCTAATTTTTTTGAGTTGTCTATAAATTCTAGATATTAGTTCTCTGTCTAAGGACTGGTTGTTTCCCATTCTATAGATTGTCTTTTTACCCTGTGAGTTGTTTCTTTTGTAATATATGATGGCACATGCCTGTAATCCCAGTACTTTGGAAAGCTGAAGCAGGAGAATCACAAGTTTGAGCCCAGCCTAGATAACTTATTGATTTAGAAAGTCCCTGTATTACAATTAAAAATAAAATTTAAAAAGGGCTGAGGATGCAGCTCAGTGTTAAGGCCCGGAAATCTACCTGCAGTAATGCAAAAAATAAAAAAAAATTAGAAAGGAAGAAGAAAAATAAAATAGTTTATACAAATATTTAAACTATGATCCCTTATGTACATTTATTTATAATTCATATTCATGTAGTATTTATAAACATAACATGCAATATATAAATGTTATTATTGAAATAATTATGTTGTTAGTATAAAAATTGTTTTTCTAATATCATTATGTATTATAAACATATATAAGAAAGAAACTACGACCCAATCCAAGATGTGAATATTCCTAGATACATGAGTTATAGTTGATATAGTATATATAACTTTAAAAATATATTTTAATATTAATGTTTATTCTATTTTGCAGGCATCCTGAAATATCTATATGTAATGCCCTTGAAATTTAAAAAGAGTTATCAGCATAAAAAAGGGATAAAAGGCAAGAGGAAAATAGACAGCTTCTTTTCTATTCTATAAAGTCTCTTTCTGTAACATAGCACGTTGCTATATAAGTTATCTAATTCATCTCCTATTTTCAGTACGACCACGGCAAAGTCATCTAGAACATTCACCCAGGGAATGAGGTGAATGGTTCCAAACCCTTCACACTGTAGGAGCCCACTGTCCTGGAGGTCATCGTTGGGAAGAGTGTATAGCTCTGGGCCACCAGAGCAGCATGTGCATGGGGACAGAGGCCGGGATCACTGACCTCACTGGCTAGTTTGACTAAAGTCACAGGAGAAAGTGGAGGACAGCAGGGTCAGCCTTTCTGGAGTGTCCTGGTGGATGTGCAGAAAGAGGGACAGAGGTACATAGCATGTCAGCCCTTCTCAGGAAGCCTTTGGCGAACACAAAAGGAGTCACAGATCTGCTTACTTGGGTCCTCACGTACGTCACGAACACAGGTGACGAGCAGGGAGGCCTCTTGGTGAGGATGCGGTCAGATGCTTTTATTTCATGTTCTCCTCATTCTAGCAATGCTCTTCAGGCTTAGGCAAGGGAGAGATGGCAGTTTCACCACGGCACTATTTTTAGTTTCAGTCTGGAGATATCCTTTTCCTTTCTGTGCCTTTGTTTCTCCTTCCTCTTAATTGTTTCTTCCTCCTTTCTCTTATTTTCTCTTTTTCTTCCATGCTTCACTACCTGACTCACAGCCAATTATTAGCACAAGCCCAACCATCCTATTGATGGATGTGTGATTTCCCAGGCGTGAGATTGATTATCTTTGAACTCGGCAACCTCCTCTTCCAGTGCAGGAGCATGCCTACTCACTTCTACCTTAGTATTCCTTTCTGCACTATTTTAAATGCTCCACTTCAGCCTTCTTTCCCTCCTGATTTATAAACATGGGATGCCAGAGACTTTCTTCAGGGTAGTTCATTTAAATATTAAAACATTTCATCAGTGTGCGACAGCTTTTAAATTTCAGCTTTCATGGCTTGTGCTTCTACTAAATTAACAGTCAGCACTTTCATAGCATTTGTGATTTTATAATCAATCCACAAACATTAATTAATGCTAATGCTGCCCTAGGAGAGTGCTATAACTAACTAACTGGCTGAACTTTATCGCGAATCATTTCTAAATGGTGTTCAACTTGGGAGGGAAGTAAGAGAGAATGTGCATATAGTATAGTTTTTGGTATCGTTTGCTGCCTCCTCAGAGTAATGATGTAGAAAAATTAAGTGAATCATCCTCAAAAGGATATTAAGGTTTGAGCCATCTGGTATTAATCACCTTTAAGAATTACCTGTTACCTAAGCAACATCCACCATAGTGCGTACCACATAAATTATTTAGTTCTAGGAGGAAGAGGAAAAAAATTAAGTGAACAACCCTCTGTTAATACCTTACAGTGTTCTTCAATTTAGTGAAATATCAAGCTAACTATAAAAATTTTAAAGACTAAATGATTACTTGGCTTTAAGTCTACAAGGAGATTAGGAAAAAGTAGAGATCCTTGCTGACTAGAAAAGTCAGGCAGTTTTTTCACAGAAGAGTTAGATTTGAGCTTAGGCTTCACTGGAGCATGGGGAGTTTGGGGTCATCCTGAAGTATTAAGCAGCTTTGAAAGTTCTTGAACAGGAGGTAAGAGGTGAAAGAGCTATTTCAGACTCAGTCACAAGCAGGAAAAAAGTCCCAGAGGTTGGTTAGATAAGACATCAATGTGAGGACTTGGAGTTGTACACAACAGATTCATTTGACAATAGCAGGCTAATTTTCTGGCTAGGCAAACATTTGAACTCAGGCAAGCATGAGTTCAAATCCTAGTCTTTCGTGGATGAATGACTTGCAGAAAATGCTGCTTCTCTTGGACCTCCATTTCATCAAGTGTGAAAGGATAACATTTGCACCTAAGATTCGATGATAGGAGTTTTAAGTGAGTTCAACATGAAAAACACTTGGCCCTAGATAAAGTATGATAGAAATGTGGAATATAAGAGTTTTTCTTCCTTTTCCTTGGATCACCAAATTAAGCATCTCAGTATGAGTGCCACATGTACATGTTCTTCATGGTGAGCATGAAAGTCTGCAGGCTGTTCTTACTGTGTGAGAGGACCTTACCCTTAGCACAAAAACGAGTACTCAGAAGTACTTAAAAACAGACCGTCCTCAAATTTATTGCTGAGTTGACAAGAGAGCAAAGAACCTTCAAGATTTTAAACTTAATGAAGGCAGAAACAGGTAGAATAAAACAGACAAGGGGTCCAGAAAGCATTTGTTGAACCAGTGTGATGCAGAGCCTTGTTCCTGGCCACCTGTGTGTGGCTCTTTGGAAGATGTGGTTGCTCAGTGTGGGTGTACTGTGAACGCCAGCTCCCTGGAAACCTCAGGTGTCTTGGGGGAAGACTTTGAAATTCCACTGAGCAGAGACTGGGAGCACGATCAGATTTGCCTACCGTTGAAGGGTTAGGGACTACTCAGATGCCATCTGGTTCCACAATTTCTTTGCCAATACTACTACCACAAACATGAGTTCAATACACTTGCTGAGCTGATTGAGCAAGTCTTAGTCTTTGTTTCCTGAAAGAATGTGAGATTTTTAGAAGTGGGTGTGAGACTTCCCTGGTAGCAAGGCAAATCATGCTCACTATCCATGAGTAACCGTTTGAGAACCTGATACTCCCTTAAAATGTATGCTTATTTCCAATTGTTGAGGCTGTGCTTTTCGAAACCATTTCAGAACCAACTCGGTTTTTACCATTATCCATCTTCAGGCTATTCAAGGATTCAAGTACAAAGCAAGACTCACACTCTATCCTAAATCTGCCGGCAGCAAGTGTTAAGCGATACAAAGTACCAGATAAACAACTTGGAGTAATAACTTGGATTTAAGATGCTGTTGGAAAAAGTTATGATGCAGTCAGAGTGTATTCAGGCTGTGTGTTTAATAAACCCTACACCCAGCCCCGCCTTTTTATTTTTTCCCCTGTGGAAAGAAAATGAAGTCAGTTTTTGTGCTTCCTGGCATTCATCTTGTGAGCTGCAATATAAATATCAGATAGAATATGAATTTTATACTTCAGATCCCTACCTGAAAGAGCATAAAGTCCTTGGCTACACTATGTATGACTGCACAGCACCATGGGGAAGAATATATAACTTGTAAAGGTTCAGGTGCTGCTTAATATTTGGGTATTAATATTATCCAGGGTAGATCTGAAAGACAGAGCTCAATTAACTGAAAACCAGATCAAATGTAGAAGTCATTCCTTATTATGATGGCAAATTTTAATAAATATGATTAACAAAAATGCAGTAAAAGTGGAACAGATATGTTTTAGTGTTTATTTGTCTCAATTTAAGTTAGACGTTATCTCAGGTCTACTAGGTCTTGAAAATCTTTAAAAAATCAACTGGGACTTCTAGATATACATTCTCAACCCACCCTTCCGTTCCATCTCCCATGAATTCTCAAAGTGCATGCCATGATGTCTATGAATCCTAAAAAGTTTACCATGTCTTCTTTACCAGCTTTTGCATTTATATAAAACATTTCTAGACCATTGTGTGTTGCCTCATATATAAAGTCATCCCCTTTTGATGTCCACAAAATGCTATAATAAGAAACTATAGAGACAAATCTGTTCTCATGGATCCTGTGAATATTTTGCATCATGACTAAAGATGTATTTATACTTTGTGTCCAGATGTCCCCCACAAACTTCATTCAGTCGTAGAGAGGTGGGCATTTCAGAAGTGACTGAGTTAGAGTTTGTGACTGATTCATGGTCCAATGGTAGGATTAAGGGTGCTGGTCTTACTGGTGGGTGATTGCTGGATCAATACACTGGTTGGATTGGCACTGCCCTAATCCCAGCAGTCTGGATAAAATAAAAGGGGCAGAAAAAGGCTTGCTTGTCCCTTTTGTTCTCATTGCTTTTCTTGTCTTCCACTGCTATGCACGGTTGCTCCTCTGCCATAGCACCTTGTCTCAGAGCCAAATGAATGTGGACTGAAACCTCTACGAAGTGGAAGCCAAATAAACTCCTTTCACTTTGGGTGTTGGGTATTTTGTCCCAGAGAAGAGAAAAACAGCTGAGACAATGCAGGAAAGGTACATGGACTACAATGCACACTGCATATCAGCAAAAGCTGTATCTGAGTCATTAGCATCACTTTTGTTGACTTTTCTACTTTCTCTGTCAGATCCCAAAACACCCTTCACTTTTCAAGGAAGCTGTTTGTTTACTATTTTTGTCATGAGTTCTGCTTTTGGAAAAATGCAATTTAATTCAATAGTGTGTACTACAGGTGTCCTCAAAAGGATATTATAATTGAGAACTTGTGAGAACTAAGTGAAGTCATTTACATAAGACACATGGAATGATGCTCAGCACTTTGTAAGCCTCAGTGCAAGCTTCAGAATGCTTGAATTGCTAAGGAGACACAGATCCTTGTCTCTGCAGAACAGGCATCTTCAGGTAAGATTTCACTTTGGTGGGACAGTAGAATACGCCACTTGCTTTGCTATGATCATGGCTATGCCTAGGTGACTGACCGCCCTGACAATCCGACATGGGGTACTTAGGAATGTGTCTCTAAGGAAGGCTGGCTGAGAAGACAAAATGACCTTCTCCCTGGAGCCCCAAGCCCTATTTAGGTATAATGGAATAAATGCTCAGAAAGTTCCAGGCACTTGCTCAAGTCACACACTTAGTAAGTGATGGATCAGAAATCATTCCCATCCCCTGATTCCAGATCGAGTCGTCTTTCTTCTATAATGTTAGTAGAAAATGAAAGGTGCATTGTCATGATTTAGTATGGACTGTGCACTTGAGCCTGAAATGATCTTAATGTACCTATTCCTGAAGTGCTGATATTAGTGAAACTATTTCTGATTTGTGCTGTTTTGCTTCAGATGAGTTAGAAAGAAAATAAGCTATTGATTTTCCAAATCTTCTGCAAGTCATTGGTGAAAAATTAAATGCTCAGCTTTCCAGCTGGGCTTTAAAATGTTGACAGTCAGCAAACATTACAATGATACTTGCCACTGAAGAACTCCTTTGAACATGGAAAGTGCATGTTACTAAGGTTATTAAGATTTACATTAAAGTGAATTGAGATGGACCAAAATAAACACGGAAACAAGAACTACACTGTGGAAACAAGAAAATATAATATAGCAGTTCAGTGAAATATTCAGGTTTTATCTAGAGGGAAGAATCTGGCCTGAAACAACCAGTCATAGTTCACTTCAATCCTATTATTTTTGGACGTAATAGGAAACCATGGGCCTTTTAAGAAAAAAGAAATTGTCCCAATGAGCAATGGGAATCAGACCAGGAGGCCCAACTCTAACCCAAAGGTAATGTTAAACAGTTATGTACTGTGGAAAAAATACTTTCAGGCTTCCACAAATCATTTCAAATACTTCCATTCCTGAAAAAAACATTCAGCCAAGAGGTGATTTTTGGAGTTTAAAGTACTAGAGCATTTCTAATATGTAAAGGGGGTTTGCCATACTTGGGCAATATACATAAATCTAAAATCCTATAGTCCCTGAGAAATAATCCAACTTTTAGCACATACCAACTTTCTGGACTCTGAGAACAAATGTCGCCAGCCAACGTTAGTTATGTATTTCTTCAGGTTGGTTTAGCATAGGGAACTTTCTAAAGTGAAGCATGAGGCCATGACCCCATTTCACAACTTACTCACAAAAGTTTACCTGATAAATTCCCGAAATAACATCACCTACTACAAGCTCTTAGAGAGAAGGATAAAGTGCCCTTCTTTGATAATCAGATGCTATTGTTTCTTCAGACATGCTTTTAAGGTGAACTTTTTGTGTTTTTGTAACAAAGAAAATTATTTTGACCCTGGTTCACCTAAGCAAGGAAAAAATTTTAAAAAGAATTCCTAGCTATAAAGTAGACTTTGGGGGAACTTTTGGCTGTAGGTCATATTTTGCAATGAGCTAGCAGGATATAGATTGAATAAAGGCATTCACAATTTTTGTGCATTCAGTTATTTTCATATAACTATGCATGCCTTTTTCTACTGCAAAAGGTAGCTAAATATACTTGGATTCCTTTAAGAGATCAGAAAGAAAACTGTAAAGATATCATAGTAATAACTTAACCCAATTACTGGGAGGAAGGGTAGGTGTTATATTTCACTTTTTGGATAAACAAAGTCAATCAGGAATACATTTTTCCAAAACATTTTTTAAATTAAAAGCTCTGCCAAAATTTAGTGTGTATTTTGGTATAACACAATGGAACTTTTCCTTCTAGTATAGTGCAGGATTGTCAGCCAGAAGCCTAGGGAACTTAGGGTTCTTCTATACTCACTTAAAAGTGTACCTTAAAAGACTTAGAAAAGTTTTAATAATACACAGCTCACACATGCATGGTAGTATCTGTGTTCCAGGTACTGCTCTGAGTTGTACATATATGTCAGTATTTATGTAGGTATACATACATACATTTAACACTTACATCTGCTTGAGAATAATATTAGCAGCATCTCCAATGTACAGATAAAAAAAATTGACTCACTGAGAAACTAAGAAACTTGTCTAAGACTACACAGTTAGTGTATAAAAGAACTGGGGGTAGGGAGAAATCACAGGACTCCAACCCTAGAACTTGTGTTCTCAACTATCATATTATATTTCTACAAGGTTAACACATATACATATATCAAGTTTTATATATATATATATCAAGTTGTATATATATATACTAAGAGATATATATATATCAAGTTAATGATATATATAATATATATAAAGTTAACTATATATATATTAAGTTAAATATATATATATTTGGTTTCTTTTTCCCAAGCTTTTTCTTCTAGGATGAAAGTTCTTAAAACAACAACTTCTGGATAATTGAGGGACCATGATTTGCAGGGTGAGTGTGAGGCCCAGTGGACATGAATTAAATCTTCTTTTCTTCTCTAATTAGCTTTGTGACCTTGGGCAAATCACTTTGGCCCTGAGGGTCTGTTTCTTGCCATAAATTAAAGGGATAAGTCTAAACTAGAGCTGTCCAATGTGGTCATACCTAGCCTGCTGAGACGACTGGACTAAGATTGCTGTATCCACTAGATTTCCAAGAGTTAGTGAGGAAAGAAAGTAAAATATTGCAATTTTTGTATATTGACTGTGTTGAAATGATATTTCAAATATGGTGTGTCAAACAAATGTAGTATTAAAATTAATTATATCTCTGTCTTTTCACTTCTTTTAATATTATCATTTGAAACTTTAAAACTCCATGTGACTTACCTTAGTGGTTCAGATGATATTTGTGTTGGATTGCTGTGGTCACACTAGCAATTTCTCATCCATATGCTTGTTTTATTCTCTAGAGAAACTTCTAAAATGGAGGCAAAGAGATACACAATTCCAGAAACATTAGTTTTATATCATTGTCTTCTGACACTCTCAAGAATACTTTGGAATGCAAGAGCATGACTGTGACATTATAAAAATGATCCAAGCTCACTCGAATTCACTCTAAAACATTAATTATTTGCAAACGTTGCTGTTTGTTAGTAGGAACAAATTATTTGGTCACACTTCAAACAGAGGTTAACATCCTGGTGTGTCAAGATATGGTCTGTATCCTAGATTTTTCTAATAAGACTACCAATTCTGTGAGCCAGACCCAGCCAAGAACTTTCTAGGAGATTAAAATGGAAAAGAAAGGTGCAAAAGTAGAGCACACAATGTGTTGGTAAACCAGAGAATGTCAGAAATACTGTTATCTTCTTTTATTTTTTTTCTTAAAAAGGAGCTAATGGTTTTGGGAAGCTGCCAACAGTGGGTCATAGGGTGAAAGCAAATTCAAGGTGACAGGATTAAAGGTAAATGGTTCGGCCATCAGCACAGACCTGCCGCTCCTCCTGGAGCTTTGCAGTTCTGATGCAGACTTTCCTCACCTCCATAAACAGCTATTTCCACATGCACCCAGGTGTGGCCCGAGCAGCTGTGCCTCACATTTGCACGCAGTGCCTGTCGGAGGTGAGATACTGTGCGCGGGTGCCAGGAAAAGCCTTGGGGAGAAGCTCAGGTTTGCTTTCCTCCCTGCATCACATAAGTTGGATGATCGAGATCAGTTCCTGGTTGAAAGCTTTACTTCTTGATAATTGATCGCCTTAAAGTTGCTATGAGATAACTCTTAGAATAGAGGAGATGTAGCAAGCCTGAAGTTCAATAGTAACAATTTTTAAAACAGTGAAATTCTTCAAGTTTTCGGTAGATAACCTTGTGAACTGTTTTACTAAATCCAGGGTGTACACTGCAGAGTGAGGTCTATAATCAGGAAGTCCTGCATGAAATCAGGCCAAGGTTAGACTTTGATTACCTAGTACCACATCTTGTCCCTTGACCTTTGGTGTCTTTCTCCCTGACTCCACCATAGATTTCCTGGGAGAGTCCTGCATCAACACCTCTTAGGAACCCTGGCTTCTTGCCTCAAGGTTTGCTTCTAGGGCAGTAAAGCCTAGCCTTTTAGAAATGAGTGCCCCACCTGCAGCCCAAAGTGCAGTTCTTTATCAGAAAGTACCAACACTGAGATTAAACCTGAATACTGAGGTTTTAGTTTAGAAAAAAAAAACCAGTTGTTTCCCAGTGCTCCGCATCTGGGGTGACTTGACTCACATGTTGACAGAGAGGGCTCTGCTTGCCCACTGTGGCACGCATGTCATGGGTTCACCATCACTGTTCTCGGGAATCTGTTTTCTTCCCATCGCAGGTCAGAGAACTATAGCCAGGCACTTGTTTGTGTAAACCAAGCACCACTGGAAAACAGCGAAGCCCATCCTTCTACATACTGCCTGGGGCTGCCTTAGTGCTACAACAGCAGAGATAAGCAATTAAGGTAGAGACTCATGAAGTGTAAAATATTTAAGGAAAATTTTGCTGATGTCTGTAGGACATTAGGCAAGACCAGATGGAGGAAAGCTAGAGTGGAACAAAAGATTGTTGGTGTTAACCATGTGCTATGAGCAATGGTGTGCTAGACTTGACTGTATATGGGTGTCTTTTTCCAGCTCTACATGTGGCATCAGGTTGGTACCCTGAAATTTAGCCATAATAAGTATATTTGCACTATGGAAATCAGCAAATGTTTCTAGAAGTCAGCACATTCTCTGTCTGACACTCCCCACCCCTGAGTCAGATGTTAAACGTGCATTGGCACACCACTGGTCCTAAGTGGGTTGCCTTGTGTATTTTAGCATGGCATGAAATATCAAGACTATTTAATAGAAGGCAAGTGAGAAGTAAATGGAATTAACATTGTCCTGACATTGAGATCCTCGAGTATATGTGACAGTACTCTTAAAAATAGTTTCTTTCTGTTACTTTTTTACAGAAAATATAATTATCTTGTTAATTTCCCTCCTTACTGTGACAAAATACCCCACACCCAAAGTTAAGGTTTGTTTATTTTTATTTTTAATTAAGTTTACTGGTATAAGTTAGATATACATACTGGTCACACTCATCATAGGGAACTTGTCCCTGTACATGATATATCTTCATTTCTCTTTTTGTTCTTCATTTCCCTCTCCTCCCTTCAACCCTTTTCCCAATCTCTATTTACAAAGTTTTGTTTCCATTTTGTCCTTTTTTCTCATTTTTTCTTTTTCTTTCCTTTCCCTACCCCAGTTTTTCTTTCCTTTAGAATAATTTCCTCCTATTTTACAATATCTATTATACATTTGGGTTCTTATTTACACTTTCAATTTCACACATCTAAGATGAAGTGATATTTATACATGTGTGTCTGACTTATTTCATTTAAGAGTATAGTCTCAAGGTACATCCATTTAGCTATAAATGACTCATTTATCCTTGTTTATGGCTGAGTAGTATTTCATTGTACAAAAAAATCTTTTTTTATCCATTCATCAATTGATGGGAATTTGGGTTATTTCTAAGATTTAGCTATTATAATCTTTACTTTTATAAACATGGGTGTGCACATATCACTGTAGTATTATGCCTTTACTTCTTTTAGGAAGATATGAAGAAGGGGAATAGCTGGGTCAAATGGCATCTCTAGTTCTAGTTTTCTGAGGAATTTCCCCACTGATTTCCACAGTGGTTGCAGCAGTCTACACTCCCACCAACAGTGAGAAGTGTTCCTTTTTCCTCACAGCCCTTCCAGCATTTGTTATTGGTTGATTCCTTGATGATAGCCATTCTTTCTGGAGTGAGATGGAATCTCAGCATTGTTTTAATTTGCATCTGTCAAATAACCAGGGATGTTGAACATTTTTCAAATGTTTGCCATCTGAGTTTGTGGGTTTTCTTTTTACTTTGCTGGTGATTTCTTTAGATGTGCAGAAACTTTGTCCCTCAGACAAAAGCCTTCTATCTAGAACATATAAAGAATTAAAAAATTTCAGCCCATCCAAATTCAAAGACCCAATCCAAAAATGGGCAGCGGAGATGAATACACACTACTCAGACAAGGAGATACAAATGGCAAATAAATATATGAGAAAATGTTCAACATCATTAGTCATTCAAAAAATGCAAATTAAAACAACACTAAGATTCCACCTTACCCCAGTAAGAATGGCTAGCATTAAGAAATCAACCAATAACAAATGCTGGCGAGGCTGTGGAGAAATAGGAACCCTCTCCACTGCTGGTGGGAATGCAGACTGGTGAAACCACTGTGGAAATCAGTTTGGAGATTCCTCCGAAAACTAGGCCTAGATGTCCCATTCAACCCAGCTATCCCCCTGCTTGGTATTTTCCCAGAAGATCTAAAAACATCATATCACAGTGATGTATGTGCACCCATGTTCATAGCAGCACAATGTGTAATTGCTAAAATGTGGAAGCAACCCAAATGTCCATCCACTGAGGATTGGATAAGAAAATTGTGGTACTTTTATATAATGGAATATTACTCAGCTGTAAAGAAAGATAAACTCGAGGCTTTTATAGGTAAATGGTCACAACTAGAGACCATACCCATAAGCGAAATAAATCAAACATACATGTGCAAACACCACATTGTTTCTCTAGTGTAAAGCCTGAAAGAGTTAATTCAATCTAGGAGATATGATAGACATTGAGAATTGATAGGAAAGCACTCAAAGGATAACTGGGATATGGGAAAAGAGAAGGGAAAGAAGGAGAAAGTTTGCATATATGTATATGCAGGATAGTTAACACAGGTGTTCTACTGTCCTGTATTTCCTTGCTGAAAGAAACTGTCAGTGAGGCATTGGTTGATTAGCTTTGTATGTCTATATGTGTTTTCATGAGAAACTACATTGAAGATATCAATACGTAATACAATAAGCATTGTTAATTCCCTACCACTCTGTTTGTAACTCTGTAATGTCTGTACTGATCCTATGCTATTTTGTAAAATGTTGTTGGTCTGTTAGTATTTTCCTCCTTTTATTTCTAAAATTAAAAAAAATTATAAAAAACTCAAAAAAAAAAAAAAAACAAATGTTTGCCATCTGTACTTCTTTATCTGAGAACAGTCTGTTCATTTCACATGTCCATTTTTGGATTGGGTCTTTAAATTTGGAGGCCTGATTTTTTTTCAGTTCTTTATATGTTCTAGATATTAGTCCTTTGTCTGAGGAAAAACTAGGTAAGATTATTTCCCACTCTGTGGGTTGTGTTTTCACTTTGTTGGTGATTTCTTTTGCTGTGCAAAAACTTTTTAATAAGATGAGATCCCAGTTGTTGATTCTTTGTAGTATTTCTCAGGCAATCGGGGTTTTATTCATGAAGACCTATGCCTATGTTTTCAGGATTTCTACCTATTGTCGTTTCCAGTAGATTTAGTGTTTCTGTTTTAATATTTAGATCTTTGATCCATTTTAATTTTAGTTTGGTACCTGGTGATAGACATGGGTCCAGTTTTAGTCTTCAGCATGTAGAAAGTCAGTTTTTCTAGAACCATTTATTAAAGAGGCTATCTTTCTTGCAGTGAATGTTTGGTCCCTGTGTCAAAGATAATGTGGCTTAGTATGTTTGGAATTGTTTATGCATCTTCTAATCTGTTCCATTGATCCTCAGGCCTGCTTTTTTGCCCGTACTGTGCTTTTTTTCCTCTTTTTTTAAATCACAGTAGCTCTGTAGTATAATGTCAAATCAGGAGTTATGGTGTCCCCTGCTTTGCCTTTAGTCCAGAACTGTTTTTGTTATTCTAGGTATATTCTGGTTCCAAATGAATTTTTGGAATATTTTCCCTAGATTCATGAGGTATGCTAGTGGTATTTTGATTGGGTTTGCTTTATGTCTTTATAACAGTTTTGGGAGTATGGCAATTTTTACTATGTAGGTTCTTCGTACACAACAGCAAAGGACATCTTCCCATTTTCTGAAATCCTCTTCAATCTTCTTTTTCAGTGTACTGTAGTTTTCAGTGCAGAGAACCTTTACTTCCTTTGTTAGATTTTTTTCCTTTGTTATTTTTTTCCCGTGCTAGTATAGAAGGTGTGGTTTCCTTAATTTCTCTCTCAGTGAGTTTGTGATTTTTGAGTGCTGATTTTGTATCCAGCTAAGTAACTGTATTTGGTTGTTGAATCTAGAGTCTTTTGGGAGAGCTTTCGGGGTCTTCTATGTAGAGTATCATGTCATTTGTAAACAATGATAATTTACCTTCTTCCTTTGCTAACTTTATTCCTTTTATTTACTTCTCTTGTCTAAATACTCTGGCTAATGTTTCCAGAACTATATTGAATAGAAGTGATGGTAGTGGACATTCTTGTCTTATTCTTGATTTTAGCATGAAAGCTTTCAGTTTTTGAACATTTAGTATAATGTTGGTTTATTAACTCACTTTTTGTAGAGGTTTCAATACATAATCCGCTGGCTCCAAGGCAGGCGGCACATGGCAGAGGGACAACCCTTCAGGGAGGAGCGGGTAGCAAAAGCACCAAGAGGGAGAGTGGATGAGACACTTTCTGTCCCTTACATGGTATGCAGGCTACCTTCCATAGGGTGGTGTAGCACTGACATCCTTAATCCTAGCCAAAATTATGACAAACAAATCAGTGGACTGATTTAGTAATCACATAACCTTAATCCCAGGGTCACACACTCTGGATTCAGCCACCACTGAAAAAGCCCTATAACCCCATGAGGCTTCAGGGAGACATCTAGACATAAATCATAGCAATAATTAAATTGTGCTTGTTATAAAACATATCATGGTTCCTACTTTGCTCCTTGGGATCATTAATCCTTGGGGAGGCCAGCCAGCCTGTCATGGAGACACTCAATCAAGTTTCTGGAGAGACCCACACAGAGAGAAACCGAGGCCTCCCACCAACAGCCAGCAACTTAAAAATGGATTTTCCAGTTTCCTTATGGTCCTAAATACAGCAAAGATAGCTGCAGGACAGTGCTTTTGGTTCTACTGAAGTAAATTTTAAATGATCACAAACTCATTGATGAAACATGTTGTATAAAGGTTGCTGGATTCTCTTTGTTCTCACCATGCAAAGATATTGACAGCATGGTGATCCTGCCTATTTATGTAGCCAGGTAACCTACTTTGCTCCTTCATGTCTAATGACTTCATTGAATATTACCATAGGGCATTTAAAAAGTTTTAAATATATTTATATCCCACTGATAGTGCTTTTTAGTCTCTGGAGCTAAAGTTTTTGCATAAATTTTTTATATAAATTCATATAATTCCTAGGCTGAAGGAAACTAAAATTCATATTTTTGTACTTACTATGTTTGCTTTAAGTTAGCATTGTTATTTTCAGGAAAATGGGTGTACCTTGAGTCTATAATGTTAAGTGAAATAGATCAGAAACACAAGCTGAAATAGTGCATGGTTTCTTTTATGTGTGAGAAAACCCAAATATAAATAAAGAACAAAATAAAACATAAATAATAAGAAATAGGGAGCTAGATCTTTTGCAAAAGAGAAGAGGATCAGGAGATATGGGGGATAAAAATAGAATAAAGTTGTGTTAGTTTCGCACCAATTCCGCGAGGAATGTGATCATTATGTACTGCAAACAGGTAGAAATAAAAATAAAAATTGAATGGTAAATAAATATAACATTGTAAGTCAGGAATGATTATAGGAGAAGGTGGGAGATTTCACCAGGTAAAAGGGAGGGAGTGCACAGCACTGCAGACTGCCTTCAGAAGTGAAGCCCAATGCACAACAGCTCTCCTCATTTTCAGCTGTTCCCTGGATACTTGCTCTGACAAATTTCACTGCATGACTTTCATACTCTCGCCCATGTGACCCCTGCAGCTGGAAGACCTGCTGCTAATCAGATAGGAGAGTGTGTCATGTCCTCTTGGGCCTGCTCAATCTCCCCATTGCATTAACACATTTCTTCTTGCTTTTTCCTTCATTAACCTGTGATCCAAACCTTTACCTGAAATGTTATGATAACATTTAGAATTATAAATGATAGAGTGAAACACTTAACATTTATAAAGACTAAATCTCTGGCATCATCATGATAAAATGTGTCCCGTGTTGACTTATTGCTTCATTTATTGTTCTGGGAATAGAGATCCTCTGTACCCGGGCCACCTTCCATTATGACTGGGGTAGCTGAGCAGGAGCTACTGTTTGGAACTCAGGTGCACGATTTTGTATGTAGAGAAATACTGACTCCTAAAAAAATATTATTAGCAAAGAATTTAAGCCTTCCTCACCAGTGACTCCCTCCCAAGTTGAATATAGCAGAAAGTCATCAGAAATCAGCACAAAACAGTTGAAGTGGCAACACCATTCATCATGATCTCTGATGGCCTAAAAATTTTGGAACACAAAATCCATTTGAGTGTGCAGGTAGCTAAACTGCAGATTTAAGATATTTTAAAAGCCGAATTTGAATCTAGCCTACTTTGGGATCTGCATATTCTGAATGCAGTTGGGTAATCATTGGTTTGGTACAACTCAGCTCCCCCTTAGTTCAAACTCAACATCGATGTGGAAATGACTGAAAACACATTGATTTGCTTGTTTAAAAAGGATGCTTGCTAAACCAAATGCAGCTTGAGTTGGTAGCACTGCAAAAAGTAGAAATGATCCAAAGTGTGAGGATAGAGAAGTAGTCCTCTGTGAGCTGGCTAGAAGCACAGAGTCCTGGGCCCCTTGCCCATTGATTAAAATTCAGCAAACGTGGAACTGATCCCAGATCACATGCCTTCAAAAGCGTCACTGGGGGTTCTGACACCGGTTGTACAAGCATCATCCTTTGAAAAGCACCACCCTTGAAGCTACTGATACCTGAAAAGAAGCCAGTAGTCGCCACTGGCCCCTGACAGCTGTCTGAACTTTGAGTGTTGTTTCTTCTAGAGCCTTCTGTTCACTTCAGACTGTGCTGGGAAATAGGAAGTTTGAGTTACTATTGCGGAGTTCTTTTATTTCAAGAGAGCTGGCAGCAGCCTTTAGAAAAAGACGGGTATTGTAAAACCCAGAGAAGCTCAGCAAGGAAAATTAACTTTTATCACCACAATTTTTCCCAGCTGTCAATTACAAGCATTTCCACAAGGAAAAAAATTCTTCCCACCCACTAGGAATTCTTTTAATCAGAATAATGAAAATAGAAGTTTAACGCGTCATTCTCTTTCATTAAGCAAACTTTCCCGGCTAGCCATAGTGTTGTCACAGAACTGCAAGAAGTAAAGCACCTGGTGTCACTACTGGGGTGTCGGGCTGATGACAACTGTATGAGCTCACGGCCCACTGAGTGCCAATTATTTTGGCAATCTCCAGCCTGCCTTCAGCAGCTAACTAGACACATTCTGTGTGAGGCATCGCTTGCCTACCACCTCCCCACTACATGGCCCACCATCATTCTGGGTGACTTGCTGTCCTTTCTTGAGCTTCTGAAGGAGCAGACAGTAAGAGCTTTGTGAAAATGTTTAATTGGCAGACACAGGAAACAGCTGGCAGGCAAGGACAAGAGGTAGAACAGGGAGGAAAGTGTGCAGGCAAAGCATATGTCATGGAGTAAGCCAGCCCTGGGGCCCTGGGGCGCCCCTGCATGCGGAAGGAGCCCCACTTGAAGCAGAGGACTCTCAGCTCACCCAGGGAGAGTGACAGGTCTGGGCATCCATCAGCTTCCTGTATTTC
Source organism: Chinchilla lanigera (assembly GCF_000276665.1). Classification (NCBI taxonomy): domain Eukaryota; kingdom Metazoa; phylum Chordata; class Mammalia; order Rodentia; family Chinchillidae; genus Chinchilla; species Chinchilla lanigera. Next base: position 21,363,394 of record NW_004955415.1, on the reverse strand, counting down.
ACACTAACCACGCTTGTGAGGACAGTTTTGGCTTGCTTTCTATGCCAGCAGTGCAGGTTCAGTGGTCAGGGAAAAGGAAAGGAAGTAGCCCACAGAGCCGAGTGTGGTGATGTACATCTGTACTTCCAGCACGCTAGGAAGCTGAGGCAAGAGGATCACAAGTTCGAGATCACCTTGGGCAGCTTAGTGACTTAGTGACACCTTGTCTCAGAATAAAAAAAAATAAATAAAAAGTTTGCAGATATAGTTTAGTAAAAAATCCCAGTGTTCAATCTTCACTAGCTTCCCCTAAAATATATATATATATATTGTTTTATAAACAGGACTGACAGTAATCCAACCATCTAATTTCTCACAAAAACCAAGCCCAACCCAGGTAGGTGGTCTGGCTCCACACAGAGGTGTCTCTTCCAAGCTCTGGGCAGGTTGTAAATGTGGGTTCACAATGTTTTCCCGCTTCCATTTTTCACAGTGACCATCCCCAGCCTCCCCTCCCTTTCTCCTCAAGCACATCTCTCATTCTCCTTCTTCTAAGTTATAAATTTCATCATTGCCACAGTTTCCTAAGTCGGAACCCTTCTGTGCAGGGTGTTCGCCACGCACAGCATGTGCATGGCCATCTCTCCCCTTTCTTCTGGTCTCAGGAGAGGGTGGAGCCCACTTCAGCTCTCTTGTTCTCTTTTACATTGCTGCTTCTCCTGGTATCTTTCGCAGCAGCGCATGAGTACGGTCATGCTGCTAAATGTGACACAGACTCCACGATGATCACTCCAAGGCAGGTGCTGAGTGTGTGGGACCCTATACATCTCTCTGGGATCCATTCATCCTCTGTCAGTGTATAAACTCCAGAGTATAAACTCTAAAGTTTATACCTTGTATTATTTTCTTACTATTATGTTTTAACTTACCCAAATCTTTATCCCTTAAGACAGCAAACATTTACAGCTTTTTTGGGCTGAACCCTGGGTGGGGCTTAGTGAGGTAGACCAGGAACTTGCAGGGGACTTCAGCCCAGGGTCCCCCCAGCTGAAGGCCTGATTGAGAAAGGAAGATCCGGGCTGAGATGTGGTAAAATCTGGTTGCAGAGCAAAGGCTGTATTCTGTCAGCTCCTGAGAGCAGCCTCAGTTCCTCTGTGTGTGTCTCCCTTAGCTAAGACGTGTCTCCTTGAGGTGGCAGACTGCTTCACTGGGAGTGTGTCAACTACGAGAGCATAGGCAAAGCCACAGTGACTTCTCTGTCCTAGCCTTGAGTCAAAGGTCAGCACTTCTGTTGTATTCTACTTGCTAAAAGTGAGTTACTAAATTCAGCCCACACTTGAGAGGGGAAAGATTGCCTTCAACCTGTTGAAGAGAGGTGTGTCAAAGAATTGTGTGCTTACTTTAACCATCATACTGTTCCTTCCTTTACTGTCCATTGGGCTCTCAGACTTTGACCTGTGGCTTCTTGGTCATCATACCACTGAGAAAGGTCCTGTTGGGCAGACTGATGCTCAGGGTTAGCAATCACTTAAAAGCCGATCCTACCTCTCCCATTTGACACCGTAAACTCCACACTTAAAACTCAAGTTTTGTGGAAAGACACTCTTCTGTTTTTCATTTCTGCCTTTCTAGAAATGCTTTCCATATTCTTCATTTCTTCTCAACCCTTATGGGCAGCAAATACTACGTGGTTGGTATTTAAGATCTGTGTACAGAGAGCCATAGAGATAGCTATAGCTCCAGGCAAAGTAATGCCCTCTACAGCCCAACATCCAAAGAACCAGAACTTGTGAACTGGCTCCTTTTCCTGGAAAAAGTGACATTGTAGATGTCATTCAGTTAAGAATCTTTAGATGGGGGTCATCATCCTGGATTAGCTGAGGGATGCAAAGTAATCTCAAGAGTTTTTAGAAGCAGATCAGAGAGATGAGATGGAAGAGGAAGATACTCAAAGCCTGAGAAGGACTCCATCCACCTTTGCTGGCTTTGGAGATGGAGGAAAGGGTGCACAAGCAGCTTCCTGAAGCTGAAAGCTGTCTCAGGGGACATCCAGTCAGTCATAGGTCCTGCATGTGCAGGGCACTCAATTCTTGAAGGACCTGCATGGGCAGGGCACTCAATTCTCTGAAGGACCTTAGAATAAACCCGCTAGAATCTCTGGAAAATCATGCAGCAGCAGCCTACTGATGCTTTTATGCCATTTTATTTATTTTATTTTTGGCATGTTTTCTAATTGTATATATTGATGAGGGACAATGTAATGTTGTGATGTTTTGATAGAATGATTAAATCAAGCTAATTAACTTGTGCAGCACTTCATATACTTATTTTTTGTGTGTTAAAAATATTTCACATATATTCTCTTAGTAATTTTCAAGTACACAGAAAATTATTTTGACCTGTGGTCTCTGGACCAATTTCTCCTAACTTCAACTTTATGTCTTTATAATATTGTCCCGTTGATCAATCCCTCTCTGCCCACAGCCCTTCCTTGTTACAGCATTTTACTCTGCTCCTGTGAGCCTGAACTGTTAGAGTGCATGTAGGAGCGACCCGATGCAGTGCTTCTCTTCCTATTCCTTTTCTACTACACATGGCTTGATGTCCTCCAGGTTCATTCATGTTGCTGCAGATGACAGAATTTCCTTTTTTTTTTTTTTTAAGGTATTGTGATTTATTTTGTACCATTTTGGAGATACAGTTTTTTATTTTAAAGAGAAAAGAACAAAAACAAAGACAAAGATGAAAACAACACAAAATCTATAAAAAAGACACAGAATGTCAAAACAAGATGATAGGAAATCTGCAATGGTTATTGTATTACTTATTGTTATCTTCAAAGTAGTAGCATAATTTGTCATAGCAAAATTTTGAAAACAACCCAAATGCCCATCAGCTGAGGAATGGATAAGAAAATGTGGTACTTTTATGCAATGGAGTACTACTCAGCTGTAAAGATAGATAAACTAGAGGCTTTTATAGATAAGTGGTTGCAGCTAGAGACCATACTCATATGTGACATAAGTCAGAGCCACATGTGTAAACATCATATTGTCTCCCTAGTGTAAGAACCTGAAAAAGTAAATAAAACTAAAGATACAATAGATATTGTGAAAAGGAAAGAAAATGATTAATAGGAAAGAACAACTGGGATGAGGGAAAGAAGAAATGAAAGAATTTCCTTTTTAAAGGCTGAGTAGTATTCTGTTATGTGCATGTACATAGCACTTGCTGTGTCTATCAATTCTGTGCTTACTCTTTTCCATAGTGGCTATGCAAGGGTTTCCTTTTCTCCAAGTCCTTGCCAACAGTTAATTATTTTTTGTTTTTTTGATAAAAGTCAATCCAACAAAACAGTGGGATGTTAGCCTGAGGAGGCTTATGTCACACTTCCATCTACAGAACTACAATTTGTAATGACAGTAATAAAAGCCTAATATGTGCATACAGAGGGTGCTCCTACTTTATCCCTTAAATATCTTATGAATATCTTCCCTAATCTGTGAATTGTCATTGCCTTTAAAATTTTTCTGTTTGCACTTTTCTTTTAGAGGAGATGGATGAAGTCTCATTATGTTGCCCAAAGTGGCCTTGAACTATCAGTGCTCCTCTCTCAACCTTCCGAGAGCTGTAACTGAAATTATAGGTTCCTGCCACCAGGCCCAGCTTTGTTCTGCATTTTAGGTGGTGTCCCCTTAATGCACAGAAATTTTTCAGTATAATATGAGATTGGATTCACTTCCTTTCCCTCTATTGTTTATGCACTATAAAATTAAACTCTTCCAAAGCAACAAAGACAGAAGTCATGTTCTGCCACCAGTACCAAGATGTTTAATATAGCTGCAATTTTTTCATGTCTTTTGGTAGGAACCATTTATTTACAATGGGTAATTTCCTCAGCAACTCTTACTGACTGGCCCGATGTTTTCCTTTCTGATCTTCACCTCTGTCATGAATCCTGTTGACTGTCTTCATGCTTCTGTTTTGGCCTCCATTTGATTTCTTTGCCTGTTAGTCTACTAATAAATCAGTATTGCAGTCTCATAATTGCCATCCTTTCATAATGATAATTGTTACTGCATAGGCTGGGAGGCTCTGCTCTGTTCTTCAATTATGTTGACTATTGTTGGTCTGTTATCTTCCTTATGAATTTTAAAATTAGTTTTCAAGTTCCAAAAAACCCTGTTGGTATTTTGATTGGATTGCCTTCGATTTACAGATTAATTTTGGGAAAACTGACATTTTTACAATGTTGAAATTTCCCGTCCATGAACTTAGTTTATCTTTCAATTACTGGTGCCGCTTTTTATGACTTCAGATGCTGTACTGTATTGTAATTTTATCTATCTTGTATAAGGTTTATGAATATTTAATGGTACTGTTAAAAAGTATGTTTAGAAAGTGTTAATTCCTGTTCTCTAAAGATGTGATAAAATTATATTTAGAAAGTGTTAATTGTGTTCTCTAAAGATGTGATTTTTATAAACATTTTATACCTAGCAATATTCTTGAACTCTCCTATTAAGTCTATTAATTTCTTTTGTTTCTTACCTTGACATTTATAACAATCATTGCATCCATTAATAATGAATACTTTGTTTATTGACAATATATTTATGTTAAGATTTCCTTCTCTTAATGAATCCCTTTTAGGATCTCTCATGCAATATTAAAATGAGTATACACAGTGAGTGTCTTAATTTTCTCTGTGATTTCAAAGGAAATGGCACTCTCTTTTGCCTTTAAGATTGCCACTTACTCAAATAAGTTTTAATAGGCTTCTTTCTATTAGTTTGCTAATATTTATTTTTTTAATGAATGAGTGGTGGTTTAATGATAACCTTTCTGTTTCTGTAGAAGAGGAATATTTTCTCTGCTTAATCAGTGCAGAGCAGATTATATTGTTATATTTGTGTAATGAAGAAAATTTGCTTTCTTAGAATAAACCCAACTTTTTGTAATGGTGTTTTTAATTTGTGTGTGTAATTGTCTTCATGTGGAAAACGGGGATTTATTTTGTTTAAATTTCGATTGGCCTTTTTACACATAAGACCACAAATGATACTGTTCTGAAGTTTTGTTTACCTTTACTGTTATCTTTAAATTGGCATATCAAGTTTCTATCTGACTTAAAAATAAAAATGAAATAGGAAAAAGAATGAAAAAGAAAGTATGGAGAGAAGGAAGGGAAAGAGACAGTGGTTATGTAATTTTGTAATATTAAAGTATATATTATTGATTTTGAGTAGCTTTTAGCATTTGACTATGAAACAGTCTGAATCTTCTGTGTTTTCTGGTTTTTCCTTTGCTTAGAGGGGTAGCAATGTCTTTTAATATTACAGGTCTTAGTAATATTTGACTTTGTTTTGATAAATTAATCTTTGTCTAGAAATTTTCCACTCAAGTTTTCACAATGCTAGCTTAGAATTGGTGCCTATTTTCTGTACTTCTTTTGGATTCCTGCTTGGAGTGAAGTTATGGCTTCCTTTCATTCACAGTATGGTTGTATGTTTTTCTGTTTGATATTTTTGTCCCTCTTTGTCTCACTTTATGTTGTGGCCCGGTTGCACTGGTCTTCTCCATTCTCAGCAGACAGGAGGAACAAGCGAAGGTCAGAGGTATTCCATCCAAACTGCCTTCTAAGGCTTTTCAGCAGGTCATTGCGCCAGTCTCTGGGGTCTTATTTTCTGAGCCTCAATAAATCACAGAGCTACAGTAAATAATGCTGAGCTCTACAAATAAAATGTATCTTATCAATTTTTATAACATTCCTCGTATTTCTTCTGATGACTCAGGCTTCCCATCACCAACTTCTGGTTTCAACTTTCAATGTTAGATAATTCAGTTTGCTTTATCTTTTCAATCTCCCGTTGTTTCAACATCAAGACAGGAGGTTTTAAAACAATGATTAGTATACGTTTATGGTATACAATGATCACACTCCTTGTGGGCCATCTGCACAGGTGCGGGACATGTCTGGATTTATTTTGTATCTCTTTCCCACTGTCACCTGCATATCTTCATCTATTCCCATTTGCAAAAGAACTATTTCCCTATTTTCTTTTATTTGCCTTAAATTTTGCTCTTTAGTTTATTTATATATTGGGCTTCTCATGGAAGACAAACTATGCACTATTTGAACTTGAGTGTCTGAATTATGTCACTTACTATATGGTTGAAAGGAACACCTGTTTCCCTACAAATGACTCAAAATTTATCTTTCTTTATAGCAGAGTAGTACCCTATTGTGTATTTTTCTGTATCATTCTGTATCATTTCTGTATCATTCTGCATCATTTCTGTATCATTTTCTGTATCATTCTTCTGCTGATGGACACACTGACTGCTCCCAAGATTTAGCTATTATGGATTTTACTGCGATACCATCGGTATGCATGGACCACTGCGATAGGATATCTTTAACTTTTTCAGGAAGATATCTAGCAGGGTAATAGCTGAGTTGTCTAGAATGTCTATGTACAGTTTTTGGCAGAATTTTCACAGTGGTTGTACTAGCTTACATTCTCACCCACACTGAAGAAGTTTTCATTTTTCCCATGGCCTTCCCACCATGTTACTGTTTCAATTCTTGATGATAGCCATTTTTTCTGGAATAAGAAGAAATTTTAATATTCCTTTAATTCAAAGTTCTCTAACAGCCATCAATGGTGAACATCTTTTTTCCTCTATTTATTGGCCATTTGCACTTCTTCCTAAAATTGTCCATTCATTTCAGCTGCCCATTTCTGTTGGGTCTCCTATTTGATGGGATCTAAGTTTTTAAGTTCTTCATATATCCTAGATGTTAGTCCTCTGTCCAAAGTGTAACTGGCTAAGATTTTTTCCCAGTCCTGTATTGTCTCTTCACTCTATTGATTGTTTCCTTTGCTGTATAAAAGCCTTATAATTTGACATAATCCCTCTTGTTTATTCTTGATGTTATTTCCTGTGCAACTGGAGTTGTGTTCATTAAGTCCTTGCTTATCCTTACGACTTCAAGAGTTTTACCTATTTCATCTCCCAGCAGATTAAATGTTTCTTTTTAAAAATTTAGATCTCTAATCTATTTTTATTTCAGTTTAATACAGAGTGAGAGATGTAGGTCTCGCTACAGTTTCCTGCATGTGGAGAGCCAGTTTTACAGCAGCATTGGCTTGAGGCTGTCTTTCCTCCAGTGTATGTGTTTGGCTCTTCTGCCAATGACCAGGTGGCTGAATGTGTCTAAAGTTGTTGCTGCATCTTTTCTTCTACTCCATTGATCCACAGGCCTGTTTTTAAGCCAGTACCATGCTGTTTCCATCATCACAGCTTGGTAATATAACTTGAAATCTAGAATATGGGGCATTTTGCTTTGCTTCATTTCTCTTACCCGTGTTTGCTTTTGCTAGCCTGGGTCACTTCTGGTTCCATATATATTTTAGTATTGCTTTTTGGAGTTTAATGAGGAATGCTGTTGGTATTTCCATTAAGACTGCATTAAATCTAAATAGACATGATACTTTACATGGAAGATCCCAAAAACTCCACAAGAAGACGCCTTGAATTAATCAACAAATTCAGCAGTGTAGCTGGATACAAAGTCAACACCCAGAAATC